>NC_136741.1:23315000-23732500 GCF_936440315.1 Barbus barbus | reverse complement strand
AGACCATCTGATTTCAATGAAAATAAATAGCCTGTCTCTCATATTAGCAAGCTGTGATGACTAAGCCATCTGAATAAATAGAGATGATGGATCCCTATTATAGAGCATATGAAAAGTAGGGTCAAGAGCCAAAAATACACAAAAGATCATCTAATTATACAGGCAACTAGCTTAACCTTTAATTTAAAGGTTTTCTAACAGATACTATCTATCAAGATACTATCAATTATCTTACACTACAATTATCAATTATCTTATATGCTGTGCGTCATTTGCTTCCCCTCCCCCCAAACCATTGCCATCTGAGCCTTGGGTCCATTTGTCTATATGGAGGAACTAGAAATAGAGTATTATAGAGATTCCTGAATTGTTCTTTGTAATTAAATCTCACAAGACGTGCCCTCAGTAGGTGTTGGTCTAAAACTGTGGTTCTCAAATTGTGGTCTCCAGAAACCCCGGTGGTCTGTACAAATCTGTCATGTTAACCAAGGCTGCATTCATTTGATCAAAAATACAGTATACAGTAATATTAAGAAATACAGTTTCAAATACCTGTTTCATATTTTAATACATTTTAAAATGTTATTTATTTCTGTGGTGGCAAAGCTGAATTTTCTTTACTGTCATATTTGATCAGTTTAATGCATCCTTGCTGAATAAGATCATTAATTAAAAAAATCTTTGAGCAGAAACTTTTGAACTGTAGTGTTGGAAAAAGCACAAACACTTGGCTGAGTAATCAAATCAATTAATTAACTGATTGCGTAACATAATTTGTGGTAAAGTTTTTTAATTGGCTCATTTCAAAAATGTAACTCAATACATTAATATTTAGTCTCAGTTGGAGAACAGTCGCAATCTCATTTCAATGAAATAAGAATAAAACAGCAGTCTGGAAAAAATAGGGATCATTTGTACACCACTTAAAACTGCAGGTAATTTGTTCTGAAGTAGTTTGTATTTTCTCCCAGATTTGAGGAGTTATGTGATCCAGAATCTTTCAGAAATCTCCCTGGATTTCTGCAGAATATGAACACCCACCATTCACAGTTCATTCAGTCTGTTCCTTTATTAAATATCATGGCTAATTTGATCATGCTTTCAGCTGCCATCAAGACTGCAGTTTCCTGATCTCTGTTTAACACATTTTACCACGCTGAAATCCATTCAGCAGTTTTTCTCCAAAAAATCAGCACAGAAAAAAGGTCTGCAGAATCCATCTGGGAACAATAAAACTGTTAGTCAATCAGTCGTCTGAATAGCACAACAAGATTTTTAAAGTTTCTTATGTAAATGTGAGTAGTGTTTTCTCATGCATATGCAAGAGTCCCACATTTGATGGTTTAGCACATTGCAATGCAGTTTCTAGGTTGTTCTAGCAACCATCCCATGAGACACTTAAAAGAGTCAAACCATTCCACCCACAATAATATCATATCCTGCTCCTTAGATCTAAAATGTTTTTCCCATTTTAAAGTCTTGCTTAGAAAAGCAGCAGAACAATCTTAAAACAGTTAGGCCAAGTTTTGTTGTGCTTATGAGAAACTTTTTCAAAATACAGCATCATCTGACAAAACCCTCACAGTCTCAACAAGCTAAATTCTTCCACACACCATTTGCACAAGAGTTCATTCAATTCACTTCTTTACAATGGTGAATTGGAGACTCAGGCCCTTTTCAAGCAAAATAAATCAATACCAAATGGTTCCACCAAGTAATAAACACTTAGAGTTTTACTGCAACACAATACCAGTGACGTGGATTTCATATGACACTGAAAGCTCTCCGTTCTCTGGTCTTTGCATGCATAATGCACTTATATTCCCAGACAAGCCCGTCTTTGAGTCTCTGCTGCCTTCTAACCCTCGCTGTCTCCAAATCATTCCACTAGTGGATTTGTGTATTATTAGATTCGATTAAAGAGTTTCTATCTTTTTATCGTGGGTGCTACTCATCCATAGATCTCAGTCTCTCGCTCATTACACACATTAATAACCCTCTTCAGATACACAGTGACTCAGACGAGAGGCACTCTCTGTGCTGGAAAAGGGCAAACACTAGCCTTGGACAAAGAGAGGAGTGAAATGTAGTCACAGGAAATATTTCAGATGATAGAAAGGGGTGTTGTTTACCGATTGTCTGTTTGTCACTGTCTTCTAAAACAAGCATGTGAAGGCAAGATTCATTGGTATAGGCTTCTTCCAAAACATTAAAAGGATAATTCTCCCAAAAATGACATTTTTGTCATCATTTACTCGCCCTCATGTTGATCCAAACCTATATGAGTTTCTTTCTTCTAATGAACACAAAAGAAGATATTTTGAAGAATGTCGGTAACCAAACAGTGGCTGGTTACCATTGACTTCCATAGTATTTTTTCTCGATACTATGATAGCCAATGGCTACAAGCAATTTTCTGGTTACCAACATTCTTCAAAACATCTTCTTTCTTTTCTTCGGTCTTCAAAGCTTCAAAGTATACTCAACCACAGATGAGCACGGATGAACAAGTCCGTTTTTGTAATCTTAAAAACTAAATTGAATAACTTGCTCTTATTTTGAAACTATTTTCTTTTTCCGCCAGGGCTTGAAAACGAAAAAAAAAAGTCAATCGGTTCACTCTGAGCAGAATCGATACTTTAACGTTTCTGTTCCTGCATTCCTCTGTATTATTACCTTTCCGAAACCGGTCCGAGTAGACAAAATAACGGTTAATACCGTAATTTTTTTAATTGTCTTTGCCTATAATAATAATAATAAAGTACAGTGTTTTCTTTACACAAATACAAAAAGAATTATATAACATTATAAACACAGTTATTAGTTTCTTCAACTTAAGGTTGCTATAAAAGGCTATAAAAAAAACAATCCAAAAACAAATTAAAGGTGAAACTGATGCCTACCTCTCTCACTCGGCACAAATCCAAATGCTTCCATATTATCGACGTATACTAAAATATTATTTATTGGCTTTTACTTTCATCGATGTAAAACATCATCCTTCACATCGGCAATAACAGCACAGTGAGGCGGTGGTCACGCTGAACGTAACAGATGGACAACGGAGCACTGTAACTTTTTACACGTTCCTTTAACTGTATTTTATTTTGATAATGAACTGGCTGCAATGTCGCAAAAATATGTGTCTTTGTGGGCGTGAGGCGCCAGCGCGATATGGCCATACCAACGCTGGTTGGTTATACAGATGCAAGACATCATTCAAAACTGTCAAGCTATTGCAAAACAAATAAAACTGTAAAAAAGCTTTCGCAAAATAAAGAAAACCGTTTCTGCCGTCTCGTTTTCCTTTCCGAGAAAGTTGGAATGCCTCACAATGAACCGTAGGCCTAACTCGGCATATATTTTTTTCTTTCATTTTGTTAATCTGTCAATGATTTACGTGAAATATATTTTATGTAAGCCTATAGTTTTATTGTGTTTTCTCCGTTCACAGAAGCGCCGCAGGTGTGTAAGATCTGTTGAATCCATCTTACACTGTCGTCGGATAAACTCTATTTGTTCTGATGATTTGTGCTACCCTGTCAGATTTTGCTACCTCCCATTAAAACAGATGGTAGCAGAATTCATTGCCATTGCGACTAGAGTTCACAGCTGAGCACGGGCGGGCATTTCACTCTCTGGATGCATCAGCATCACATTTTCATAGTCTGTACTACCTGAATTCCTGATTGGTTGACAGCACATTTCAAATATTAAATGGAACGATAAAATAACGTTATTAACCATTTAATGGCCATTTCAAATTTTCGATTCTGTTCAGAACTATAAAATTTGATTTAGTTCCTGTTTCCGGTTCTGTTTAAGGTCAAATTTTTGTTCGTTTCCGGTATTCGTTTTCGTTCCTTGATCCGGTTCAGAGCCCTCTTTTTTCCGCTGACATCCCTTAGACCGTCCAGGCTATTAGATGCTAACAAACATCCATTTAGAAAGTGTTCTCCCTCCAAACAATTCCCAATGGATAAAATCAAGCCCCATCCTACATTTTTTCTCATCCTGTTTCACTAGGAAATATATCACATTATTAAAGTACAATGGATTGCTAATGTCTGACTTAATGTCTGATTTTCAGTATTTCTTTAATTAAACATTTTGTGTTGCCAATCTTGAATATCACAGCATAGCATTACCACAGTGTGTCACAGACTCACAGCATCATTTTAGTCTTAAATGTTATAAAGTCTTCTCTGAGGTTAATAGATTTCAAGAACATCTGACTCATAACCGAGGGCACAGCCCATTTAAATAATTCATTTAAGCAAAGACACCTTGGAAAATCTGTAATCCATATTATTCAGCAATTTTCCACCAATGCATTATACATGTAGCTTGTAACAAACAGTGGCTGAATCAGCATCTTTTCCAATCACTGCTAACTGCTTACCAATAGGAGTCCAAACACAGAATGTATGAGTTATGCAGGGGTCATTTTCGAACAATATTTACATTTTTGACATGTTCTCTTTCCCTTCCCCGTTCCCTTTCTTTCTCTCTCGCTCCACCTCTCAGCACCCCTTTTCTCCAGCCATCTGTACAGCAAGTCCACTGCAGCAGTTTTGCAGAATTCACACCGAAGGTTACATAACACACACCACAGGCAATTAACTTCAAACTGAATCTGATAAAGCCCCCCATCAACTCTATTAAGGCCCTATTCATTAATGACAGCAAACCTGACCTTATGAGCCAATTAGTTAACTTATTAACCCAATATAAGAAAAGGTGAGAACCAACGTATGGTGCAAGATATGGATCTTTCTTGTGGAAAAGATCCAGCACTCTAGAGAACAGAACTATGGGTGACATTTGAGCTTTAAACCTTCTTGGGCTTTGCAGTCCATCATCAGCCAAACAGAACTCTTAGAGTCGCTTTAAAAGGCCACAGATTTATGTTTATATGTTTATAATGGACTGATATACATTATATTCGGCTGCCAGGATGGCATTTATATGATGCCATTTGCCCTATAATGCCTCGGATCATTTATGTGGTATCATTCTTCAGAGCAAACAACCTTTGATGGGTGGTTATATGAGGGCAGACAGCTAGATCATAACTACCCTGTTATCATGGAGTACAGAATCAGAAAAACAAGTACAATACAAAAAAAGCTTATATGAAAGCTAATGTTTTTTATATTCACCATTATAATCAGAGTATCTACAGTACCATTCAAATATTTGGGGTCTGTAAGTTCTGTAAATGTTTTTAAAAGAAGTCTCTTATGCTCACCAAGGATCCATGAATTTTATAAAAATACAGTACTACAAACTGTAATATTGTGAAAAATTGTCAATATCTGAATAGAATTTTAAAATGTAAATTTATTCTTGTGATGTCAAAGCTGAATTTTCAGCATCATTACTCCAGTCTTTAGTGTCACATGATCTTTCAGAAATCATTCTAATATGTTGATTTGATGCTTAAGAAACATTTCTTAATATTATCAGTGTTGAAAAAAGTTGTGATGCTTAATATTTTTGTGGAAACCATTATATATTATAAGATTTTTATATTTTAAGAGTAGACAGTTCAAAAGATCAGCATCAATTTGATTTAGAAATATTTTGTAATATTATATATGACTTTACTGTCATTTTTGATCAATGTAATGCACCCTTGCTGAATAGTGTTCATTTAGTAAACAATAAATAAATAATCTTTCTGACACCAAACTTTTGAACGGTATGTATCTAGAGAACATTTAATATAATTATTATTAATAATAAAATCAGTCGATCAGAGTAAAATCAGGCATGAACAACATGAAAACATAATTCCTTTTTGAAGTATGAAAAACTAAAAAACACAATTCTCACTTATTAACTATGACTTTTGCCTCAGTAAAGTCCTAATTTGCTGCTTATTAATAGTTAGTAAGGTTGTTGTTAAGTTTAGGTTTGAATAAGGGATCTGAAATATGGTCACGCAGAATAAGGCATTAATATGTGCTCTATAAGTAACAATAAACAGACAATATGCTACAAATATGCATGCTAATCAGCAAGTTAATAGTGAGAATTGAGTCCTTAAACTAAAGTGTTACCAAAGATTATATTTAACAGTAATATTACATTGATAGATGGTGGCAAAGATAAAATGTTGATAAAATGTTGGAAGTTATTTAAAAAATTATAAAATCACTCAATTTTATAATTCCTCACCAAAGCCAATTAGTCTCGCCAGGGCCGCATTAAGACTGCACTGAAATTTCATAATTTTTGTTACCAATTTCAATATCACAAAAGATAATACTAGCCTAAATAAAAATAAGCTTACTGAAGACAAGTAAACAGTCACAAATGAGGCTACAACAGAACAAAGATTATAAGAAATCGACCTACTTGAAATACTTAAAGCACTGAATAATATTACGATGCATAAAGAAAATGTACAAATAGACTAAATGGTGTCCACTGTATATATTCAATATATATTCACTCTTATTTATTTTACAAAAGTGATTCAATCAATTAAGTGATTTTCTTTCTGATGTTTGATTTACATTATTGACACAAATGGCAACAGCAGCTATATTAGGCTGCTTTAGAGGAATAGTTCACCCAAAAATGAAAATTCTGTTGTTGTTCTAAACCTGTATGAGATTCCTTCTGCTGTTGAATGCAAAATAATATATTTGGAACAATACTGGTAATCAGACAGTTGCAATAGTATGAAAAAAAAGGTTTTTTTCCCTGTTCTTTGTATTTGGAGTTTTTGATTTTTTGAGCCCCTCTCTCTCAGAATTGCTGACATTTTTACTTATTGAATATTGTTCTTTGTGCAACCATTTCCATATTACTCCAGAACGAAGTGAAGAGTGGAGGTGAATGGAGACATACTGGGCAGTGATCATCTGATAGATACGCCCACATATCGTTCAAAAGTCAAATATAGAATTAAAGCTGCAAGCAGCGATGAAAGGGCCCTCGTACCCGGGCTCACGGCCATCCGGTTGCTTTAGGAAAACAGCGAACGGTGAGCAATATGCATTTAAAGTGATAAATACAGGAGGAATATGTCATTTAAATGTGCCAAACTTCCTGCTGCCAGCTGGTGGAGCTATGACTATAACTGGATATTGGCATGCAGATGTCTTCAGGCCAGCATTTGTATCAAACGCATGAAGTTTGGTGCAGGTTGAACATAGTATGTTTGAGTTAGTGTAAACCATGACGTATCCAATTGCAGGTGGCGCTATGATTATAACTGAATATTGGCCTTTAGATGTGTTCAGGCCAGGACTCTTATCAAACGTGTGAAGTTTGGGGCAGATTGCACATTTTATGGCTGAGTTACAACAACTTCTATTCCCATGGCGAAACATCGAACTTTGTCAATTCGTCATTGACACGGCCTTTACCAAAAACTCAAGATCTTCGCAATTTAACAGATTAGACTGACCAAATACTATGTTGATGTCATTAAATTTCTGGGAGGAGTTCGTTACAGAGTAAAACATGTCACTTCCTGTTGCCAGTAGGTGGAGCTATGACTATAACTGAATATGGTCATGTAGATCTGTTCGGGACAGGAGTCTTATCAAATATGTGAAGTTTGGGGCAGATTGGACATTGTATGTTTGAGTTATAGCAACTTCGTTTTTCATGGCGAAACATCATAATTTGTCAAGCCGCCACAGACACGCCCTTCAACAAAAACTCTAGATCTTCGCAATTTAACATCACAAAGGCCTTTAGATTACACTGACCAAATTTGGTGCTGATCTCTAGGAGGAGTTTGTTAAAATACGACATCTGAAAATGGCAAAAATGACACAAAATTTGACGACTTCCTGTTGGGATTCGAAATTTGTACCAGGAGACTTTTTTGTAGGTATTGGTGTGTTACAAGAGTGTACCGATTTTCGTGAATGTACGTGAAACGTAGCAGAAGGGGCACTTTCTTGAAAGTGAATAGGTGGCACATCGAGCCATTTTGCCACACCTACTTCTGAAACCTATATCAGACGTAAATTTTCGGCAGTTCTGATGCGTGTGCAAAGTTTCGAGCATGACTTTTCGAGCATGTTTAGGCCCTCAAAAATGCGATTCATTTTGGAGAAGAAAAAATATATATATAGCTGCAAGCAGCGATGGCGGGCCCAAGCCGTCAGTGCAAACGCCACCCCGGTGGCATCAGGAAAACGGTGCCCAGCAGGCACATGCATTACAGTAACCCTCTGGCAGTCTGGTTTTAAGGGATACAGCAATTAAAGGGTTAATCCAAACCATCAACTCTGTGAAACACACGCACACAGAACAATATATAAAACTTTAGTAACACTTTACAATAAGGTTTCCGTTTTTAACATTAACTATATGAATTAACATGAACAGTAAGTACAGTTGCATGCGAAAGTTTGGGAACCCCTTGCAGAATTTGTGAAAATGGGAATAATTTTAACAAAATAAGAGAGATCATACAAAACGCATGTTGTTTTTTATTTAGTACTGTCCTGAGTAAGATATTTTCCATAAAAGATGTTTACATATAGTCCACAAGACAAATAAAAAAAAAACAAATTTAAAATAACCCCATTCAAAAGTTTGGGAACCCTTGGTTCTTGATTACTGTGTGTGGTTACCTGGATGATCTACAACAGTTTTTTTGTTTTGTGATGGTTGTTCATGAGTCTCTTGATTGTTCTGAACAGTTAAACTGACCACTGTTCTTCATAAAAAATCCTCCAGGTCCTGCAGAATCTTCAGTTTTCCAGCATCTTTTGCATATTTTAACCCTTTCCAACAGTGACTGTATGATTATGAGATCCACCTTTTCACACTGAGGACAGTTGAGGGACTCAAACACAACTATTAAAAAAAAGGTTCAAACATTCACTGATGCTCCTGAAGGAAACACGATGCATTAAGAGCCGTGGGGTGAATTTTTTTTTTTATTTGAAGATCAAGGTAAATTGTACTTAATTTGTCTTCCGGGAAACATGCAAGTATCTTCTGTAGCTTCCGAAGGGCAGTACTATATGGAAAACAAAAAAAATTATATTTCTACAAAATAAGAAAAATGTGGTCACCTTCATCCTGTTCAAAAGTTTTCAAATAAATAAAAATAAATAATAATAATAATCCTTAGAAAAACAAGAGGGCCCTGCGCCTTACTGGCTTGGGCCCTAATAATAATCCTTAGAAAAACAAGAAAAAAATAAAAATAATCCTAAGGAAATCAATAGGGCCCGGCGCCTTACTGGCTTGGGCCCTAAAAACAGAGAAGATCCAAGAGGGTCCTCGCACCACCGGTGCTCGGGCCCTAATAAATGCATTTGATTGGTAAACTAAATTCAATCATTGGTAAACGCTTCAATCTCAGATGGTAATGCATGAAATTCATGGAAAAGCTCAATAATAATTGGGGGGCGTGGTGGCTTTGGCTATCGGCGCGCCAGTCAATCAACACCACAGCCAATCACGGGCCCCCTCCTTGCTCGGGCCCTGGGGCTTCAGCCCCGCCTAGCCCAATGGTTAAAATGGCCCTGAGTCTCGCACATTCTTTAGATTGCCTGCCCTATCCAGAACATGAACTTGTGCAATTGTCCTCCTAACTCCACAAGGAAAGTCTATTAAACATCTGCACTCCACGGCTGATGCAGATTGCCTGGGACATCAATTAACTGAAATTGGGTACATGAGACAATACTGCAGCAATATCGCTGTCCAGGATGTGGATAATGTAATTCTGTCGTTTTTGTCCAAGCAGACAATTCCAAAACACAAACTAAATACATGAACACACACAAAAACACACGCACACACACAAACACACACACCAGCTTCCCATCTATTTAACGCATTGATTTCTCCTCCCTAGCTGAAGTATTACCATCAGCATCCTGTGTCTATGTTACATGATCTGCATCTTTAGAGAACTCGAGACATGTCCCTTTTAGAGCTGGGCCTTCAATCACAGCTGTCTCCATGCCAGTTCCACTCACAGAGTACACTGTCTCTACGGCAACGCACGGGGTATTCTCCTGGGGAAAGGTCTGAGGAGAGATGGAGGGCACTGAGATGATGACACGTGCACATTTACACACGGCAACATGACAAGACAATCATCTGACCTATTTTGTTCCTGGCTACCTCTTGTGTGGCATAAATTTTTTGCCTTTTTCCCTCTGGCCATACAAAATGTCAAAATTGCAGCGCTCATTTGCAATTATGTCAGTTGCTGATTAAGAGCATCTGGGTAAAGACAAAGAACATGAACAACATTGGCCATCTACACAAATCTAGATCCTTTTATGCTGGCTATAATGCAACAAACTGAAGAATTGTATTATTCAGTTAAAACTTTAATAACCAGGTATATGGTGCTTCCTCTAAAAAATTATTTTATAGCATGAGAACAGTAAACCAAGACAGGTTGTAAATACTGAATTACTCAAACACGTCAGTACAATTCAATTAAACACATTCCTATTTGTTAACAGTGTTATTCAGAGCAGTGTTATTTTAGTATCACTGAGATACTATAAAGTTTTTATTTTAGATTTTCCATTTTCATGTTTGTTTTTATCATTTGTAAAAAAGAAAAATCCAATATATGTGACTATATAGCTTTTATTTAATTGTTTTTTCTTTTTAGTTTCAAATGGCAATTAGCTGAAATAAATGTAAAAAATATATCCTATTTTATGTCAATTAACATTTATTTTATTTTAAGTAACAAAAATGCTTTTTTAATGATTTTTAGTTTTAGTTAACTATAAAAATCCAGATCCAATGCCAAATAACCTCGACACGGAAAACAATAGAGAAAATGCGATAAAAAAAGACAGATGATATACATATACAAACAGATATACATATATACATATACATGAGGAAAAGATGAGTTTTATTATGGTCCTAGTAACCAGAAATAATCCTTTGCTTTTAGTACCCGTGTAAGTGAATGGTTTAAAACAGTAGTTTTCAACTGGTGGGTAGTGGACAGCAGTGGGAAGAAGTTAAAAGTTAAATAAAAAATTTAAATATAATTGTGCATAACTAAGACATTAATTATTTTTATATATATATTTTGTTACAATAACTAATATTAAAATAATAATAAATATAAAAACAATGAATATCAAATCAAATGAAGCAGATGCCAACATGAACTGGTTGCCCTCATGACCTCTCATCCTTAAATCATGAGAAAAACAATCCAAAGTAAATAAGATAAACATAAGACCCAAAATAAAGTAAATGTAGATTCACCAGCATTTTGCTTCTGTACAGTGAAAAAAAAATGGGAACCTGAAGCAAACCCCAGCTGAGACACTCTGGTTTAAATCATTAAAAACAGTAAGGTCTGGACTAGGGCAGAATGCCTATAGCATTACATATGCTGCTAACAGGCAGTCTAGCACAGTGGGGCAATTTCATCACAATGGAATGATTCAGGATACGATTAATATGTTCTTCATAATGCAGACTACCTCAGAGATTCCAGAAAGCTGCAATGTAAAAATAGCCTCCTAGCTGCATCAGCCTGGCTTCATACTATCAATATTCCTGCAAAGCGGAACAGAGAGGTCGATTCACAAATTGCCTTACAAAATGATCTTGACAAAAAAATTCAGCAATGAACTTTAACTTAAACTAAAATATGCTCCCGTGTTGGTCGATAGATACATTTAAAAACAAAAACAGTCCAGTCAATAATGCTACTGAGGAGAGAGGGGAAAGCTGTAATTAAAATGAGTATCAGCAACACTCCTGCTGGGCATCAGCTACAGTGCCATGACATGCAACTCTGCTTTAGTTGACATTAACGAACTCCAATTAATGATGCATACGTGCTGCTTGCCATTCATCACACAAGATGTTTTACATAGGCTCTATAAATTTTAGAAGACTTACAAAGTACTTCTAAATGGGAAATTTTGGGGCTTGACAGCATGAATTGCCATTCTCTTCAACAAAAACGCAGCCTGGACATTCTGCTAAATATCCTCATTTTGTTTGAATCCCATATGATCATATATTCCTCCATCGAACACTAATGGAAATCAGTACATTTAGATTTTTTGGGTGATTTTTCCTGTGAACTGTTCTTTCAGCATTAAACGCACTGAAATAAAACTGAAATAAATAATGCCTTTCCTGTTTACTGTCATTTATTAATTATGCCCACTATCAATGTACACTTGTAAATTGCCCATTAACCTTCTGGCATCATTTTTACTGTTGCCTTCCATGTACATTTTGATTACTTTTTTGCAGTACCAATGTGTTAATTTAATGTAAACCTAAAAATGAAAGTATATATGAGTTGTCATTGACAATGTCATTGTCATTGTCATTTGAGGCTCTAGATAAGCTTTGCTCCAAGAACTTTCTCCAAGGTCATCTGCCTGTAATGATGTTTTCTGTTAAACAGATTTCAATTTCAACTGGAAGCTATAGATGGCCTTGAAGAAGACAGACAATCCCTGCAATTGGCTTTCTTCATTCTGAAGATCATCCAGAATGCAGTAAGTCAATAGTGTCGAAAGAGTCAGAAGGTGTCTGAACAGTGATGGTAAGCAGTCCGATAGAAGTTCAGTCTGCCATTAAGAAACCTTTTTTTTTTTGACACAGGAAAACCAACTAAACATAAACCAAAGCCTAAAGGTGTTAGAACACATCCTTTAGCAGCAACCACAACCAGAAAAAGCCCACACAACCTCTGAAAGCAAGCTAGTCTAGTTTATTAATAGGGAAACTCAAATGAGACAACTGACAACTATGCGTATTTATGCAGTCCTATCTAGTCAGCTATAAACTAACACAATTTACAAAATTAGCCTCTGAGTTCCCTTATATCTACCTTCAGGCTGTGGAGAGCTTATCAATGATCATTTGGAACCCTGTTTTCCAGCGAACAGAGTGATATAAAGGAGATACTGAGCTCTAGCCACTGCTGAGGTTTTAAAACACCGCCTGGCGCCAAGGACCCCTGCCAAAAACACAAACCACCTGCTCTTTCCCCTTAACTCAGATCACAGAGGGGGAAACTCATGGAAAATGACTGAAGGAGAAACCAAAAAGACCTAAAAACAAAGCTCAGATCACATGACCAACACATATTACCACGATCAGTGGTTTAAAGGAGGAGTGAAAGAAGAAAGAGTTTCTTGTCAAGAGGCTTGAGCTTTATCAATGCAAATATGGTCATGCCAGACTCAGACTCAGACTCAGACAGCACACCCACAGACCACCCACTGTCTGTTCCCAACCATCTGATGCATACTGAACACAAAAATGGTCTAAAAATTTGCAGTTTCATTTTGAATTGCTTTATGCAACTTTTTGGATTTGGAGTGTTTACAAGGTTAACACTATGTGCAAATCTTTGAAACATACTAAGATTTGTTGGCACTAGGAGGCAAACTAAATTTCCAAATCTAGAACTGCATAATTGCACACTGTGTTTTCTAAGTTGCATTTTTAAATTGGTACTTTTGATAGCAAAGTACCAACACAAATGTCAATTTTTTCTTAAGCCTGGGTGTGAACAGACTAGGGATGTAACGGTATGAAAATTTCTAATCACGATTATAGTGACCAAAATTATCACGGTTATCAGTATTATCACGGTATTGTTAAAATGTGCTGGAGATGTTCAAAAAGTACCGAAACATAAATCACTTCACCAAGTTTCATACTTAAAAATCAACAAACAGCAAATAAAATGACTTTTTGTTTGCATAATCACTAAAACAATAACATTACCAATGAGGTCTGGATTTTAAATGACAATTTGACTGACACCAGTTTAATAGCATGTTCAAATAAATAATGTAAATGTTCAAATAAAGCTTTGAAAAAGTTTAACATAAAGGTAGACCACACATTTCAGCCTTTAAAGAAAAGGGTTAAATTAAAATGATAATTAATAAATGATTATATGTATTTTACCTGCTCCATAAATAATTCTATATAGCATATATGAATTGTTTAAATGTACATAAGTTTGTTTTTCATCAACCTGTTAAAATTTACAGCAGGTCATGCAAATTTGGTCAATTTTTTGGCCAGACAGAAACTGCACACAGGCTGAACGTAAATAAGTGTCTGTAAATCCAGTCTCTGACAGCAGGTGGCGCTTTATACGGAAAAGCTGAATTACAGCTGATTCCTGTGAACTCCGCGAACACTTCCTTTAGGTATTACATGGAGCGAAGATGAGAACAAAATGCCATCAAATTGTTTCTGAAGACAGTCCGAACCTTCAGAGGTACATTCATATAATTAATTCATTGATATATTAATTTGTATAATTCCCTTAGCACTCTTTTAAAACCTCCCAGCTTTTCCGCCCTGTTTTCACTCAGAACGAAACTACTGTGCTGCTGTGCGCTCGTGAGACTGTTACTGAAAACTCTGCTTTATGCCGGACAGTATTTATTTATCGCGAGTTGTTTAAATCACGGTAATCGAATACGGTTTTAATGATAATTAAAATATGAAACGGTAATACTAACCGCGGGGAATTTTATCATGATTTATCGTCAAACCGGTAATCGTTACATCCCTAGAACAGACATTGCTGTGCAGTTATTTCAAATTCTACACACATCCTATAGTGAAACTTATGCGCGAAGCATGTTTCAAACCAAATGTAGTACCTACTATGCAGTATTCAGTATTCGATTTCAAATGTAGTGACTGAGACATATGCAAAATCAAACCACTACTAATAACGTCCTGTCCTGGGGTGGAACAGGAGGCATTTGGACAGTTCTGCCCCGCTTCTGAAAGAGGCAATGGGAAGCTGGCAGACCCTCAGTGCCAAACCCCGACCCATTACATAACGCACTCCCTGTACAGACACTCTGATTATGACAAGACTGAAAAAGAGAAAGGACAAGCAGGAAACAGTCCTCATCCACCCTCCCCATCCTTCGCTCCTCGGCGTGAGGGGAAAGACTAAAAAGTCTAATTCTACAGCTCCAGCTATTTCTCCAATTGGAGCCTCTCTATTTAAATGCAAATAAAGCTGTGTGGCAGCTGAACGGCTTGGACGGAGGTGAGGTGCACTTCTGGGGCCCTTTACCCGGCGCTCATCCGCTGGGTCTTAAAACTATTTATTCATAAGCAACCAGCTGATCAGAAATTAAGGGTCTCAGACAATTTCTAAAAAAATTAATAAAAACTTGTGAGTAGTTGATCCATAATGTGTCTATCTCCTTTTTTAATCCACATCAAGATGTTGGGTTATAATTTGCCAAATGTATACATTACTAGGTCCCTGAAATTGTCACCATTTCCCTTTTCAACATTTTAATCACCTTTTTTGTCTTCGCTAGGTCATTTTAATTGCTCCTGCAGTGTGACGAATGAATTTTGAAGTACAAATATCCCAAAGTCCCTCAATTCAAAGGTCATAAAAGCTGTGATTAATAATAATTATAAAATTAAATTAAAATTAAACAGTATTTTATGTCAACTACCCATATATGAACCAAAAAAATCAAAGTGACACACCATAGCTCCAGAAATAGAAAAATATTTATGTATGTTCTCACCACAGGTGACGTTTCGAGCTTAGACGCTCTTCATCAGACCTACCCATATATAATAAGAATACAATTAAATACTTTAAGAATATATTTTCGTCAGGTAACCTAAAAAAAGTTTCTAACATTTATTATTTATTTTATTATTCTATTATTATTTATTTTATTATTATTAAATATACAAACATCATTTGAAAATAGATAAGAAATATCATATTAAATAATTTAATTGTAGATAGCAACTATTTAAAAAAAATAAAAAAAACGTTTTTTAGATAGTATGAATCAGCCTATAACATGAAACTAAATTAGGTTACAAAATGAAAGTCATTTTCAAAAATAAATAAATACATACACCGGTTAGTGTTGTTTTTGTCAAGTGGACATCCTTGCACAAGGCTTTGATTGAATATTAGTTGCTATGGCAATAGTCACTGTCTGTTTGCATTGAGAGTGAATGGGAAGGGCATTCTATGAATCACATAACTTTGGGGCACTAAGCAGCCCTGCATAACCTATTTAGTGGTGTGTTCGTCTGTGAGTGTGTTTGTGTGTGGTAGGACCATGAATCACTGCCACCACTGGACCACATTAACCTGTCATTTACATTCCTGCTGTGTGATGTATGGTCAAATGGGGTCTACAACTAAGCTCTGGAGCAGGTAGACCAATTTACAAGCCTCATATGATGAAAAGAATTTAAAATAAAAAGGAATGGAAAAAAGACACTCATGCACAGATGTTTCCCAGTGTTACAATACCAAGACTAGGTGTACTTTATCTAAAGTTTTTCTTGTATTTCTGAAACATTCAACAATCCGCTTTAAAGCTTTTTCGCCACAGTCATACAATTCAGAGAAACTATCAGTCAATCTTTGACTACTGTGTCATATCTCACATTCTTTGAGCATCCTGCCATAACGAATCATACATGGCTTATTAAGCGCAAACTGTCAACTTGGAATTCAACAACATGCATTTTTAACTCAAAAAAGAATCTAACACCTGAGGAAATACAACATGGGAAAGTTGTAGGGCAAATCTTTCATTTTGTTTCATTGGTAAAGAGGGTAACAAGCAAGTCACTTAGGTAAAGATAAAACTGTTTCATCAAGTTAAAGCTGGTTTTTTTAGTACATACCCCCATGTTCTTTCAAGCTGAGCTCTTTGGAATGACTAGAACAAAAAGAAGTCTGAGAAAGCTCAGACAAAGAGCTAAACATTAAACAAAAAACTGGTAGAACTTGTTGCATAGAATTTTGCACATACACAAAAGACAGCTTTATTACATTTCCGTATAATTTTCTTAGATAATTAAATTCCATAATATAGTTGTGTGTCGTGCTAGACTAAACTAGACTAAAAACTGATCAATAAATGCAAGGGTAAAGAAAAAATAAGAATCATAATTCTTATATAAAGCAGTATAGTAAACACTATACATTTACAATTATTGTAACATTTTCACTTCTTACTAATTTTATATCTCTGCTTCATAAATCACCCAAAGTAAATCTTCTAAGAGATTTTACAAGGAGCAAAATAGTCAAAACTGTCATTCCAAATCAGTATGATTTTCTTTTCTATGTATTACAAAAGTAAGTGTTTAGCAAAATATCCAAGCTGCTCTTTTTTCATACAATAGAATATACAGTAACCAGGGACTGTTAACGTGTGCAAATTGGTTCTTTGTGGTCACCAGACACATGAGATCCAATAGCATTTGAAATCACGGATGTTGAATCTGGCGTGAACTATCTCAAGGCTCCAGTTGTCTGCAAACATGAATGTGATTTTAGGATGAAAGATTTTCAGCAAATATATTCTACACAGAAAGCTCTTAAATGGCTTCGGAAGACTTGGATTATAGTGTGTGACAGCTATTTTCCTGATGCTTTGTTGCCGCTTTTTGTCCATTTTGGGGCTTAGAAGTCCAAATCACCATCCACTTTCCAAGAACAGCTAGAACCTCGGACATGCTGTCCTATCATCTGTTTGTGAAGAAAGAATATCATACAGAGTTGGAACAACGGCCTAAGATGATGGGAAAAAAATTTCATTTTGCGCGAGTGATTCCTTCAGAGCTTTGTCAACACAGTTATTAATATTAGAACTATTTGGTGTCTTTTTATTGTGTTGAGTCTAAACTTATTTAGTGTGATCTTTGGTCTGGATGAGTGAAATAATTTGATTGTCGAGTACATGTAAATAGCACATTTAGTGTATTTGCATTTGACCCTCTTCTGTACTGATTTTGACAGCTTGAAAGTCTCCTGTGAATTTCAAAACATTAATTATGCAATTTGCATGTGCATGTGTCAGGGGCAGAATGCTTCTGTTTAATTAAGCAAGGTTCCACGTGGAAAACATGCATGAGCAGGGAGGCGAGTAGGCAGGTTTATGTTAATTTACTCTCAGCTGCTCATAAGGATTGTTTATCATCTTAAAAGGGAATTTCACCGGCATGCATATTATGCTACTCTTTTGCGCAGTGATTGGTTTGTGATGGTTGGGTCTCTTTAGGGCCGTTTCAGGAAGCTCATAATGAATTGCAGATTTAAATCACTTCTGTCACAGTGTGAGTTATTGCTACCTGGCTGGATTCATACGCTAGAGACGGAAGTTATCAGGATGATTTGGTGATTACTGTTCTGTTATTCATGTGGTGATTTGACTATGTAGTATGCATTGATGAGGACTATAATTGGACTGAATATATTACTAATATGACATCATGAAAGAGCAGTGAAATGTGTCGTTAGTATTTGCAGCCCTTGAGGTTACACAGGTTTTTCTTAAAAGGTTTGTTGCAAAAAAATTTCATTATGTTATTATTTACTCACTCGTGTGATAAATTTCAGTCTTATTCACTAATCTGGATTAATAAAACAAAAAAATTAAAATGATACAGTTTACAATAACTATTTTGACTATAAATGGTGTTTATTTCTGTGATGGCAAAGCTGAATTTTCACCAGCCATTACTAATATGCAATCATTCTAATATGCTGATTTGGTGCTCAATTTTACTAGAATGATTTCTGAAGGATCATGTGACACTGAAGACTGGAATAATGCAGTAATCTTTCAAAAGATTCACCCTCAAAGTTTAAACTACTCCACCTCTTTCTTTTTTACTCATTCTCTTTTTTTGTTCTTGATTTTGCTTTACCCTTCATCTTTTCAATCTTCATTTGTACATAATTCATTGTGTCTTCAATTCACAATATTTTTAAAAGTTGCTTAGCTGTTCCCAACCTCCTTTTCGTACATTATGTAGGTGAAATGTTCTGTGATGATTATATATGCGGCCCTTCACCAGCTCACGTCTCTGAATTTCCACTTAACGTTTTAATTCACCACCGTTCTCTAGGGTTTACATCAACAGAGAGGTGCCAGACAGTAGGGCAGTAAGTGTTAATGGCTCCAGAGTTGTTGACAAATGGCACCATCTGAATATGTCACTACTGTTTCACATTTAGTTTTATTAGTGAAAATGGTGATTTGAAAGTAGATATATGGAAATTTATTGTCTTTTAGAAATTTATAGTGGATACATGGAAATTTGGAGCTTTCCTGTAGCTCAAATAGTAGAGCATGGCGCTAGCAACGCCAAGGTCATGGGTTCGATTCCCAGGGAAAGCAAGAGCTGATAAAAAATGTAAAAAAAAAAACTGTAACTTGAATGCAATGTAAGTCGCTTTGGATAAAAGCGTCTGCTAAATGCATAAATGTCATTTGCACCAAATACTTTACTGATTGTTACACAGAAATGTATCAATATAACATAAGATAGTTGACCACATCAAGAATATATTGCTATTGTTTACTATCCATTCAATCTGCTATGGCAAATTGCTGTGGTTACAGGAAATCAAAGGGTTGCCACAAGCTAACAGAGCCCCAACATAAGTCTGTGTCATAGGAGTCCATCTGGCATTAACAAGCCACTCTGTGTCATTCGTAGCTTGCTGCTCAAAAGGCTAATGATTGAAGATAAAGCTCATTACTATTCCAGACTACATCTCCCTTGTGCAACCACCAGATCTGGACTTGACAAAGACTGACTATGGTCTGTGACCTTCTGAATTCAAAGATCACCAAACTACACGCGTTACCAGAACCAAACACAGTACCAAACCAATACCTGGAACAAAATTAAATACTTTATAAGAAATATCTATAAAATGGAGCATTTCGGTGGAGAATAATAATAGTAGTAATGTATTATAAAATACATTATACTATAATAACATATTTGTATTAATAACATATAATAAAATGTTTATTAAATATGAACAATTATTTAATAAAAATATATAAAATTTCCTAAATTATGTTGTTTAATAAAAAATTACCATTATTATTATTATCACCATCAACTTTACTATTAAATTAAAATATATTACAACAACTAATATTAGCAAATCCAGCTGGATTTATACATCATCTGGCATTTTCTAAATTCTTTGGTACAATTTATTTCCAGACGGGGGAAGGGCTGGTCCACATATTAATATTAATGGCATTTGTTCAAAAAGAGAGTGGCAGTATTATAGATCACAACAGTTATGTAAATCCAAAGTATGGAACGGGCCCCTCTGTGCTTTAGAGCCATGTGGCCTTCTCAAACACTGAGGGGCAAGACTCTCTTTTAACAAAAGCTACTCAAGCGAGAATCACATCAGAGACGTTTAGTGTGAAGGGTTCCTTGAGTAGAGAGAACAGACTTTGTAAATCCCACCAGATTCAGTGTGCATCACATTACACTTAATCCCAGCAATTCAGGACGGCCAGTTTTAAATGCTGAATATTAATAAAGCAAACTGGGAGAAATGACCAAACCCCGCTATGCTGCATAAGCAAACTCATTTTAAATGGATGCGACTGGTAAAGTGTATGTACTATTACCCATTAATAATTAATGACTATTCTCAGTTATTATTCACCCTTTCTCTGGGGTTTACAAATAATCCAGGCATTCGTTTCAGTGCCCAGAGTCCTTTGAACCTTCACCGTCATTGTCAAGTAGCCAATCAATTAACTGCTTCTGCAACGCTCAACGATCAGACTAAACCTAGCTAGTTTCTAAACACTGAAAAGCTCAGTCTGACAAACAATAAATATACACTACAGACACTAAAATGCTTTGTGAATGGACACATTTAGTCAAAACACCAACTGTCATTCAAGTCCATTGAGGGGGAAAGTATCTTGTAAACAGGTACAATATATAACATCTGTGCATCTTGTTCACAACAACAGACCACCAACTAAAACATCCTCACTTGATCACTAGAATACTTGTCTTTACATATATAGTGACTATATATAGATCTTTGTTTATATCCCCTCAATACAAGATCTGCCAAAAAGGTCCAGTAAACTGTAAACAAAGGAGAAGAATTAACCAAGCTCGCTGGTCGCCTTGAAGTTCCACCCATCTGTGCAGAGAGCATGACACTACAATACACCATTCTACCCAGCAACAAAAACCCTCACCCAAGCTTCTCGTTTCCACCAAAGCACAATATGGGTGCACAAACACTTAATGTGCAGACCAGTAATAGCTACAATTTATGTGCAACAGCGCATGAGTCACTGCAATAAAACTCATTTTAATATATAAAACCATTCCTGTGGCTGCACGACACCCTGTGTCAACAGAATCAAAGTTATTAATGTTGTTATTGTTGGACACATTTTTGACATGAGGAAGGGACAGATGGCTACAAAGCAGCAAGGACATCCCACCCAACTATTGCACAATGCAACTTCAGCCAAACGAACACAAAATCAAAGACTGGAGTAACAACTGGTAGCAAGAAGCCTGAATGAATCAGTGATGCACAAATGCCAAACCATTATATGGACATTATTGTGGTCCTGTTTATGAGACACAAGTATCAATGAAAATTGCTACTAGTAACATTACTTATCTCATTACGTATTACGTATCTCATTACTAACCAGTCAGAATGGCTACTTTAGAGAAAAATCAAAAATGCTACAAAAGAAATTCACACTAGTTTCTAACATGTGCTAGTGTGTAATAAATAAGTACTAGCAAAGTCAATCCTGCTAACTATTGGGGTAGTTAGTAGCTAATAAATATCCAATACACTAATACTAAAAGAATAGTTACTACGATTGACAACACCGCAACTGGAACAACATACAGTACTAGTTGGAAGTAAATAGTTGATGTCAGAACCAAAGATGCAAATATGGGTTACCAGTAACAATGGACTAGTTACACATCACTGTTAGAATAATTAGGCTATGTCTAGTAGCTAGCTAAAGAATAAGTAGCCTACTAGTAGGCTATGTAAGGAAGAAAGTACTAACTGTGGCAACTAGCATCTAATGAATAAGTAATGGTTTACTAAATAGATTCTAGTTAAATTAAAAACATGGATGAGTACTGGTGGCATAAAATAGCTACTAATTTTAATGCATAAACGTTACAGCTACTTAATGTTGCACACAATCGTGCAAAACAAAGTAATCTTTGTTTATTTAGAGAAGCAGGTTATGAATAGGATCAATATAAATCATCTAAGTAGCCTATCTCTCTACAGGCCATGTGAAATTATGTTTATGTAAACTCCTCAGATCTATTCATTAAAAAGCAAGCATACAAACCTTTCACTTGCGTTTCATACTCCGCAATGATCTCCTTGTCCTTCTTGATCTTCGTCTGAGATGACATTTTTCTTGAGGTATAAATGTAGAATCCAGTGATATGTTGAGCCTTGCGCGCGAGCTCCCGACTCTCACAGTTTACAGCTTTCCCCCCTTCTTCCTCACCAGTACCTATCAGAAGTGTCCTTCAATTTACATCTGCTGGTAATCCTGATACTTTCCCCTCGGAAAGAAGCACAAGGGTAGATGGAAGCACCCCGGGCACACCTGCGCTTTCTCAGATCCGATCCCTCGCGTTCAGAAGAGCTGCTGGGCTCGGGGAGAGGCTGCTCCTCCTTGCTCAAGATCTGCCATCTGAAGTGACTGAAGAAAATGCAATTCCTGTCTACAAGAAGAGGTTTCGGTAATAACGATGCGGCGTTGCGTCTGTGCCCATGCCGTTTATGTGGTGCTCAGGTCCGCGTGCTCTGGAAGGAAGAGTTGGGAGATGGCATAATCTGATCTTGATTGGGCTCCGTTGCATTAGAATCTCAGCGGCAAAGCAAAGAACAGAATAGCGCTCGAGCGTCGTATGAGACTCCTCCTATTGTCGAATTCACTCCCTCAACCAATCCAATCAGTTCCATATGCACCCCTCCCAGGGCACACACACACACAAACACACACACACAAACACACACACACTCTTTCACACAGGGCGTTTCGTTTACACTTCCATTTTTTAAAACCAATTTGTTTAGCTCAAGGTATCATTTTCCTCAGAGGTATCAATGTGTTTGTTTTTTTGTTCCAGTTCTCATAGCTGTTAAATAAAATATGCTATAGCCTACAAACAATAGATTACATAAGGCTGTGGAGACCCAGACTAACACTTGACACAATTACCTGTTAGTAGGCTATTCATGCATCACTGCCACAAATATCATTATTGCAAAATAAACCACGTCAGGGTGATCAAAGTGATCTTGCATAAGCCTGAAGGAAGTATATTTTGCAATAACAAAGCAGACTGTACATTAATCTTACTGCTTACCAAACAAATAAATACATGGACATAACAATGATTTGAGTTAAAAATGTAAAATAGATGCAACATTTTACTATGTGAGAGGAATGAGGAACACTAAACTCAACCTGCTGAGGTTTATTTTAGAAATTGACCAGCTAACAGTATTTTATCCTATTTATACAGTTATTAAGAAAAAAATGAATTGCATTGACAATACTGATAAGACTTTTTATACCTTACTTGTAGAGGCCACAGAGAGATTTAACGTGACCACAACCATACAGGAAACAGTTGCTGGATGGTGGTCAGTCAGAAATGTCATTTGAATACTGCAACTGACCAATCAAAATGCATCATAATGAGATGCATCACAAAAACATACACACAAACAAATGAAAGGAAGAGATCTAGGTCAGTCTAGGTCACTATCACTAGCATTGCATTTGTCAGTTTAGTCAGGAACATGGTTAAAAGGGTGGTAGTTACCTGGAAAACTGGAAATGGAGGCTCAAACCATGTCACACACACATTCATTCCTGTCCTGTAATTCATGAGGAAAATGTGAGGTCTAAAACTAAGGATGAATAACTGATGGTTGCATACAATCTTGTTTCAAAGGGAATAAGAAACAGCACAGATGTTCAATTCACACTCAAGTTTTTTTTTTTTGTTTTTTCTCTGGGTGTTTCATAATTAGCTTGATTTGCATAATATAGCAGGATGTGTTAAAATGTGTATTAATTTAACATCCAATTTGTTTTGCATCTAAAACCTTGAGTGCTCAAGATGAATTTAAGATGTCCAGAACCAATGAGCATGTGACACGAGATCTGTTCATTCAGGTGTCAAACATGTTCAAAGACTTGATGTTTTGAGAACTGAGACGGTGGCCTGACATTTCCTGTCAGCGAGGTGTTTAAACCTGCGGTTTTTGAGACCCACATCATAGCTCTGTCATCATGTCATTTTATCTGCAATCTTGCAGTGCAGAAGAAAAGCTCTTAGTGAAATGGTTCGTGGTCTGAGTGACACTGCAAAACACTACAAGATGTGAGATTAGAATTCAATGACAAAATCAATAGCTAAATGGACATCCGAGCTATCCTATACATTAACACAGCATTTTCACTAAAACACATGGTGAGAAATACATAGGACCTATATCTCACCTACTATGGTGTAATTTCTTTCAGAAATAGCAGTGTCTGCAGTGTGCTGCATTACTCTGTGGTATATTTATAGATGTGGGTTGTGCATATCACTACCATACCGTTAACGTTGTCACTGATCTATTCCACACAAGCAAAAAAGCGTAAAAGTTTCTCTGTTCACGAGCATCTTGAGCAGTGTTTAATATACAAGACTTGACCTTTTCAAAGCGCACTTTCACAAGTTTACCTCAGGAATTTATAATGGGATATGCAAACAGAGGGGTGAGAGGATTACTTTTCTGATGTGAAAACAGAGTTTTTACGATTATAATATCCAGTCTTCATATCCAGACTTAATTATTGATCTTTCAATGATTCATAATCAATGCATGTCTGTATGGCATATTGTAGCTTTTAATATATGTGATATGTGTAATTTATTGTGAGTTGCTATGTTTAGTGTGAGTCAATGTTACGTACTGGCCATGTCATGATTGTCCAAGATGAATTTCCCAGGAATGGGACAATAAAGTATATTCAATTCAATTCAATGCCACCATACGTTTGGTCACAAGTTTGTTTATTGAAGCATCAAGGAAGCCAAATAATGGCAATCAGGGCTTTGAAACATCCAAAACTTAATTGTAAATGTCTTTTAAATTCTAAACCAGTATCTAAATTTTAATTACTGCAAACAAACCTTTTTTAAACACATCAAAACCCTTGAAGTTCGATAGAATGGAAGATGGATAGAATGAACAACAGATTGATAGATAACTAGAATGACAGACAGATAGATTGAACGAACAAGATAGAATGAACGATATAACAAACGATATTTAGAATTAGAAAGATAGAAAGAAAGACAGATGATAGTTATATAGACAAAGAATGAATGATAAAATGATAGAATGAACGTTAGATATCTAGGACATATATGTCAAAAAGAAAGACAGAAATATAGATATATAATAGACAACAGACAGACCGGCAGACAGACTCATACAAACAATGCTAGCAGATTGCTAAAATGACAGGCAGACAGACAAACAGGTAGACTGAATGAATGATATACTGATCAAACAATATATTTACAGACAGAACGAATGACAGATTGCTAAAACAACATAAGGGTTGACTGAACAGTCGACAGAACAAACAAATGTTAGAACGATAGATAGATAGATAGATAGATAGATAGATAGATAGATAGATAGAAAGATAGAGACAAAAAGGTTGGTGTCAATTCAATTCAGATTCATTCTCATGAATTCAAAGGAAAGCAATTCTTAAATTCTGAATTTCATTCATTTAACAAAGTGAAGGAGGCTGAGGAACATTTTATAGAACATCATCGGCTATATTGGGGCAATTACGATGCCAACAGGGGCACAAGAATGTATTGTACCATCTTTTGTTGTTGTTTTTTTCATGGCGCAAGCAATTTACCAAGATCTGTGCCCCTCCTCTCGCTTCTTTACTTCTAGGCATCTCAGGGGGCAGCAGCCTGGGAAACTATGACTTCAGTGTTTTTGAGGGACAAAGCAGCATTGTGAGGTTCTTCTCAGTATTTCAGCTTGAAGAATTACTGGGAGAGAAAGAGAGCTTCCTCCGGGAGGCTCAAAACACCAGAATGAGTCACTGCTGAGAATATATGTGCCATAAGCCCGATTTGGACGGTAATTGTTTCTCAGAGGGACGCAAGTGATTTTCACCATATACAGGCGGTAGTTGGTGATTTAATTGCCGTCCGAATCCAAGACGCCTGTGTTTTTCTCTCACCACCCCCGTGAAAATCCCCGGCCAAATTACCTACTGTTTTTTGACAAACACCAAGGTCGTGTGGTAATTTAATTGCCGTCCAAATCCACAAATCGATTCAAAATTCAGCGTTTAAACCCTTTTTTGAGCACTCCCAAACACCGTACAGTAAGGGAAAGGGAAGTGGTGTGTGGCCAAGTATGGTGACCCATACTCGGAATTTGTGCTCTGCATTTAACCCATCCAAGTGTGATGGGTACGCAATGGGCAGCCAATGCTGCGGCACCCGGGGAGAATTTGGGGGTTTGATGCCTTGCTCAAGGGTCTCACCTCAGTTGTGGTATTGAGGATAGAGAGAGTGTTGGTTATTCACTCCCCCCACCTACAATCCCTGCCGGACCTGAGACTCAAACCCACGACCTTTGGGTTACAAGTCCGACTCTCTATCCATTAGGCCACGACTGCCCCCAACTGTTGTACTTCGGTGTAATTTGCATACATATTTATTTCTGAAATGCTGGAAATTAAGTATTTAAAAGAACAATACTTTATAACTACTCCAGCACAGCGAGTGAGAGCAGAATGAGAAGAAAAGCATGTAAACATTCAAAGTGGGTCTTTATTATGGCAGCGGCAAGTATGCAATACAATTTTAAAATGTGTATTATAAACGCATATATATTGCGTATAATTATATACAACTATAGTGCGTATTTTCCTATTTATAAACAGGCGATTTAAATAATAAATAGGATTATACATTATAAAATATGCTTGGAATAATAAGAATATATTTGACATAATACTAAGTATTTTAAAATACATTTTACACAATAATAAGAATATATTTCTAAATAAAATGTATTTTATTTACAGCACACAATCATGTGACTGGCCACGTGAGCAGCGCGTTCTCTGGTTCGCAGGATCACAGCACTCACTCCTCCACTGCGAATAAATCGCCGTCCAAATCCATGAGTTTTATCACTGAGGTGATATGTAAATTAACAGGAGGAGCCAGATGCAGACCCAGGCCACAGTCAGGATGGTGGCCCACGGAGGAGCCGGCGGAGGGAGGGGCCATGGTGGAGGAGTGACTGCCGACTCCATGGGACCAACCAACAGCGGCGGAGAAGGTGGTGGTGGAGCCCGAGGTGGCGACAGAGAGCCGCAGAGCCAGGGTGAGGCCGAGGATCCGGAGGGCCAAGTCGGAGCCGGGGGCTTCGGCGACCAAGGTGCAGGCGGAACTCCGTAAGGCCGCGGAGGAGCAGGAGCGACAGAGGACTGAGGTGGAGCTGGAGGGAAGGAGGAGCCCAACGGAGCCAGAGGGACGAAGGGACGAGGCAAAGCCGGAGGACTGTAGTCCCAAGATGCAGGTAGGGGGACGACTGACCAAGGCGGAGCCGGAGGGATGAGGGAGCCAGGTGGAGCTGGTGGACTGACGGGCTCCGGTGGAGCTGGAAGCCAAGGTGGAGCCGCTGGGTCGCAGGACCGAGGCGGAGTCTGGGTCTCGGAGACTGAGGGATCCTCCAGACTCAACGCCAACGGAGCTGGAGATCGGCAGACCCGCGGCGAGCCCACGCCACAGATGGTGAGCTGAGGGAGAGCAGAGGGGCTGACGAACTCAGGCGATGGAGGTGTTGGAGTGGGGACCAAGTCAATGAGAGGAGGTGGGAGAGGGAGGTTGGGTGGGATAACTTCCCAGGAATACAACTCAGGCGATGGCTTAAGGATGAGCGTGTCAGGGTGAAAGTCAATGAGGTTTGCCAGGTCCAGTTCATGCTCACCCCCAGCGGTGGTGCCATGGGCGGGGCGTTCCATCGCCCCCGCGATCTCCACAGCTGCATCCACCGTCGGTTGAACTGCCGGCTCTCGCACCTGGTCAGACATTTGGGGCTCGGGCTCCGGGACGATCGGTAGCTCTGTCGCTCCTGATGACTCTGGCTCAACGACCGCGGCAGGCTCTGGCTCTCCGTCTGCGGTGGGCTCGGGCAGCTCCGTGCTGTGGGGTGGTGGAGGACTGGGCACTGGGTCCCGAGTGCGGCTGGTATCATTATCTGTGATGTCCACGGTGAGTCTCAAACTGCAAGACACCAGCACCCACTCCTACATTTCACTGCTGGTTATACTCTGTATAATTGTGTATGTGACAAATAAAAATCTTGAAATGCGGCGAAGCTCTCGAGGACCGTCCCCGGACAACTGCGCTTGTATGGAGGTGTTCCGTCCAGCTAGAAAAAACGTGCAGAAGCAGCTGTCCGGGAAGCTCATATAATTCGCCAGGAAAATGAAATCCTCGCTGTGGTCCTCGAGAGAGCGGTCCCCCTGCTCCAGCAGGAGGAGAAGGACGGCAGAATCCATGAAAACACAAAAAATAAAAACACTGGCAAAAAACGGGAAACAAAACGGGGAAAAAACAGGCCGCAATCTTACTGTTTCGATTGGTTATTCTGTTACGTGGTGTGCAAGGCAAGGAGCGCACGAAGAGCAGAGACAATTAAACAATCTTTTAATATACAATCCAGGACCAGGTACACGGAGGGAACAGGACACACCAATACATGAACTAATAACTGACAAACTAACATACCAACGCAGGAACTTATAAAGGGACAGATAACGAGGACCGACAGGTGAACACAATGACTAATTACATAACAGGGGGAAAACTAGGTCACAAGGGAAGACAGACATGTTACAGTTTTATGTTTAAATTCGATTATATGACCAATATCAGATGCTATATATTTATTTTACGGAAATTAGAGGATTAAGATGAAATCTTACCTGTAAAAAATTGTTAAGCTCTTAGGTGCTAATTAATACCCGGTGGCAACCACCAAAAATTGTCCGGTCAGAACAATTAAGTTATGTCAGTTGAAGGAGTTAGAAGCATACACCACTCACAGACCACTCTTTCAAAATTTGAATAGTTTACTTGAGTGTGGTTCTAGAAACAGAAACAACAATAATAAAGTACAAGTTTACATTAAAGAACGTCCGTATGCAAACGAGTAACAGTCGGCATTTCGTTTTCAATAAAACAAGGTAAATATTTATACAGTGATTGCATAACAGGATTATTTTGCGATTATCTTACAGAGACATGTGTTAAGGCATACGCGATAAGCACATCTTTAAACATAAATTAACGGTAGCAACGTAAATAGCTATACAGTATGAAGAAATTAACTTACTGGCTGATGCACGCACACATGCGATTACTCAAGCATCGCGGATGAAATGACGTTATTATCACAGTTAGGTCCAACGATCTCGCGCTTATTATAATAATAATCACACAACGAATAGAACTATTAAACAAATAACTGCATGAACAGTCAAAACTGGCCCTCAATTTAGTACATTACCTTCAGCTGCTCATAATCACTGCAACACATACTCAGTGAAACAAGACAAAATCCCACAGAAATGTTGCTATATATAATCACAGCTACAACCAAAGTATGCCAAGAGCAGGTTAAAAATCCTAAATATGTCCTGCATATACTTCCCATTCTTTTATCATCCACATCTGGCACTCAGCTGCAGTGGGCTATTCCTTTTCATTTTGAAATGAATCCAAGTTAGATTATTTCTGTCATATTTTCAATAGAGAAAAAATATTATGTAGTTTAAAATCAGTTTAACATTCTGGCATTGACATAAATGTAAATAATGACGTAAAAGAACTAACATTATCTTTTCCTTTTGGTGTTTTGCCACTTGTTTTATAAGAAGGAGACAGTTGGGGAAATGGCATCTGGGAATGTCTTTGGCCAATTTCAGACTGTCATTTTTCAAACTCCAACTCTTCCTTTCTAAAGCTCTAGAAAAAAAATGGGTTAGGAAATTTGTTTTAAATATAATACCATTTTTATATTCATGTTTGTTTTTTATCTAAACAAAAAGCAATATTGTGTTTACATTATATGTGAAACACTTTCTGCTCACAAGACCCTATCCAGAATACTGCATTGTGCATTTTATCTAGACGTAGTTAGTCTAGCATAGATCGTGTGACAGATAGAAGGAAAGTGAGAAAATAAAAACAGCACAAGAGGAAGATAGATTGATAGATAAAACGAGAGATGTGTTGGAGGCGGTTAGTGATGCCCACAGTATCAGATATGGCATATATTCAAACAGATATGCCACAACCAACACAGTATGCTTACAAGATTTTACAAAATGTTTAAACACGTAAATTTATTTTTTGGACTGTCAAAATTAATAGCTGCCAACAGCTCTGGAAAAATGCATTGCCAATAAATTTACACTGAATTGGATTTATTAAATTACATTTACATTATTGTAATATGGGTTGAAAAAAATCAAAATCAGTATTTTTATATGCATAATATTTAAAATCCTGCCTTGGCTTTAGTACAGTAACAATATAAAAGTAAAAACAATTATTTAATTTTGCAAACAACATGTCTTTATAATAACATGCTTTTTCTCACAGTATAAATGGGTCTTTAATATATAAAAATAGATAAATACCTTTATGTAGTATGGATGGCCTAATGGATAGAGAGTCGGACTTGTAACCCAAAGGTTGTGGGTTCGAGTCTCAGGTCTGGCAGGGATTGTAGGTGGGGGGAGTGAGTAACCAACACTCTCTCCAACCTCAATACCACGACTGAGGTGAGACACCAAAGGCACCGAACCCCCAACTGCTCCCCGGGCACCGCAGCATTGGCTGCCCACTGCTCTGGGTGTATGTTCACTACTGTGTGTACACTTGGATGGGTTAAATGCAGAGCACAAATTCCAAGTATGGATCACCATACTTGGCCACACACCACTTCCCTTTTTCCCTTATATTTTAGAAAGGGGGTCTCTCGCAAGAAAATCATCATATTTCGGGACCCTTGGCATCAAAAATCTTTAAAAAAAAACCCTGCTTTAAAATATTTTGCCCTGCTTTTAAATACTTTGGACTCTCCACAGTGGTTAAGGTTATGATGTACTTCATGATGATCACTTAGGTCTGACAAACAGTAGCATTTGTAGTAGTTTCTTTAAATAGTTAATTGTCTGAGTTTAACTGTAGAGTACCACAGGCCATGAAACCAGTGCAGTCTTACTTTTCCTCGCAGGCATTACCAGTTTCTCTTAATTACACACACGCTGTGCGCGATTATCACAGATTTGCTTCAAGGACAAAAAAAAAAAAAAAAAAGTCTAAAAAGCTACATTTATGTTTTTTCTCGCTATTTCTTTTTCTTTGAATACTTTGAAACATTTTGCTTCCTTTGATATTATACTTTAACCCCTTTTATAGTCTCCTGTCCTCTTTCTTTCACTTCTACACTTCTCTCAATCTCACTTTTATTGTCTCATCCTTCTTTGTACATATAAGGAGAGACATTCTGACAGACAATGTTTCAGGGGAAAGACAAGACTTACAGTTAAATCATGTGTAGTGCTGCTCACAAATAGACTGAGGCTACACTCACTGCAACCCCTGCAGCACACAATAACAATCAGTCCCATCTGGCTGACAGCACTAGTCCTCCATCCCCCAATCCAGTCTTCCAGTCTCCCCTCACGTGATCTCTCTTCTCTAACTCAGACTGCAGACAACAAGTCCTTTCAAAACTTCTGTCTTTGAAGTCTGTGTTGTCACAATACTGGACAATATGCATGAACTAAAATTTGATCTCTAAGATGTACATAAATAATTTACCAATAGTCAAATAACAAAGAAGTTGTTATCTGGACGTTCTTATGAAAGTAAGTGAAATTAATCAGGAAAACAGGGCACATTTGGGGCATAGATGTGTCACAAATTTCTAGTAATTCAAAAAACATGTTTTTCCATCAATATTTGTATTTTAATTTTTTGTCATATTACAAAAAAATTAAATATTTAAAAAATTGAGGGGGGTCTTTAGACCTGTTGTACCCTAAGTAAGAATCCATGGACTTTAAGTGGTTTTCAGTTTGAGTTCAATTAAGTTTATTATATGATATGTAATATTTAGCACCTTTAAAAGTGAAGTAATGCACTTGCGCTCTCTAGTGGTCATTTCAGATCGCACAGTTGGGGGTAAAGCGTAAAATTGTATTCAGTTTAACTAATTTAATTACAGAGTGTAGCAAAAACATAATAGACAACACAAAGCGTTTTCATTGAAAAGATCTGTCCCTTTCTTTTGGTTGCCGCATTATTCTTTTATTTTGAAATCTGTAAAAGCATCGATGCACACTAGTGACAGGAAGTCCGCTTCATGTACACGAATCGGTTCATTTGAACAACAGTTCATTTAAAAGAAGCACTTGTTAAGAAATGATTCGTGTATAAGTCATTGCTGTGGAACGTGACATCCATTCCAAAGTCGTTTTTAGCGACATAATGTTGTTCATTAAAGCCTTTTTTCGCTCCATCAAATAAATATTGGTAGTCTATGCTTCAAATGCACTTACGGAAAGCTCACTACGAAACGGACAGGTCTGACACATTAGTCAGTGTGCCTTATTTCATAAATTAGCATGCAGTTTCCTTTGCCTGTTCAATCTTGATCATAATAAAGCAAGATGTCCTGTTAAAGTATCTGGAATGTATGGTATAATAACAGCCCATATATAAAACGTGACTTAAAACTGCTGTCCCAGATGTGAAGGGCGAGGAGATTTATGCGTGCTTCAAATGTGTCGACCAAAACAAGCACCTGTTTATTGTAGATCCTAACCCTTCTAGCCTGTCTTTTCCTCTTCGTTTTTCGTCTCGTCGTTGAGAATGGGCGTCTGTAGTGATAACCGGTCACAGGACAAAAGAGTATGTACAATGAAAATTAATCATTCAAACAATCATTTTGTCAACCTTTTGAACTGATTCAAGTGATCCGACTCTTAAGATCGATTCGGACATGCGGTGCACATGGCATCTGATGTTACTTGGATCAAAACGTGCAAGTTACATAATTTCTTCATACAGTTATTCCACTAATGTTATAGCAGCTTAACGTGTATTATTAGCTTGATTAGTTACGATAATGTTCAAGACAATTTGGTTTCTCAATCGATTAATGTATAGACACAGCGGAGTGTCAAAACAGAGAGTAAGTGTCTAATCTCTTATGCATTTAAATTACAGTCACTCTAATCAAATGAGCAAAAACGGTGAAATATGCATTTGTATGACTACCGCACTTGCTATGTGATGTGGGGGTATTTTAAAATGTATTTTATTTTGTTGGTTGTATTTTAGATTGTTGTGAGGCTGTGGTCAGGTGCACCAGAGGGCGCTGTTGCTCCTCCAGCAGACTGCAGTCTCACAGCAGAGCAGGCGATCAGACTATGGGCTCAACACTTCACACTGCACGGCATTTCAGAGCCTGTTCACTCTAGCCAGTACATCATATCTCATGTCCTAGGCGAAAAAACTGTGAGTTTCTGTCTCATCAAGCTTTCATGTAATGTAAAAGTTCCATAAGACATTTATTTATATATAGAGGGAGATACCCATATAGATGATTTTATTTTGAATTATTTTAAAAAGTGCGGGCGTTTAGTAAAATAATAATTTATTAGAATTAAAATAAAAATAAAAAAAGTTAAGTACTTTAAGAAATTAGTTTTAAATTCACTCCCATTCCTTCCTCTTTACAAAATTAAAGGAATACCTATTTCCCTTTCCATGACACTGTGTCCTTGTCTTTCTTTGTTGAAAGCTGGAATGTGTGCAGAGGAAAAGGCTGAGAGACACCCTGACTGACAGGGAGAGAGAAAGAGTGTGGGAATTATGCTCCAAACGCCTCACAAGGTACTACATTTCACTACAACTTTACTGAGTTTTTAATTATTAAGACCCTTTGCACACATGTGCAGGCCTTCACAGAACTTCATTAAATTTATTTTGAATTTAGTTCTTTTAAAATGTTATTTGTTATTCATTTACTCTCTTTCGATTAACACTAAACCATTCCCGAGGACTTTTAACTTCCACCCACTGATAATTTCTGATTTATGTCTAGCGAAGAACAAAACTAGTGTTCAACCGGTATGTAACTAATGCATATATGCAAATAATAAAATGAAAAATGAAATACAAACAAAATTGGTAACGCTTTACAATAAGGCCACATTAGTTAAGGCTTGTTTCTGCATGAACTAGCAATAAACAATACTTTAGTTACAGCATTTAAAAAATACAGCTGTTGGTTAATATTATAATAATATATAATAAATAATATTAACGGGTACATCTTGATTTTAATAATGTGCTATTCCTAAAATTCACAAAACAAAATAAAATGTCACTCTAGATTTGGGACTGATATAATGTAGTTAAAAGTACTGTAGCTGATTCATGAATCACCAGAAGATAGATTGACCTTTGTCGATGTGTGTTTTTTTTAGGATGCCTGTACAGTATGTGATTGAGGAATGGGACTTCAGAGACCTGACCTTGAAGATGAAGCCTCCCGTGTTCATACCTCGTCCTGAAACAGAGGTGAAAAACTTCAGTGACCTAGTTAGCACGTGTCCAAAATTTGCAACAGACTGAGAGTGGACTTCAAATGGACGTGACTTTTTGGATAAACACTGACTGTGTGTTTGAAAACATTTATTTCCATTTGGACCTGCTGGTTTGTGTGCGTGTAGGAGCTGGTTAGTCTGGTTCTCGAGGACCTCCGGTTGATACGGGGGGAATCGCACACGACTGATTTACGATGTCTGGAGGTGGGCTGTGGATCTGGAGCCATCTCTCTTAGTTTACTACACAGCATTCCACAGGTTTGCACTCAGTGTCTTTTTTTCTAATTATTTATCTTGCTCTTCCAAGTAATGTAGTGTGTCATCTGTAACATCTGTACCCATGATTCTTTAAGCTCAGGGTATTTGCTTTGGATCAAAGCCAGACAGCAGTATGTCTTACAACGGAAAATGCAAACAGGTGACCACCAGCACCTTTGACTATATAAAGCTTCTATATTTGGATCTTTATTACTTAATGATTTATTATTTTGACTATTCCATATCCTCTTTTGTTTGTTCCAGGCTGGGTCTGCGGGACAGACTAGATGTTCATCATTTAGATGTGATTAAGGGTAAGAGTGATTCAAATGACATAGAAAATCCCACTCAGCAATGACTAGTCATAACAGTTAATTATTATTGTGAGACTGACTTCCTGCAAAAGTGGCAATTTTTGGTCAGCACACAACAAACGTCATTTCTGGTCAACTTACCCATTTTACGTCACTGACTGTTATCTGGTGATTAATTTTTAACAGCTTTTAGCATACAAATGTCCCAAGAAAATTTTTATTGCAAACTTATCAGTAACATAACGCAGACACATAATATGAATATAACCATATATTTAAATATTTAATATAAGTGATATTATATGTTAACAAATAATAAAACACAAACACACTCACACACACGCACACACATATATATATATATATATATATATAATTTAGCTGTGACTATTCACATAATAATAATGTGTAATTATAAAAATTGAGGCTTCAGGGTCATGTTGTGCTTTCACATGGACGGTTGAGGCTCTAAACAGAAAATATCATGACATTTGGATAATAAAGGTTATAAAATTGAGTAGAATGCGCTGTTTGTGTGTTCGTCTTGATCTTGAATCTAGTCTGACAGATTTGAATAAATGAAGGTTAAGGTTCATTTGACAAAAAGCTGACAGAATGGAAATATTTCTTAGGGAAAGTGTCTTTTTCTCTCTGCCATAGGGAGATGAAAGCCAGGTCAAGACTAAATGTGTGTAGCATGTGTAATTTTGATTCTTTGTTAGTTTCTGTTCAGTATATAGAGACGAACTGCAGCATGAGGGAGTGACTGGCATCTTTGATTGTCCCATTTCCTTGATTTTCTCTCTGTTTGTTATAACTGGCAAAAGTGAAAAGCGCATTAGTCACAAGCAGACCGGCACGTAATCCACAGCTCCGAATTCCACAGAAAGCTCCACGGATTCTGTAAAACTTGAATGTCAGTCATTCAAAACACATCCCACGCTCCTTGTATGTTTATTTACTAAATATTGTGGCTAAATTTCATCATGCTTTCAGATGCCAGTAATAAGCTTCGTTGTCCATATTCCAATACATGCCACAAAATTTCTACCCACAATCCGTGAAGAAACTAAAAAGAGTTAAGAGATTCATTGTGGGCCTTATCATAACATTCATAATTGATTGAGCATTAGCGTGACTTGAGCGCTGGTAGATAATCGAGATATTCAGCCCAAATCCTAGAAGGGCCTCTAAGGTAGTGACATGGAAATGTTCTGCTAATTCCAGGGATTTATCAGGCTTTTCCTGTTAAAGTTTGTGCCTCTCTTCCCACTAGATGGCATTAAAAACAGCCTGCCTGAATGCTAAATGTCAGATTTTTAACTCTCTGTGGCCTACCCACATTACTATTATTAGATTCTGAGATTAACTTGTTTGCTCTTTAAAAGCTGCACTTCACTGACCGCATAAATGCAGGTACTTCTGCAGAAATGTTAGTTAAAAAGTAAGTGTTGTTTTGGGTAACAAGAGTTAGAGCTAGCAGGCATAAATGGAGGCTTTTCAGGAGATTCATGGATCATTGACACTAATATATGTTTTGACAGCTAATTGTTTGTCATATACTGTATGTGTGAGTACAGTATACATGCATGAGAATATCAAATACTGTCTTACTACTGTATGTACATATAAATAGCACCTGATACAGTTTAAACTATATATATATAATGTTTACACTACTGTTGAAAATTTTTGAAAAGTAGTTTTAAGAATCTGTTATGCTCACCAGGGATGCATTTATTTGATCAAAAATATAGTAAAAACAGTAATATTGTTACAATTTCAAATAGCTTTTCATTGAAGTATTTTTATTTGTATTTTTTTTTGTGATGGCAAAACAGAATTTTCGATAGCCATTATTCCAGTCTTCTGTGCCAAATGATCCTTCAGAAATCATTCTAATATGCTGATATGTGATCAATAAATATTTGTTATTATTTTTAATATTGAAAACAGATGTTGCGTAATATTTTTAACAGTAGAGAGTGTGTGTGTGTGTGTGTGTGTGTGTGTGTGTATATATATTTGAAGAGTTCGTTTGCAAAAACAGGTAACTCCGTTTTTAACAATTTTCAGAAATAATTTTTTTCCCTTGTGCACTCCAATTAATCTCAATCAAACTGCAGTTGGGTTATTTTGACTGGGTTAAAAAATAACAAAAAACTAACTAACACAATAAAACACAATAAAAACATGATTTTTGAAAATTATTATTGAGTTATCTGTTTTTGCAAAAACTCTTTTTGTGTGTGTGTGTAATATAGGCACAACTATTGAAAATATCCCAGATACTACATATTACATTCGTATAATTATTTTCTTATCTGACCAATATTGTTGTTCAGTTTAAAAGCTTTTAATTTCCAGTGCAAATATATATTTTGCAAATGACAGCGAGAGCAAAAAATGTGTTTTATATTCCCAGACGCAGATGCGATACTGAGCAGATGCGACCCCGTTGACTTTCTAGTCAGCAACCCTCCCTACTTGCTCAGTCAGGACATGGAGACTTTACAAATAGAGATACTCAGGTTAGGCCAAAATGCGGACATGCTCAAAATGTGCTTTAACCTTTGACGTGCATGTTTGAGAACGTCTCATGTAACCTTTTAACCGTCCCCACCTCTTCCCTTGAAGGTTTGAAGACCACAACGCATTGGACGGGGGTTTGGATGGGCTGTCTGTGATTCGCCCGATTCTGGCTCTGAGCTCAAAGCTCTTAACTCAGCGAGGGTAAGAAGTGTGTGTTTGTCTAAAACCCATCATATGTGGTCTGGCAGAGCGACTGATTCTCTTTGAATATTCTTGTGTGAGTGGCCTTTTAGCTGAATGCAGTATAAATAGTATGGTATAATCGCGCTAAGAAGCTTTCCCAGCATATCTTAAATGCTTCAGGGAATCGAGTGCTACACACTTCTTTGTAGTTCAGTAGATAACAGTATTCCAGGGAACAGAACGTTCTCCCAGTACTCTTCCCGCCCTCATCACTCCCAAGACACACACATACACATACAGACAAGCATACACAGTAACAAATAATACAATTAGCCTTTGGTGATGAGAAATGCAAAACCTGTCTTGTGGTATTCCATGCCCGTAAAATGACAAATTTAATAAGCATTTCACCGAACAGATGAGTGATAAACTTGTAATCGCCTGAGAGCATTGCACGTGTCAGTAAACGTCAAGTGGTCTATATAGGGTTTCATATTTCCTTGGGTGTCTTATGTGTCCACTCAAGACTTGTTTCTTTCGTAGAAATTACACATGCTGTCCTTTCATAGATACCGAGAACCTCTATTGAATGGGGTTATATCCTAGCATTAGCTTTCAGACTTTCTCTTTCAGACGTACTATTCTTCATGACTAATGGCTTACAAGATTGTTTACTTGGTAAAATGTCTTCTCCACCCAATCTTTTCCTCTCTTACGCTTTTAAATGCCTTTGTCTGCCCAGGCGCGTTTACCTCGAGGTTGCCCCATGCCATCCTCCAGTCATTCAGCAGCTGATAGAGGAGATGAGGCTAGGGTTGCTTTATCTGGAAACCCGCTGTGACCTCACCAACAGGTCAGGTTCTTCTGTTAACGTGACCTTCCCTTTGTTTTGTTGATGTTTTCTTCATTTCAGTGAAGTTTTGCTACAAATGCCTGTCAAATGTTGGGGAAAAAATATATGGAATTACTTGCTCAATAGCAAATAAGAGGAAAAAAACTCCCTGGAAAATTCAGTGCATATTAAAATTGTGATTTCAAAGCACTGAAAATCTTAAACGAATTAAAAATCGTGAAGAATCACATACATTTCTGTAGTGAATACATTTTTAGTCATAAGTAAAAAAAACAATTTTTTATATATATATATATATATATACAGTATCTCACAGAAGTGAGTACACCCCTCACATTTTTGTAAATATTTTATTATATCTTTTCCACACTGTGACCACACTGAAAAAATGACACTTTGTAGTGAGTAGTGAGTGTACAGCTTGTATAACAGTGTAAATTTGCTGTCCCCTCAAAATAACTCAACACACAGCCATTAATGTCTAAACCGCTGGCCACAAAAGTGAGTACACCCCTAAGTGAAAATGTCCAAATTGGGCCCAATTAGCCATTTTTTCTCCCCAGTGTCATGTGACTCGTTAGTGTTACAAGGTCTCAGGTGTGAATGAGGAGCAGGGGTGTTAAATTTGGTTTTATCGCTCTCACGCTCTCATACTGGTCACTGGAAGTTCAACATGGCACCTCATGGCTAAGAACTCTCTGAGGATCTGAAAAAAATAATTGTTGCTCTACATAAAGATGGCGTAGGCTATAAGAAGATTGCCAAGACCCTGAAACTGAGCTGCAGCACGGTGGCCAAGACCATACAGCGGTTTAACGGGACAGGTTCTACTCAGAACAGGCCTCGCCATGGTCGACCAAAGAAGTTGAGTGCACGTGCTCAGCGTCATATCCAGAAGCTGTGTTTGGGAAATATACGTATGAGTGCTGCCAGCATTGCTGCAGAGGTTGAAGGGGTGGGGAGTCAGCCTGTCAGTGCTCAGACCATAAGCCGCACACTGCATCAAATTGGTCAGCATGGCTGTCGTCCCAGAAGGAAGCCTCTTCTAAAGATGATGCACAAGAAAGCCCGCAAACAGTTTGCTGAAGACAAGCTCTTGTGATCTATGCGATAAATTAATTACCTTTTTTAATACTAAAATTTTAAATATTCATCAACAATTAACTTTTCAAAACAATGCGGCGTCTGATCTGTTGTATTTATCTTCCCACGATTCTCTTCTGTCTCCTTTTTACAGTTTTGAACTTCCAACTATTGATGAAATATCAGGTCTTATCAAACAATCTAAGTCTTCCACTTGCCAGTTAGATCCACTCCCTACTCATCTGGTCAAAGCTTGTTTATCTTCTCTAACTGATATAGTAACTGATATTATACACTCGTCTCTCACCTCTGGTGTGGTGCCTTCATCTTTTAAGGTTGCTGTAATTACTCCAAGACTTAAGAAACCGGGAGCCAACCCTAATAAGTTGGTCAACTTTCACCCAATTTCCAATTTACCTTTTCTCTCAAAAATTAAAAGCTAATCTTTCGCTATCTCAGGTTCACTATCATCTTTTAAAAAATAGCTTATTTGAAAAATTCCAATCCGGTTTCCGCCCTTTGCATAGTACAGAGACGACCATGGTAAAAGTTGTTAATGATCTGCTTATGTCAGCCGACTCTGGACTCTTAACTATACTTAGATAGACTACTCTCCATAGGTATTACTGGCATCCCTCTTAGTTGGTTCAGATCCTATCTCTCTGGGCGCACTCAATTTATTCAACTTAAAAATTTCAAATCATACATTTTGCCTGTTACAACTGGTGTTCCTCAAGGCTCTGTTTTGGGCCCTGTTTTATTTATTATTTATATACTACCCCTTGGTCACATTTTTAGGAAAAATGTGACCAAGCAAAAAATTGTGGCCAGCCTAAGGCACACCTGTGCAATAATCATGCTGTCTAATCAGCATCTTGATATGCCACACCTGTGAGGTGGATGGATTATCTCTGCAAAGGAGAAGTGCTCACTAACACAGATTTGTGAACAATATTTGAGAGAAATAGGCCTTTTGTGTACATAGAAAAAGTCTTAGATCTTTGAGTTCAGCTCATGAAAAATGGGGGCAAAAACAATAGTGTTGCATATATAATTTTGTATATAAAATAAGAAAAATCTATAATTTTTATTTACATATAACAAAAAAAATATATTTTTAATTGTTTTTAGAAAATTTTAGTATGTGTAATACTAAATATATCATTTAAAATTAAAAATGATATTTTATATACAGGGTGGGCCATTTACAAACCCGATTCCAAAAAAGTTGGGACACTGTACAAATTACGAATAAAAAAGGAATGCAATAATTTACAAATCTCATAAACTTATATTTTATTCACAATAGAATATAGATAACATATCAAATGTTGAAAGTGAGACATTTTGAAATGTCATGCCAAATATTGGCTCATTTTGGATTTCATGAGAGCTACACATTCCAAAAAGGTTGGGACAGGTAGCAATAAGAGGCCGGAAAAGATAAATTTACATATAAGGAACAGCTGGAGGACCAATTTGCAACTTATTAGGTCAATTGGCAACATGATAGGGTATAAAAAGAGCCTCTCAGAGTGGCAGTGTCTCTCAGAAGTCAAGATGGCAAGAGGATCACCAATTCCCCCAATGCTGCGGCGAAAAATAGTGGAGCAATATCAGAAAGGAGTTTCTCAGAGAAAAATTGCAAAGAGTTTGAAGTTATCATCATCTACAGTGCATAATATCATCCAAAGATTCAGAGAATCTGGAACATTCTCTGTGCGTAAGGGTCAAGGCCAGAAAACCATACTGGATGCCCGAGATCTTCGGGCCCTTAGACGGCACTGCATCACATACAGGAATGCTACTGTAATGGAAATCACAACATGGGCTCAGGAATACTTCCAGAAAACATTGTCGGTGAACACAATCCACCGTGCCATTCGGCGTTGCCGGCTAAAACTCCATAGGTCAAAAAAGAAGCCATATCTAAACATGATCCAGAAGCGCAGGCGTTTTCTCTGGGCCAAGGCTTATTTAAAATGGACTGTGGCAAAGTGGAAAAGTGTTCTGTGGTCAGACGAATCAAAATTTGAAGTTCTTTTTGGAAAATTGGGACGCCATGTCATCCGGACTAAAGAGGACAAGGACAACCCAAGGTGTTATCAGCGCTCAGTTCAGAAGCCTGCATCTCTGATAGTATGGGGTTGCATGAGTGCGTGTGGCATGGGCAGCTTACACATCTGGAAAGGCACCATCAATGCTGAAAGGTATATTCAAGTTCTAGAACAACATATGCTCCCATCCAGACATTGTCTCTTTCAGGGAAGACCTTGCATTTTCCAACATGACAATGCCAGACCACATACTACATCAATTACAACATCATGGCTGCGTAGAAGGAGGATTCGGGTACTGAAATGGCCAGGCTGCAGTCCAGATCTTTCACCCATAGAAAACATTTGGCGCATCATAAAGAGGAAGATGCGACAAAGAAGACCTAAGACAGTTGAGCAACTAGAAGCCTGTATTAGACAAGAATGGGACAACATTCCTATTCCTAAACTTGAGCAACTTGTCTCCTCAATCCCCAGACGTTTGCAGACTGTTATAAAAAGAAGAGGGGATGCCACACAGTGGTAAACATGGCCTTGTCCCAACTTTTTTGAGATGTTGATGCCATGAAATTTAAAATAAACTTATTTTTCCCTTAAAATGATACATTTTCTCAGTTTAAACATTTGATATGTCATTTATGTTGTATTCTGAATAAAATATTGAAATTTGAAACTTCTACATCATTGCATTCTGTTTTTATTCACAATTTGTACAGTGTCCCAACTTTTTTGGAATCAGGTTTGTATATGGATACACCGTAATAACATGGGAATGGTTGGTGATATTAAAGTCCTGTTTGTGGCACATTAGTATATGTGAGGGGGCAAACTCCTCAAGATGGGTGGTGACCATTGTGGCCATTTAGAAGTCGGCCATCTTGGATACAACTTTTGTTTTTTCAATAGGAAGAGGGCCATGTGACACATCAAACTTATTGGTAATGTCACAAGAAAAACAATGGTGTGCTTGGTTTCAATGTAACTTTATTTGTTCATGAGTTATTTACAAGTTTCTGACCACTTATAAAATGTGTTCAATGTGCTGCCCATTGTGTTGGATTGTCAATGCAACCCTCTTCTCCCACTCTTCTAAGGGGGTCAGATCGGGAGACCTTGGGGGCCATTCGACTGGCTCACGACGATCAATCCACTTTCCAGGAAACTGTTCATCTAGGAATGCTCGGACCTGGCACCCATAATGTGGTGGTGCACCATCAATGGAAACCTCAAGGCCACTGGATATTTGAAATTGCTACATGATGATGTGTTTCCCTCTTTATGCACTGAAGCTGGCACGTTCCCTGAGTTTTTCCAGCAAGATGGTGCACCACCACATTATGGGTGCCAGGTCCGAGCATTCCTAGATGAACGGTTTCCTGGAAAGTGGATTGGTCGTCGTGGGCCAGTTGAATGGCCCCCAAGGTCTCCCGATCTGACCCCCTTAGACTTTTATCTTTGGGGTCATCTGAAGGCAATTGTCTATGGTGTGAAGATACGAGATGTGCAGCACCTGAAACTATGGATACTGGATGCCTGTGCTGGCATTTCTCCTGCGGTGTTGCTATCAGTGTGTGAAGAGTGGGAGAAGAGGGTTGCATTGACAATCCAACACAATGGGCAGCACATTGAACACATTTTATAAGTGGTCAGAAACTTGTAAATAACTCATGAACGAATAAAGTTACGTTGAAACCAAGCACACCATTGTTTTTCTTGTGACATTGCCAATACGTTTGATGTGTCACATGGCCCTCTTCCTATTGAAAAACAAAAGTTGTATCCAAGATGGCCGACTTCTAAATGGCCACCATGGTCACCACCCATCTTGAGGAGTTTGCCCCCTCACATATACTAATGTGCCACAAACAGGACTTTAATATCACCAACCATTCCCATGTTATTACGGTGTATCCATATAAATGGCGCACCCTGTATAATATACACACACACACACACACACACACACAAACAATACATTTTTGAATATACATAAAAAATATATATGTACATATAAATGTGTGTGTGTAATTTTATTTTGTGTGAATGAAAATATTTGTTTTGTTGTTTCTTAAATTTCAGTTTGTAAGTGTCTGACAAACGTGTGGGAAAAATATTTGGAAGTAATACATTTTCATTCCACGAATGTTTGTTCCTAGACAGAGTCCATGTTACAGTGTGATTACATGAGTAATGTGGAATTTCTTGCTCAACAGCAAATATGTACTTAGGCATTTGTCTTTCGTGGAATGTTTTAATAATAATGTTATTATTCCCATGAGAAAAAAAAAATCATATTATGTTAAAGTCATGTTAAAATTCTGATTTCAAATATAATATATATAATAAATGTGTGAGCTTTTCTCCAAGACATGCTGGATCATCACTCCATTATTTGTTGTAATTTTCTGGTTGAAACTGATGCAACCTTAGTAGGCAAATCTATTACCTTGTTATCTATGGGTGCCAAGTCAGCAGTATTACGTTTATAGTATACTGGTAAACATACTGTTATTCTTTTTATTTTATAGGCCACGGTTTTGCATTTTACAGAAGAAAGGAGAGGATGACTGAAACAAAGGACAGTGGAAAGACAGGCATGAAGACAATGCTTTGGTATAACACCACACTAGGTAGAGATAGAGACTTCACCATTAGCAGTTGACCATTAAAAAATGCCTTCAGCCAAACTGCATACGGCACACTGCCAATCCCCTTGCCATCCTGCCCGTTCCCAGCATGCACTTAAAAACCTGCCAATCCTACCGAGAAGCTCCTTTCTGAAAGCCGGCGACCTCAGGTTTCTATTTGTTTTGTGCTGTAACCTACTGTTGTTATAGTTTCTGTTCACTTTCCTTTTAATTGGTGGGTGCTTGTGTGTGTGTGTGTGTGTGGCTGTGGTTTGTTGTGGTGCGATTGCATTGATTGTGAGTATGTGCTCAGTGTGCAAGTGTCAGGGTGCAGTAGGCTGAAGGTAATTATTGAGGCCTTTTCTAAGAACTCCCCCTCCCAGTCCTGCGCTAGTCTCTCCCTGGAAGTAATGCGCTCATTCTGCGAAACAGCTGGCCCATTGCCGCTAGCTCGCTTGTTCAGCTAGCCCACAATGACAGACAGACAACCCGACATGCTCCGATACCGCAATGTGTACAAGTATACAATAATTCTGTCTGTTCTAGTCTGCTAATGAGTGAAACAGAATTTGACACACACTGCCTCTTTTCTCTGTTTCTGTAATGTGTATCAGAACAGTCTAAAAAAAAATTATAAAATGTATTTATTTACTGTTCTTGTAGACATGCAATGCTATAATAAAAAAAAAGGTTTAATACCTTTGTTTTATGCTTCTAAATTAATATTTGCATCTATAGCAACAGTTTAGACTGGAATCATATTGATTAGATAATTAAGAACCTTTTCCAGAGTAATTGTTAAAATAGATCTCATTGATAACCTTTTAATACTGTTTTGACTTTTTTTTGCATATAAGTTATTTACATATTTACGTCACCAGCAAATTTATGTAAGCTTGCGCAGCACTGAGATCGTGTTTCAGAAAAAGCTCTGCTTCGGTTTCTGGGAAATTATAATCACGGTGCGCAGTAAGAATGATTCACTATGAGGAAAATAGAATGAAGAAACACCGTTTCTATGTTCCTGTATACATCTTTCATTATTAATATTCTGTTGTGCCTGTTCATCCGACAGCTTTTTTTTTCAATACATTCTTTTCAGCACCTAAAAAAGGAGACATTTCTAAATGCCTCTGCTAAAGCTTGATGGTACAATATATTGATTAAAATATTTCTTAATTGCTTATTTCTAAAATGCAAAGGGAAAATATTTCAAAAATCCCTTAAATCTATAAATTAAAACTCCAAAATTATATGCAAAACCTCAAAAAGTACTACAATTTAAAAATAATTTAGCAATTCTTATTCACTAAAAATAAAATATTTTTAAAATCCCATTTTGTTATTAAATGTATAAAATATCCCTTTTAAATTAACTGTGATCTTTCCTGGACATCAGCTGTAAAACAATTATGGCCCTTGCTCAGAATAATCTTGTATAACACACATTTTGTCCTGAGATGATTAACTAAATTGCAAAGCAATTTCATGCACATTTGTTCATCTAATAATCCTATTATTCTGAGATTACAATTTTGAATGACCTTGTTTGATAGTCTTACTGGAAGGCCAGTACGTAGAAGAGATCTGAATCTGATTGTTTGATTCTCTGTAACACTTCTGCATTCTGGATGATTCATTCTGCGAAAATAGGTTTTCTTTTTCTAGTTACTCAGCATCTGCCCTCATAATTTTTTCCCAATACATGCATTTTACATAATTACACTCTTCTATAAATATTTCTTAGAATTATTCTAAGTAGCAAAAGACACCAATTTAATGATAAAATACTGCCTAAAACATTATGACTTCAAGTAAACTTGATCGTCACTTTTATTACAAAATGAAGGATTGTTTATCCATAAATACATACAAACTCCACATTGTGGGCATAGAAAAAAGATATGTAACTCTTGATTAAAATAGTCACAAAAAAAAAAAAAAACATTTCACTGCATTTCACTTTCAAGGAAAGAAACAATTCCAGTCAAGGCAGCGCAGTGACTAAGCTCGCCTTTATAGAGTGCTGAAGACCAAGCTACGTATGTGCTTCTCGTGAGCTCAGAGTTTCAGACAACCTGCGTGTTCTCGATTCGAACCGTTCCTAAAGGGGTCACGTGACCTGTACAAAAGTTTCAAGAACATTAAATTAATCTCAAACCCCAAACCTGTGGTTTAACCTCTCACACTTTTAACAGTATGACACAAAGGTTGGGTCACTTGCTTCTTCACGAGTCAATTTCTGGACATGGCTTGACTCAGTCCCACTTGGGTATATCTATCTATCTATGAAGATAGACTTGCTGACCATCAAAAACTTGCTCCAGAAACAAGAGTCACTCTTCAAGTGGTTAACACTGCTTTTTGACCCAAACCTCAGATTGGGGCTGTGCATTTAACTTGCCGCCTTCAAAACATCAGCATCGGCCATGATTGGCCGTGGTGTGCATTTCCATGGCGATGTCAGAGCTGGAAAGGGTAATCCTGAAGATACTGCAGTAACAGTCTCGGTAGAGGCAGGCTCTCTGTGCAAGTGGTGTGTTTGTTGATTACCAAGCGAGTGAGATGTTGCAAAGAAGGAAAGGCTTGAGGACGATGGATCGGCTGTTTGAGTTTTAGCAACACTGCACATTCCTTGGGGGCCGGCGAAGTTACGTGATCCGACTCCTCAGTCTTTTCCTCCACCCCTTTGTTCCCGGAGCCCACGTAGTGCTGCACGAGGCTGGGGACGTCTGGGAAGGACTGCAGGCGAGATCTGGCTGGGGAACTGGAGTCCAGACGGAAACATCCGAGACTGTACTCGATACGAACGTTCGTGGGCCCGCGACCAGTTTTAACAGACAGTGTCAACATATAGAGAGGGTGGCTGCTGTCCCGTATCAGGAAAGTACCCTCCGAGGCCCCCTGTAGGACAGAGTGGGCCTCACTGGCAGAGATGGCACCCCAGTACCAACCTGAAAAAAATGGGAGGGATTATTAATATGAGTTGTTATTGGAGACTGTATATGGAAAAAAAGGGATGAAAATTGTTAAAATAAAATAAAAAAAAATCACAAGAGGTCATTCTACAAAACAGGTGCCTTTAGAGGCCTTTAAAAAATTATGAATTTTTTTAAGCATGTTTCCAAATTCTCATTGCAGTATTTTAGCTAAAAAAAAAGAACATTAAGCTAAAAAGTACCTTACTGAAAGAAAAACATTCTATCCCTAAATAAAAAGTAATAATTTACCTTTTAATTATAGCTTAAAGTAATACATGATTAAACACACTTCATTTAAAAAACCATAATGGAAAAGGCACGTTTTATAGAATGACCCTTGATTTATGGATTTGCAGATATATACGTGAATAGATGAATGCAATGAACTGCCATTTTGTTCTAGAAATAATAATAATAATAGTTGTTATTATTATAGTTGTGATATTTTAAGTTTGTATTCTACCTGAGGCATTAAGATAGGAGAAATTACTGGAGATAGATCTGAAATCTTTGCTGGGGTCCCATAAGGTAACGGATGCATGGATGCAGCGAGGAGAGGAGAAAGTCACCACCGGAAACCTGACCATTGGATCGGTGGTCTCTTGCAAATGAGCTGGCCTGGGGAAAAATAATAATGAAACAATTTTAAGTATTTAAAAGGTTGCAATCATCTTAAAATGAAAACTTATTAAAACATGGCATGTGACATTTTTTGTCTTAGCACCAAACACTATCTGTTCAAATAAGCACAGAAATACACATTTAGAAGAAATTGCTAAATCGTTCAACTTAATGTTCATTCTTAACCAGTTCACAGAGACATAATGAATAACTGTGAAAAAGACCCAAAAAGAAAGAGTTGTTTTTTCCTGTTAAGTTACCTTATGTTATTAATGCCACATTATTATATTTTGTTAATACACATTAATATAAAGAAAATCAAGATTAATCATTAGATTGAATTATTACGAAAATATTATAACCTGCCTGATGTGTTGCACTGTTCCAAAAAAGAACGTAACAATAAACAACATATTTATATTTACGTTTTTACTTTATTATTATTATGAGTCCATTTTTCTTTCACACAATGCTTAGCGTCATCAAGAATGTGTGGTATTTCGTTAATGAACTATTAGATAGTTATGTTATCACTGTATTTTATTGTGATAATTTAATAAATACGGGTCGCTAAAACTCACCCTTGAACGCACAGAATCATTGTGAAGATGTCTGCTTTGATATCTCCGGGATTCCTTAAAGTTTCTTTGTTCCTGAGGTTTTTTCTCGGACTCTTCTTGAGCGACGGCAGACAGTTCAGAGATATTTCTCAGGCATATGAAGGTTGTCTAACAGCTTCAGCACTCTGTCGCCGACTGTCATAATAAGTGCGCGACTTGTCTGCGGGTTTGTTTAACAAACTACACGGACATGGTTACTCGAAAACGAGCGGTGTTTCTGTGCAGCTCGTGTCCTAAAACTGAACAAGAAGCGGAACACTGCAGGGTTTGGCTTGTTCACTTCGTCTGACTTCCCAGAATTGGTTTTCTGAGAACCCCCCCCATGTTTATCGCCTCTGACGCCATCGGCAGCACAGCTCTGTGAAACCCACAGAATCACTCTCGTCTTCTTTGTCATTCAAGCATACAGCAATCTCGTGAGTAATACACTAGCACAGGAATGGTCTTGAATGACTCATTTGGGAGTTTTATTATGGTAATGGTCGGTAATTGCTTCCTGATGTTTGTGATTGACGTCTGAGGATGAAAACGGCGTTTCTCGTTAAACCGCATGAGTAGGTTCCAAGAACTTTCCAGGAAAACTGAGCGCCTGTCCTGCGTTAAGCCAATCAGGTCCCTCCCCTTCGTCGAGGCCCCGCCTCCCTCTAGCTGTCATCGAATTAACCATTTGTGTACTGCTGAAATCAGTTTCTGAATAAAGACGAATCCTCTTGGGACCCAGGCAAACATTACTCGTAAATTTGAAATTTAAACAGTTAATAATTAGGCATTGAAAGATTATGATATTTTGTGCACATTATATGCATTTTATTTAGTGTTTTTGGCGTAGAGTTTATTCTAAACGCGTGTACTGCCATCTAGAGGCTATCAGGTGTATCCCATATACAGATTCGCAGGAATGCCCTTTTGCTGTCGTGATTTTACCTTATACTTTATGAACAGATCTTGATTCACCAAATAATAATGACCACCAAACACTCAGTGAATGTTGTTTTTATTTATGCAACAGTATGTTCATAAACAATATAAGAGAGGGCTGTAGATTTTAATTTAATAATAATTACAGTTTATTTTGATTAATTAAAATAATCTTGTGAATGACCTTTCAATCTAGTCACTGACCAACCAACAAACACAAAAACAAAAAAAGAAAGACCCATGTCAATGTAGTCAGTTGGAACCATAATACCCATAAATGAAATACAACTTTACATTATTTCTGCTGACAATTAAGTATTTCAAATACTTGTTAGTTGCTGAATTACTCATTCAATTGGACACTCATATTCTCAATGCTGGAAAAATATTGATATTTGACATACAAAAATGTTTTATTTGGAATTGCTCTGAGTAATAACAGAAGCTTGTACACAAAACTGTGTTTGACAGTGAATACTGTTGACCATGATGTAAGTCAATGACTGAAGATATGAGACATGAAACCTAACTGTAATATTTAAAAAAATATGAATCCTGAAATGAATCTGAATCACATGTCTAAATCTGAACCTTTTAACATATCCGATTCTTGCTACAGATCTGTTACTTAGCCAACCGACTAGCGCTCACGTAGCCAAGTATAACATTCTGTCTGCGTGTCACATTTGGCTCTGGTGTGAATGTGTATGTATGAGTGTATCATCTTCTATGAAATGGCTGTAGGTTCTGTAGGACGGACTGCTTCAGTTTTAAAAAAGCTTCTTGGATAAAACTTATTTTCTGTTTTAAAAAAAAACATTTAAAATATATGTTATATAATAAGTTCAATAAGTTAATTTCTCTCTTCTTCTTGCTTTTTGTCGTTCCTAGCTGTTGCCACCGTTCTCTCCACCTCCCTTGATTAGACGTTTGCTTCCCCTCTTCCCAGCAGGGCCACGTGGTTTGGCGAATGCTTGCTTGTGGGCATGCTGTTTAGGATGGACCTCATCATACAGATACTCCTCTGTCAGCTCCTCTCCGCTATCTATCTCCAACTAAAATGAACAAGGACACATTTACAAACACAAAGATTTAGAAAAATCTGTTTGGTTAGCTTTGTATTGCATAGAATGTATAAGTATATAACTGCATATAAAGTGTCTCCCATTCATTAAAGTCAACATGAGAAGACATTTACAACACATTTCATTCCATATTGTAACATATTACTGAATAGAACAAGAAATTGAGTAAAAACAATACATATAAATGCAATGAATACAATAAAAATCCTCTGCGGTGAATGGGTGCCATCAGAATGATAGCCAAAACAGTTGATAAAAACATCACAATAGTCCACAAGACTCCAGTCCATCAATTAATGTCTTGTGAAGTGAAAAGCTGCATGCTTATAATAAATTTTTATCTTTAATCAGAATCAGAATTATCGCCAGGCATGTTTGCACATATGAGGAATTTGTTTTTGTGACAGCTCCACATTGTGACAGAATGACAGCAACAGGACAGGACACACAGATAATAAAAAATAAAAATAATGTACAAATATACAAAAATGGACAATGTGCCAAATAGCACAAACACAATATACAAAATAGACAATTCAATATGTATAGGTATGTTAGGTGCAAATTTGAAATGTAATAAGTATGTGTTAAATAAAATAAAAAGTATGATAGTGTTGTGTGTTTCATGTTTATTGTTAAGAGTTCACGTGTTCATGAGATGGATTGCCTGAGGGAAGAAACTGTTTCTGTGTTTTGGTCGTTCTGGTGCACAAAACCACTTCTTCTGGATCAAATAGGAGTCCTCTATTCATTATTTGCTTTCTGCAGTGAAAAAAAAAATCCCTCTGGATCAGGAGCAAAATATGCACAGATCAACTGTTCGGAAAACAGTCCAAAACAGTTCTAAATGGATGTCAGTGGATTTTGATATGAGCAACAAAAAGATGGACATTTTCACTTGAAAAGCATTATTGTAGAAAATTCTGCAGTGTTCTGATTGGTTGACACCTGTGGCCTCTTACTAATTAATCTTCACTTTCAATGTGTTTGTGTGTGAGAAGCTGTCTCTCCGTTCAAACGTGGCCTCATAGTTTTGGCCAGAAGCAAAGGTTTAAGTTAAAAACATCCTGATTAATTTGTTTCTTTAAAAAAAAAAAAAATGCAGCTTTTCACTTCACAAGACATTAACTGACTCATGTGGATAACTTGTGGATTATTGTGATGTTTTTATCAGCTGTTTGAGCGCTCATTCTGACGGCACCCATTCACTGCAGAAGATCCATTGGTGAGCAAGTGATGCAATGATCAATTTCTCCAAATCTGTTAAGATGAAGAAACAAATTCGTCTAGATCTTGGTTGGAGTAAATAGGGTTGAGTTTAATTTCATGCTGACTTTGAATGAAGTTCTGGGCTTGTAATTCTCACGCTGGCTGAAAAACAAGCCACAGAATCTTTTACCTTTTTAGCCACTTCTAGGTGGAAGTCCCTCTCTACTTCTTCCAAAAGTCGACTCTTACAGCTAGAATACAGCATTCTTTCCTTGATGCTGCAGCTGTATCCTGGCATGGAGTATATGAACACTATGGAGAGTGATAAAGGAGGACATGAATAGTTTGCATAACTGTAATACATAACTTTAATCAATGAGATATGTGTGAAGAATGGAGTGACTAACCCACAGACTCGAGGTAGTCTCCCTCATGTGAATGTTTGTAGAGGAAGAAGTGGTATCTGGGTGTATCAAGGGGGATCCGGCAGGGTAGGTCACGGATTTCTGTTGGGCTGGTGTGCACAAGTTCAATTGTCTCCTTCTCTGTATCTAGCTTCTATATACAGAAAACAAAAATGTAACATTTCTAGTCAGTTTGGCAAGAAAGTATCTGGTAAGAACATATAAATGTGTGTGTCTGTGTCGTACTAGTTGAATGTAGTTGATGTGTCTCTCTGCGAGCTGCTGTAGAGCACGTTTAGCCTCGGCCTGTAACGGGAAGGCAAGACCCTGTAGAGTCTGATGTTTGGGGTCCACACTGATCTCAGTTTTCACCTGCAGACAGAGAGACAACCAGTTCGTCACCAATTCCACCACTGTACATTATGACCAAAACAGTTCCTGTCATTCTAAACATTTTCCCAAACAATTCCAATTAGCTGCCCTGGTCATGGAAGATTTATTATATGCCAGTTCTGTTGTTTGGATAAATCTGTTTATGCAGGTGAGAGATGGTGGATAAGAGTGGAAGGAAAAGCAAGGTATTAATATGCTGGATGAGTGTAGATAACCATGGCCATATGGGTGGATCACTTGAAACCTATTAAGAACATGTCCACTCCATATTTGACTGCAAAACCATACATGAGAGAGGAAAAAAATAGCACACACAATACGTTTTATACTTAAACTAACAACAGTACTCACCTGTTTAACTCTGCCCTGCATCCACAAAGATTGAACATAGATTGTATTAAAACAAAGAGAATAAAGAAATAATTACTTTTTTTAAATGGATGTCTACAGTCTTTTCTGACCTCTGTGATTTTGATTCGCTGTAGCTCTTGTTCAGCTGCTGTCAGGGGTGCTGGTGCAGAACGTGAAGTCACATGTCGCAGGTAACCCTGAAGACAAATGTCCTCCTGGTGATGATGAAAAGACAAAGTTTGATTTTATGTGCACTTTTTATGTTAATTTGTCAATTATTTCAGTTAGTCAGAAATAAAACACTTTATTTATTTCTCTAATATGTTTTAACCAGTGTGATTTAATAATCATCCAAAACTGATATTTAAGTTAATTATTGAATTATAGATTTATCCCCATTTTCCAAACGACCTGAAATAGTCCTTTCAAAATGTAAAAATTATAAATACACTCAACTAAATATACAACTTCCTCCCATAAAACTACAAATGTGTTTGTTCAGTATTTTATGTGTATGTACAGTATATATTTAGCCCTTTCTGTGTTGACCATGACTGTAATCATTTCCAAGAACATTGCCAACAGCCCCAAGTGTCCATTTACTAAATTAAGAAACATGGTGGTCCACTCTAAACTTTTTCAACTGTAAATATTCCAGCTTCAGGGTATTTGACTGACAGCTGAAGACAGATGACAGGTGGACCGAGCCAATTCATCAGCACGTCTCTCATTATAATTTCACTAGTCCTTCACAGAGGCGAAAATGTAAAGATTTAATCTAATATTTAAAATAAAGCGAATGTAAAAAGTATAGACAACTACTGACCAATTTTACTACCATAAAATAATCTTCAGCTAGTACCTCAACTGTGCCGAACATTTCATCTTTGACGTGTCCACCACCAAACTCTTTCTTAACTGTGGCACGAGTGGCAGCGTACAGCATCTTATGCCGGACCTGTAGCAAAAGATAAGTTATCACTTTATTAAATAAACAGTAACAAAAAAAAAAACTCACAGCTCTAACCACAATGGTGTGTTACAGTTTTCCACAATTATCACACGTGATTACGTTTTTACATTTTCTGAGAAAAAAAAGGCCAGGACATTGTACTGCGATTTCTAACATGTACTGAGTGTTTTAGTACATACAGATGCAGTTGCTAGTGTGTTCTGATTGGTTGCTAGGAGGTTGCTTAAAGTCCAAAGAACCCTGTTTTGATGAGCATGCAAATAAGATCGTTCTATATAAATATAATAAAGTTTGAGTGGTTTTTATTCTTCGGTTCACCAAAACTTTCTTAAAGCTGTAAATCTGTTTTTGTTTTATTTGGAACCTTAAGTGCATGTTTTTTTGAACAATTGAATAAGTTGTTTCTGCTAATCAAGCTTTGCATCGTCATGCCTGGATGTTAAAACTTACAGGAGACTGGTCAGGTGACCAGGAGATGAAGAGCCATTCATAGCCTTGAGCGTTCTTGGTGTCCAACCGGTATAGAATGTAACAGGGCTCGTGAGGGTCCAGCAGGGGGAGCAGGAAGTGGTCATAGTCTTTGTCCCAGCTCTGACATGACTCTCTGTATGCCCCCAGCACCAGCTGCTCTAAAATGCACACAAGAAAGCTCTCTCATTACACACCTGGTGCAACCAACATCGCACACAACAATCCCAAAAATCAGTTGCGTCATTTTATATCGCATCACGTAGATCAATTTAAATGTGTTTACAAGGCCAGGCTAGGGTAATGGCCTGCTGCTGATAACAAAAAAGTGAAATATTATCCATTATCTGCATCCTGCTATAAAAAGATCATGACAAACCTTGTATCTCACACCCAATATAGCACAAGCTGCTTAGTTCACCTAGAGACACATACACAATAATACACACAAATTCAACCTTCAGTTATTTATATATTAAACAAGCCAGTACTGAGGGATGTCTGATAACACAATGTATTCTTGTCAGTAATGAACTGATAATCATCTCATCTTTAATGACCTGAAACATATTTAGTGCATCTTACATATGCAAACATACACTTTGCTTTTAATAAAATTGATCAATGGAAAATTGGTCACTTTGATATGGCTAATATTTTAATAAGAATAGAATAGAGAATAGACCAATTATAGTATATGCAGCAGTATAGATTATGCAACCACAATGTAGTATACAAAACTATGACCGACAACTTGCCACATCTCTGAAAGTCCACCATTATTAAAAGAAAAATGCATAAGCGGTTGTTTTGAGATGGGAGGAAAAATAATATTTCAGCACTTTTCTGTTCTCTTTCAAAACTTTTGAGTTCTTCCGAGAACCTTTGCATTGACTTCCACATCTTTTGTGATAGAAATAATGAGGATAGAAAAAAAATAGTTCTTACTGCATACACAGTATTTTGAACAATTTTCATTGCAGTGTGTGTGAATATCACAAAAGTATTAAAGACATTGCAAAGTTACAAAAGCATTAGAGTTCCATTCAGAACAATAACAATCAGACGTGAGTTTTAAGGGCCTTTTGCTATAAAAATGCAAATTGCCATCATAAAGTACTCATCACAACAGTTCTAAGAAGCAATTCATGCACGTATGAAAAGCAGTGTTCATATTTATGAGACTGGGCTTTATAAATTCTTGGTACAGTGACAGTGTACTGTATAATGCAGAAAGTCAATTTTCTCTTGACTGCATTCGCTCGTCAGATAGTTAATCAGGACAGCATATATCACTGATGTAAGCACATTTAACATGCCAGATGTCACACCTGATCCTACTGGTTCTTCATGTCCTTGGTCTATTGGCTCGGTTTACAATTTTTACACCGATCACATCACACTCAAGCGCATGTAATTTGCTTCCTGAAACGTACAAACCAGAACACCCTCTGTAACCACTGCAATGAAGCACTGGAAGGCTTCATCTTTTCTAATGGGTCATCTATCTTCCCAACCGCTTTACCATTCCTTGTGAACAGTGTGCCTCCAAACCCCCACCCTCTGCTTTCAGGCATCAACACTCAGATTAACAGCTCAGTATTCATCTCTTATCACATCGATAATCTATTTACCAGTAAATCTGCCCACTTCCCTCCCCGCTGTCCTCAGCTTTTCTTCATACACAAAAACGTAAAAGTGCTAATCTAATGGCTGCTGCTGATTTTAATTAAAAGCACTGAGAATATTCACATTTTAAATGTAAGTATAATTTTATTTTGAATTTAAGACAGTTAAAAAAAGGGTTTTGAATTCTGTTGGACATAAAAATATATGGATATATTTTTGACATAGACATAAAAATATATTTGGGTGAATGTTATGTAAACAGTTCATCCCAAAATCAAAGACAAAAATATGAAATTACATTTTGCATAAAGAAAATTTAGTATATTTTAGGACCATTTATTAGATTTTTCATGACAATTCCTGCACTGCATCCATATACAAGTTTAGTAATATTTCCCATTATTCTCAAAGGTGCAATTCTCAGATTGTGAAATGTTACAATTATAATTATTTGTGTGTGTGTGTGTGTATTCAAATGTAAAAATATTTTTCATAATTTCTTAAATTAATCTTTGCAATTACAGGAAACATTTATTCCGAATTGTTATATTATTATTATTTTTTTTTTTTTACTGTATATTAATTGCATTTTTTTGCATTTTGACAAATATAGCCTTGGTGAGCATACAAGACATCTTTCAAAAACATAAAAATTACCAAACATTCTATATAAACATTATATAAAACATTTTTTTCTGTATGGGATGTGCTTAATTTCATTTATTTCTCATTTTTTTAAAAAATCGAACTGGTCCTACAACAGGCTTGCTTTATTCATTCATTCAATCTATGTATTTCAATCTATGACTCAATTCAATTATGAAGAATTCAATTGCTCAATGTTTTTCAACATGGATAAGTTTGTTGGTTGTACTGCTATATAAGACTAAATGAAACAACACTCCTTTTATAACTTGATAATCAAGTGCAGTCATGGTCAAGGCCTGTGGATTAAGGCATCTAAAGGTTGTGCAGAGTGACAAAGATTTTGCACCCATCTGAAATAAACTTTTAACGAGCACACTGTGAAAAACAGCTAGCACGTCAATAGCCAGATCTAGCGCAAACATCATCCACCCACATACACGTTACCAGTCCAAATGACCTTGGAGGGGGATTTCCTGATGGTCTTTTGCAGCAGCTGCTATTCTGAGGTTGCACACATTCCAGCTATCAACACAGACACATACTTTCCATCAGCCTTTTACTCACCCCTTAACAACACACGTATAAAAGCTGTTTGCACATATGTGCCGATTCAAAAAGACAAACATAAATCTGCCTTCCTCCCGTCTCCCTGAGTTCTGTCATACAAATACATTCATTGTAAAGAATATCACACATGAACACAACCTAGCTGAATAACTGAGTGTCCGCACCTCACTGCCTACAAGTCTACAGCTCAGACCTTTTCCTATCACCATGAGCACACACAGGCCCTGACCATGTGGCCTGTGCTACCCACCAATAAGGGTTGGGATACACATGTGACTCAGTCACCAGAAAGATCCAAAACTGTATTGACCCGTTTTATCTTTCCTGAAATATCATCTCTGAGACTCAAAGGCACCCTATGAACCCAAAACAACCCAGTCTATTCAGATCCAGACGTCTTCATACACTCCAGGCATCAAACAGACAGGAGACGAGCCATATAGCAACAACCAGCCTGACGTTTACACATATGTGGCTACATTAGGCCACTGGGTGTTAGAACAACTGGATCTGTCCATAATGGACAGAACAGTCTCAAGAAATTGTATACAACCATCATGTAGCCTGGACAAAATTGTCAAACATTGCGTAGTTTCATGTGAAACACAACATATGTTTACTAAAAGGCAAAATTGACAACTAATTTGCTTCTAGAAATGTACAATAATGTTTGAAATGTTTTTGAAAGAAAAGGCTACCAAGGCTATTATTTATTTGATCGAAAATACAGTATAAATGGTAATATTGTGAAATATTATTACAATTTAAAATAACTATTTTCTATTTGAATATATACTAAAATGTAATTTACTCCTGTGATGCAAAGCTACATTTTCTGTAGTCTTCAGTGTCACAAGATCCTTCAGAAATCATTCTAATATGCTGATTTGGTGCTCAAGAAACATTTATTATTATTATCATCATCTGTGATGAAAATAGTTGTGCTGCTTAATATTTTTGTGTAAAACAAATTTCATTTTATTCTTCGATGAATAAAAAATTACAAGATAAGATTTATTTGAAACCAAAATCTTTTCTAACGTTATAAATGTCTTCACTGTCATTTTTGGATCAATTTTATGCATCCTTGCTTGGAAAAAAGAAGTAATTTCTTTCAGAAAAATAATCTTATTGATCCCAATTTTTTGAATGGTCAAATACTTCAGTCAAAACTCTTTACTCCGTTTAATTTGACTTTAGTCATGTGAGAATACAAGCACGCATCACAAAGTCAGGTTAGGTAATGACAGCATGACTTCACTCAAATTTGATAGTGTTTTGCCCTTTCCTTCCCAGCAACTGGATCTTGTCATCTGATAGTGAGCTAACATTTCAACAGTACCTGACACTCGGCCTTGTACGCAAGTGCACGCTTGCACACACACACGCTTTCATTGCAACAGAGAACGGTCCATAGTTCCTGTGACTTCTGCAATCCCTTAAGAACTATTCAGTTTCCACGTCAAATGACGTGTCATCTGGCCTACAGCAGCATGTGAACACAGAACCAAAACACATTTGTGAAATGTGTTTTGTTACTATTTCTCATGTCAGGTGACACCTGGAGTAAAACAACACATAACAAATCCCACCTAAATCAAATAAAAACAAATTAATATAAAATTCAAATTGCAAAATTAGATAATCAATAAGTGTCACTAAATATATATAATGCGACACTATATATATCAAATCACAGTATAAATTAACAGTACATCATATTTCAACTATTTGAAATTAACTTCTCTTTTTTTTTTTTAAAGCTGCCTTTTTTCGTCCAAGTGTCTTTCTGTTTTAACATCTTTCTATAGTTGTTACTCAAGTACAGATTGAAGTTGAATCTCACATCAGGAAAAAAAATTATATTCTGGTATATATTTACAGTTTTGATTTATGACCATTTAACCCTAACATTTGAGGTAAGTTGAGCTCCTAACCATTTAGACAATTAATTGAGTGAACATTTATCTTCCACTAAAAAAAGCACCAAAAAGTATGATGGTACAACCATGTTTTATTAATTTTTTTAATAGTTTTTTTTTTTGACAAGGTACCATGGCCATACTATGTTTTTTTAGACAACATACAGTGAATTATTAATTAAAGTTGACCTTGGAGTTCTACGTAAATGCCATGGTACATGAATATAGTAATCGTTCAGAACCATTGTATTGCCATTTGACATCCTCATTGTATCAGAGTCGTAATACTGTTGGCAAGTTTAATCCCATTAAACACTAATATTTTCTAGCCTTTATTAGAATTAGGATGGTTAAGATTCACTGAGAGCAGGTAGGAACAGGTGTTTAATTTCAGTCTAGAAATGAACTTGGTTTATTGGTCAACATAGCATTTTTTTTGGTCACAAGATACTAATCTCAATTCCTTTACCTTTTCTGATTCATTAAATTGTCTGTGAACTGAGCGAACCCCTCAGACCCTCTGCTCACTCACCGTCTCTGATCAACACCTGGATGAGGCGGCCGGTTCCACTCCGTGCCCGGGCTAGAAACTCCCTCAGCTCCTCTGTAACCACCAGAACCAGAAACATGGCGGGTCAGTGTGGTGCCTTCCTACCCGCCAAGGTACCTTCTGAAGTTGGATGAAGCTGGACACACAGGTTGGGTCACCTGGCCGATCTTCTTTTTACAAATGATCTTCAATCAGTGCCAGAGCTGTGTGTTATATCAGAAACGATATAAAGGCAGCAGCATGAAGTGAGAGTTTGGTGTTTGAGAGACTGAGTGCTATCCAAGCGAGAGGGCATGTGAGAGCAGCAAATGTGTGAGAGAAGGCTCCTGTAACTAGGATGGGATCGTGTGTGCTTGCAGAAGGAACCCGATCCCTCTTGCCCCAAATTTAGCAGGCACACTGTCTGGCCTCGGGTAACAGCCTGACCATCCCCCAGCATGGCCCCAGGGCCAGTTGTTTAAATATTTTGATATGGATTATAAAACATTGTATTTAAGATTCAATTCATGCCTCTAAACCACAAATAGACTCAAAACTCTAACCACCCTCTTCTGGGCAGGTGAGGAACTGCATTAATGAATAAGTTTACTATGCTGTTATTAGTCAGCATCTTCCCATCATAACGATTTCACTCACTCAGTCATGGAGATACTTTGTTTCTAATATTTTTTATAAATAATGTTCCAGGTTCAGTACAAGTTAAGCTCTAGCTTCTCAATGAGGCAAAATTATTTTCTGTGGTAATCAACAGCTTGATTCTGTCATCCATAAATAAAAACAATACAACACATTTTTGTATGTTCCTTACACTATTATTAAAGTTGCTAATTATTATGTTTAGTTTGATTATTATGATTATGATGAAATAATGACAAAACCACATTTCAAAAATGTGTGTCTGCTATATGAATGAAACTAAATAAATATGAGAACCTATGATTAAATAAACAGTATTCAACAAACATCTTCTAATTGTATTGATCATTTTCTTTTTCCACTATACTGTATAGACCAGTTAAGGCCCACAACTTTAACTTTTTAAATGTTATTTTATGTCTGTGTTCTTGGAAATGACTATTTCTAGGAAACTATCCTTAATTATACATACTGTTTTACATTTTAGCTTAGTGTGGTTTGTACATTTTGAGCTCAAAGTATGTGTTTTCTGTAAATGTAATTGTAGCAAGTGTTGTTGTTTTTTTTTTTTAATCGGAGCATACCTTCACCCACTTAAAATGTGTGTAAAATTAGCCTACTTCATTTTGACGGAGGAATTTTTTGCAAAATAGTCTCGCACCCTGTTTAGGTCCTGTTATTAAGCACACACAAACAATTTAACCCTTTATAGGGCATTCGTTGAAATACTTGGAAATTTTAAATTTCAACCCTGGAGTTTTATTGGAGGTTATTAAAAGACTTTTAAACTTTTGTGACTTTAAAAAAGAAAATAATTATGTTGAAATTCAAGGTCAATTAAGTTACCATATATGGTTCCTTGCCAGTCTATGGTCATTTTTTTTTTCAAAAAGCATATATAGCTGTATTTAAAATATAAATACAGCATTGAGGCACAGGTGGACCTTACAGACCCTGCAGACCACATTTGACCTCAAAATGTTCCCCTTCCTGCTGCAGTACTTGCAGGTCTGGCGGTTGGTGTAGACAGGGTATGGAACAGAGACATGTCAAACCGCAAAGAAGCATCTGGGGTATGGCTGCGGTGTCCCCGGATAGGCACGGGGGGACATCAACAGAGGTGCTGGGTGCACATGGAAATGATGAGCTCCTTCGGGGGCGAGACATAACTGGCCTCTGGTTGTTGCAACTCCTAAACACCTGGATCCAGAAGTTCTTCAACGACAGGCCATTCACAGCAAGAGTCTTGATGTCTCGCCTGTACATGATCCAGGCATTGGTGAAGCTGACATCTATTGCATATGCAAACATTCGCATGTACCACGTCTAGGATTTCATGGGGGTACGGTAGAGGTGGACCAGCATGTCACTCTTGTCAATGCCCCCCATGTTGGCATTGTAGCTCTTGATGACACCAGGACAGCTTACTGGTTCCTTCCTCTTGGTGTCACTGCAGTACCAGTTGACTGAGGATATGGGCTCCACCCCCATGTCTGTTGACAGTAGAGTGACGACCCTGTTGTCCTTCCACCTGAGGGCCAGGATCCAATCATCACTGGTGACGTAGTCATGCACACCACGAGGGACAGCCTTTTTCTCCATGTCCTTGATGGACTTCAATGGAGGGTTGCCTATTCTGGTGTCCCTGGCTGTCCTCGTGTACCTGCAGTTCTTGTCTTTGAGGTACCACACTATCTCCAGGATGGTGAAGAAGTTGTCCGCAAAGATGGCTGTGGTGGTGGAGGAGGACATGGTGCTGGCCAGGACGGAGACTATCTGGCTGGTGACACCCATGGCTTGTTGTTCAGACATCATGGGGACACCGTGGGCCTTCAGCGTAGTTTTGCCCTGGTATAGCACCAGGTCATGAATAAAGCCATCCTCAGAAGCCCTGGCAAACAACTTAAATCCCCATTTGTTTGGCTTGCTCTTGATGTATTGTCTCAGGTTGCCAGCTGTCTTGCCTTTGTAGGCAACCATAACTTCATCCACAGACTGCTTGGGGGTCTGTGGCTCACTCCTGAAGACAGTAACCAGGAGGTTGAAAAGTGGCCGGCTTTGAAGAATCTGTCGATGGTGCCAGGGATCTGGGTGTTATCATTAAAGTGGACAAGCCTTCTCATCAGCCTGAACCTCTTAGATGACATGATGTTTGCAACTTGAGGGACCCTGGTCTCCATTGCCCAGTAGTCATCAATGGAGAGCAGCTCAGAAATCCTCATGTAGAGCAGGATGGCCACAAAGTGCGTCACGTCATCTTCAGTGGTGGTGAAGGTGGTGTTGACGTCCTTCTGGGTTGCATACAAGTTGGTTTGGTATGCTATATGCTTGATGACACGGGGGCTGAAGTACTTGCTGATGTAAATATATGGAGTCTCAATGAAGTCAGGTGGAATGTGCTGGTATTCAGGCAGGGCTTGGTTGTCCAGGTCAACCTTCTTCCAGGTGGTTAGCCTGGATGCTGGCTTCCCCTTCTTTGTGGGGCTATTGGCTTGTGGTACTGGCTGGTTTTCATCCTCCTCCTCTTCGTCCTCAAGCTCCTCCACTGCAGTCTGCACACACTACCTCTTGGCAGAGGGGCCCATGTCACTCGGGCACTCGTGGGTAAGTGGGATGAAGTCGGGGTCTGCCACGTCATCGTCTTCCTCATCAGAGCCCTCATCGTCACTGATGGCGGGGTCAGCAGGCACAACAGCAGTTACCCTCTTTCCACCGCATGTCAAGATGGTGCCGCTGTGTTCGGAAGCCGTCCAGGTCGCTCCGCTCAGATTGTGCTTTTATTTACCTTTTTACTTACTTTTGCTTTCTCTTTTTACACATATAACGTACGCACTGATCACTTACGACAAATGAACACTTTTGGACATTGGACACCGCTACACTAACCTGTTTCAGGACACTTTATCCTCGAATCCATCATGGCCACTCGAGATTCTTCAGAACGCGGAGATGAACAATGGCCACTAGAATAACCCCCCAAGGCAACGGACCAAGAAACATAAGATGGAAGTTTCCAAAGGGACATAAGGGACTGTAACATCCTTTGTTTGTCTGAAACATGGCTCACACGCTCGGTCCTGGACACTGCTGTAACGCCGTCTGATAACTTTTAGGCCGGTAAATCCGAAGGTGGAGTGTGTTTCATGATTAACAAGAAATGGTGTCATCCCAGGACTATCTCCACTCTGTCATGTTCCTGCTCGCCTCATCTGGAACATCGATCCATTATTTACCGCCCATTCTATCTGCTCCGGGAGTTTTCATCGATCATTGTTACTGCTGTTTACATTCCACCACAGGCAGACACCGGCTTGGCTTTGTCTAAGCTTCACGATGTGCTCAGCGGCTACATTAACACACATCCTGACGCTGCCTTTATCATTGCGGGGGACTTTAACAAAGCCAACCTCTGGCAGGTCATGCCAAACTTTTATCAATATGTATCCTGTCCAACTAGGAGACTGAATACTCTGGATCATTGCTATTCTCAGTCTAAGAATGCCTACAAAGCCCGCTCACTACCAGCTTTTGGCAAATCGGACCATGCCACCATTTTCCTCACACCGGAATATAAACAAAGGCTCGTTCAGGAACCACCGGTGAAGAGAGTAGTGACGCGCTGGTCCTCCCACTCAGAAGCTATGCTAGAGATGACATCGACTCTTGATGACATCGACTGGGACATGTTCCGGGCGAGTTCATCTGACGTCAGCGAGTTCACGGATGTAGCATTTTGTAAACACGCTAACCGAGACAGCAACAATGGGAACTATGTAAGGCTGCTATTCATTGACTATAGCTCAGCTTTCAATACTATAGTCCCCATCAAGCTGATAGTTGTATTTAGCAAATGATAGCAAATAGTTGATAGCAAATAGTTGTATTTTTTATCCTTTTAGTTTGTATAGGGTAAATACTTATATATAGTATACTTATAGTTAAATCTGTTAGTAGTGTATAGGTTTATAGTGTTTTTTCTTACTTCATTGTTGTAATGTCTGTATTTATGTAGCACCGTGGTCCTGCGAGACACGACATTTCGTTCCACTGCATGTCCCCACATGTAGCGGAATGACAATAAAGCTCAACTTGAACTTGAACTTGAACTTGAAGCTAGCTTTTAAACTCATAGACCTCGGCCTAAACTCTTCACTCTGCAACTGGATTCAAGACCATACCAAAAAATGGTAAAAATGGCGGCGCGCACAATCGCAGCGGCTTCTCTCTCTCCCGACAGAACGGTGTTTTTGTGTTTTTTGTCTTGTAAGTCGCAATGTTTTTGCACATCTTCGTCTCGTCTACCTGTCTGTAAGCGCGCATACAGTCGTGAGTTTCTGCTCGATGTCGGCAGAATCACATTTTTTGAGTTAAACTCAGCACACGCCGAAGAGCTGCGGGACCTCGGTCTGTTCCGAAAGCCTACTACATCACCGACCCCCACTACTGCATCTCGCCCACAGTGGAGGCGCTACAAGCGGCGTGAGAGGAAGCAGAAGAGGGGTAAGCGTGGAGGTATCCGAGCTAGGCTAGCGGCCAACCCACACAAGCCAGCTATCCCCACCATCGTACTGGCGAACGTACGCTCTTTGGACAATAAACTGGACTACATCCAACTACTCCGCTCTACTCAGAGGACTGTAAGAGACTGTTGTGTTTTTGTGTTTACGGAAACTTGGCTTAACAACAGCGTACCGGACTGCGCCATACAGCTCGACCAGCTAACATGCTATCGAGCTGACAGAGCTCTCGTCGAGGGAGGTAAGATCCGCGGCGGCGGGCTTTGTGTTTACATCAATGATGCATGGTGTCGCGACGCTGTTGTGGTCTGCAAACACTGCTCACCCTTGGTGGAGTTTATGATTATTAAGTGCCGGCCGTTCTATCTACCGAGGGAATATTCAGCCATACTGCTAGTTGCTGTATACATCCCTCCCAGCTCCAACAACAACATCAGGAGTGAGGCACTAAATGAACTGTACCAGCACACCAGTGAGCAGCAGACAGCCCACCCAGATGCTTTTCTCATCTTGGCCGGGGATTTCAACCACGCAGACTTAAAGAGTGTGTTCCCAAAAATACATCAACACATAGACTTTCCAACAAGGGGAAAAAATACCCTTGACTTTGTTTACACCACCCAGAGAGGAGCTTACAAGGCCCTCCCCCTCCCCCACCTCGGAGCCTCAGACCACATCACTGTCATGCTAATGCCTGCATACAGACCGCTCGTCAAAGTCATCAAACCAATACACAAACAGATTCAAGTGTGGCCGGAAGGGTCGTCAGAGGCACTTCAGGACTGTTTTGACACCACTGACTGGAATATGTTTAAACAGGCTGCCACATACAACAACACTACAGACCTCCAAGAGTACTCAGAGACTGTCACTGCCTACATCTCCAAGTGCATTGATGATGTAACAGTCACAAAGTCCATCACTGTCCGGGCCAACCAGAAGCCGTGGATGACAGGGGAAGTCTACAGACTGCTGAAAGCTCAGAACGCTGCCTTTAGAGCTGGAGATGAGGAGGGCCTGAAGACAGCTAGGGCCAACCTATCCCGCGGCATCAGAGAGGCCAAGAGACAGTACTCCAGGAGGATAGCCCATCGTTTCAGCGACAGCAGAGACACGTGGAGCCTGTGGCAGGGGATACAGACCATTACGGATTACAAGCCCCCACCACAGACCTGTGACAACACCATCCCCCTGCTGAACGAGCTGAATGCCTTCTTTGCTCGCTTTGAGGCACAAAACAGCACCACTGCACAGAAGACTCCACCTCCTCCCGGCGACCAGGTGATGACGCTGTCCCCGGACAGCGTGAGGAGGTCCCTCAGCAGGATCAATGCACGCAAAGCTCCGGGTCCTGACAACATTCCTGGGCGTGTACTGAGAGACTGTGCAGTGGAACTCACTGATGTCTTCACAGACATCTTCAACATCTCGCTAAATCAGGCCGTTGTCCCCACATGCTTCAAAGCTACCACCATCATTCCAGTCCCGAAGAAGTCATCTCCATCCTGTTTCAATGACTACCGTCCAATAGCACTCACTCCTATTCTCATGAAGTGCTTTGAACGGCTAGTCATGCACCACATCAAGTCTGTCCTCCCCCCCTCACTTGACCCCTTCCAGTTTGCATATAGGTCCAACCGCTCGACCGATGATGCCATCACCACTGCCCTCCACCCAGCCCTCACACATCTGGACAAAAAAGACTCATATGTCAGGATGCTGTTCATAGACTTCAGTTCAGCATTCAACACAATCATCCCTCAACAGCTCACACACAAACTGGCCCAGCTGGGGCTCAACACCTCTCTGTGCAACTGGCTGTTGGACTTCCTGACCGGGAGACCTCAAGCAGTACGGGTTGGCAGTAACACATCCAGCACCATCACACTGAACACTGGGGCCCCCCAAGGATGTGTGCTGAGCCCCCTCCTCTTCACTCTGCACACCGTCACACAACTCTAACCTGATCATTAAGTTTGCGGATGACACAACTGTGGTGGGTCTCATCAGCAACAGAGATGAGACAAACTACAGGAGCGAGGTGAGCCGCCTGGCCGGGTGGTGCAGTGACAACAATCTCTCTCTGAATGTGGAGAAGACGAAGGAGATTGTTGTTGACTTCAGGAGAGTACACACTCAGCATGCCCCTCTGACCATCAACGGTGCGACTGTGGAGAGAGTGAGCAGCACCAAGTTCCTGGGTGTGCACATCACAGAGGACCTCTCCTGGACTAACAACACTGTAGCACTGGCCAAGAAAGCACAGCAGCGTCTCTACTTCCTCCGCAAACTCAGAAGAGCCAGAGCCCCGACCCCCATCATGTGCACCTTCTACAGAGGCACCATCGAGAGCATCCTAACCAGCTGCATCACTGTGTGGTATGGCGCTTGCAACGCATCCTGCCGCAAGTCACTTCAGCGAATAGTGAGAGCAGCTGAGAAGATCATTGGTGTCTCTCTCCCCTCCCTCCAGGACATCTACAGCACCCGTCTCACCCGCAAAGCCCTCCGCATTGCAGGTGATCCCACCCACCCGACACACAGCTTCTTCAGTCTGCTGCCATCAGGGAGGAGACTGCGGAGTCTCCAGGCGAGGACCAGCAGACTGAAGGACAGCTTCATACATCAGGCTGTCAGGAAGCTGAACTCCCTCCCGTCCCTGCCCCCCCTCCCCTCTTCTTACCCCATACAACACTGAACTCTGACACTATGAGAACCCCCCCCCCCCCCCCCCACGGCTCCCCACACCCCCAGGACCAGCCACCTACTTACAAACTGTGACCAGCACCTCTCACTTGTGCAGCATTGGACTGATCACTACCTCATCCAGCATTGACTGCAAATTACCTCCTCGGATAGTCTCATAAAAAGACTGTTCTCCTGTCAATTTAACAGACTGACAAGCTCTTTTTGCACTACACACATATCTGCACAGTGTTTGTTTTATTTAACTGGTTTGCACTCCATCTATTCTACCATGTGCCTTATGTCACTTTATCTATCTTTTTTTATTTTTCTACAATGTCCTCAGACTGACAAGCTCTTTTTGCACTATACATATATCTGCACAGTTTTGGTTTATTTAACTGGTTTGCACTCCATCTATTCTACCATGTGCCTTATGTCACTTTATCTATCTTTTCTATATTTTTATTTTTCTACAATGTTCTCAGATTGATAAGCTCTTTTTGCACTACAAATATATCTGCACAGTTTTGTTTTTATTTAACTGGTTTGCACTATCTGCCATGCGCCTTATGCCACTTTATCCATTTCTTTATTTTTTTTCTACAATGTCCTTACTTGTATAGCTATAGAGTTGTATGTACATATGTTTAAACCGTATTATCTGTATTTGAACGTGTTTAATGTTAACTGTTTACACCAAGGGTCTGAGGGTAACGCAATTTCAATTCTCTGTATGTATGTGCTGTACATGTGGAAGAATTGACAATAAAGCAGACTTGACTTGACTTGACTTGAAGACTTCCTCACTGGCAGACCTGAAATGGTGAAAGTAGGCCAGTTCACCTCCAACTCCATCACCCTGAACGTAGGAGCCCCACAGGGGTGTGTCCTGAGTCCCCTGCTTTACTCTCTCTACACACACGACTGTGTGTTCTCTCACAGCTCCACTTCTATTATCAACTTTGCTGATGATACTGTGGTTCTGGGCCGCATTTCCAACAATGATGAGACCGCATACTTGGATGAGGTAGAGAGACTTACATCATGGTGCCAGGTCAACTGTCTTTCTCTGAATGTGAGCAAAACTAAAGAGCTGATTGTGGACTTCAGGAAGAGACTGCAGCGGCCATACACTCCTCTTATGATCAGTGGGACCCCTGTGGAGAGGGTGAGCAGCTTGAAGTACCTCGGTGTCGATCCTAGAGGACCTGACTTGGACTACGCACATTCAAACACAGGTTAAGAAAGCCAGGCAAAGACTGTACCATCTGCGACAGCTGAGGAAATTCAGGGTATCACCAGCAATCCTGAAAACTTTCTATTCAGGGACCATAGAAAGTGTATTGACTCAGTGCATCTCAGTGTGCTATGGAAACAGCTCCAATCAGGACTGCAAAGCACTACAGAGAGTCGTACGCTTAGCTGAGCGCATCTCAGGGTCTGCTCTCCCCTCTCTGCAGGACATCTACCTCAAACGCTGCAAAAGCAGAGCGGTCAAAATCATCAAGGACTCTAATCACCCTGGTAACTGTCTCTTCATTTTGCTTCCATCTGGTAAGCGCTTCCGTAGCATGTTGGCAAAAACTGAGAGACTTAGGAGGAGCTTCTTCCCCCAGGCCATCAGGCTCCTAAACTCAAACTCTGTCTCATAACATCAACATGACTCCATTTAAATAATCACTAATAATCAGTAAGTTATTCATAATTCTCTACCATTCGTGTTGCTGCTATGCAAATACCCTGTTCAACCTGTTTGCACATTATTATTTATAATTTTCTACCATTCCATATTGCTGCTGTGTAAATACACTGTACAACCTGTTTGCACATTATTATTCATAATTCTCTACCATTCGTGTTGCTGCTATGTAAATACACTGTTCCACCTGTTTGCACATTATTATTTATAATTTTCTACCATTCATATTGCTGCTATGTAAATACACTGTAACCTGTTTGCACATTCTTCTTGCACATTCCTGCTTATATTATTATTTAAGAGTACAGTATACTGTCCTGCACATTTTTTCGCACATTTTATTTAGCATGTTATTTTTGGTTTTTTTTTATATATATATATATTTATGTATATTCTTTGTGTTTGTATTCCATATAATTGCACTGTCCATGGAGCGGACCTGACTTATATTTCACTGCTGGTTATACTCTGTATAATTGTGTATGTGAGGAATACAAATCTTGAATCTCTTGAATCATAAAAGAGCCGAGTAGACAGCTGCAAAACAAAGTACGTTTTTGAGTCAATACCAAGCCCACTTTGAGTTATTTGTGAAGGAAAACAGTAACAGTAAAGTGCAGATCTACTGAAAACAACGAATATTGATATGTAAATTGTAAATATATAAGAAATGAAAAATAGCACCAAGTACTGGTGGTACCACTTATTTTAGCAGTAATAAGGCTCACAGTAAAAATAAGCACCAATGTATGACATTTAAGTATAATAAAAACTGTTATAAGGTCATAAAACTGAACAAAATTACGCAATTTCCCTATTTATGGCATGATCATTTCAATAAATGGTTTATGTTTTGCATTGGATCACTGCATAATGTTATACAACATTCAGTGCACTGTTAAATACTATTGTCCTACGTTATAATGCATTATTTAAAAAAAAAATACCGCAAGTATGGCTTACTAGACGCATCGGCCTTAAGTCTATAAATGGACGTACACTGTAGCTTGCGCTAATATGATCACACAATTTTTCATGTCCAACGTTCACTAATTTCTAGACATCGTACACAAACAACATCGATCTCAGCATTTAACACAAATATTCAGCCACATAATGTGTAAATTTAATTAACTTACCATTGTTCGTTTCGCTGGTATTAATGTTTGTGTCCGAGTAGAATGACACTGAATTTTGTAATGGCCCGGGCAACTCCTGATTGGTCAGATGCCATGGCGTTACTATCTGTGACGTAGACTGACATCCGTTGATTGGCTGGGAGAAAGAGATGCGTAAACGCCATTATGAATGGTCGATTAAGTTACCAAATATCCCGATAAAGGGATAAACGATGTATCTTTTGATAATTGATGAAAATACAGTTTTTCATCACTGGAGTAATAGGGGCAAGAACAAGCGATCAGTGTAGCTCGCAGCTCCCTCTGCTGGTAAGATATAATCACTACACGATTCCTCTGGTGATTGGACATTTTTTTTTGCAATGTGTTTGAAATTGAGGGCTGTTTTGAACATGCTGTAAAACAGAGACATTTCGGTACAGTCGGGTTCAAGACAACAAAAACCGGGACTGTCTCCGAAAAAATGGTCACCCCAACTATCCTCTCATTCTGGCGTAATAATCAAAGAACGTTGCTGCAGGCGCAATGATATTACGCAGCGCCTGAAAATAGTTCCCGGCTAGGAAAAATGTTATGATATAGCTGGGAACTACTTTCAGGCGCTGCGTAATATCATTGCGCCTGCTGCACCCATGGTACGGCAGCAAAGTTCCTTGATTATTACGCCAGAATGAGAGGATAGTTCCTAGCCATATCGGCCCAGAAAATCGCAACTTTTCATTTTCCGTCAGTCTTAGTACACGATGTAACTACAGAAGAGTCGAGTTTTAAATAGGAAAATTATCGAAACGCTTTGGTCATTTTTGATGACCAAATGCTAATGGTCTAATCCGATTCAATGATCTATGGTAAACTAAAAGTGCTACCGCCAGACCCGGCTGAATGGATTCAAAAACGGTAAAAACTGTTTAACTCTAGGGGAGTTGTAAAATGAGCCTATTTCCAAAAAAAAGTGGAGTGTTCCTTTAACCCTACTGACAACTAACCTGAGAAAACAAATGAAAACACCCATTTGGATGCAAAGTAGCCTCTTGAAAGATTTAGTGAATTAAAGAGAAAACAGGCATATAATTAACATTCCCCCCCTTCTTCACTCAAAATCAGCATAAACAACCGTTTCCTCAATAAGTGCAATGTAACTTGAACAAAATGAAACTCGAGAGAGGGGTGGTCAGTGTGTATATTGGTATGAGATTTGTTTTTATAAGCGATTAAAAATATAGCAGTAAGGCAAAAGCACAGTACAAAAACAAGAAAACAAAACCCAGTAAAAGAACGGCATAAAAGCAATTCGCACTCACAGGTGGAATTTTGTTGAGCTACACACATCAGCTTTTAGCATGTCGGAAAAGCTTCAAAACAATATCTTTGGACAGTTCTATAAACATGTTTAATTTTTCAGACTCACAAGATGCTAAACCTACAGATGTTGAGTTCTGGTATAATTTGATTAGCTAAGATCACATCTGCAGAAATGTTTTACAGTCAATTTGATTGAGTACCTTGTTACAACCTTATAAACAAAACAGAAAATGTGAACAGATTACTTTACAATGTTTTACAAAGAAGGTTTTAATGATACAGATATAAAATGAATAAAGAAATACAACTTGGCATCAAGGCCAATCTATTTACAGTTCAAAAGTCCTATGGTGAGCAACTCCATGTGCGAAACTCCAAGATAAAGGTGAATGATGCCACCTGCTGGAAGAACACGTCACAGAGGCTGACTTCTGACCACGGCCCCTCAGTCATCAATCGTAGGTAACCAGAATGCCTGTGGAGGTGAGATTTTACCATACATATTAAGTGGTGCACAGTGACTACTGCAGTAGGGCTGCACGATTAATTGCGATTGTCATGCGTATCTTTCAGTGAAGCACAGTTCTGTGATCAGAAGTCTATTTCCATCCGAAGGCCAGAGGGCACTCTCTGCGGAAACTTTCGCAGAAGAAAGGTAATGAACATTGTTCCAGGTTTGTGGCTAAAAGGGATACGATGCGACTGGAAACTAACAATGAAGCCGTAGTTCACTGACGAGCTACGCAAAACCTCTTTCATAATCGCAGACCAATTTAATTGCGCTTATATTGTTCTGTGATTATGAAAGCAGTTTGCTGTCAATGAACTACGGTTCTGTGTAGTAAATGCTGCTCCATCTGAACCTGCTTCTGCACACCATCGAGCCTTTACCCGGCGAGTTGGAGTTGTTTATAATGTGCATTTGAAAAAGCAACATGCGTCAAACATCTTCCCAAACATAAGCATTTGTGAACCTTTAATAACATGTTTCTTATTCCAAACTCACTTAACATTGCATTATAAATATATTTTAAAGATAAGCATGACAATCGCAGCTTTTGCCTAATCACAACTGTGATTTAATTTCGATTAATTGTGCAGCCCTAGTATTTCTACAACCATAATCTGGCCTGCAGGGGAATATGGCAGTTTTTAATTGTTCCGAGCACCCATTCCTACATTTAAGGAGTAGTTCACCCAAAAATGAAAATGTACTCAACTTTAGGCCATACAAGATGTAGATGAGTTTGTTTCTTCTTCTGAGCAGATTTGGAGAACTTAAATATTATATCATTAGCTTACCACTGGATCCTCTACAGCAGTGGTTCTCAACTGGTTTGGCCTTTGGGACCCACATTTTCCCATGGTCATCAAGCAGCGACCCACTTTATAAATATATACACACACATAGGGGTGGGCGATATGGGAAAAATATCATATCACGATTTTTTATAGAAATATCACGATTCACGATTTTTATCACGATTCTTTGTTAGTTTTACTATTTTGGTTTTACAAGTTGTCTGAGCATTACAGCCAAACTAGAAAGACAAAGATGCATGGCAGATATTTAGGCCAAAGTGGGTGAAGATAAAAAATCTTTGTCATTATTTTATTTTTCTTATTAAAAAATAAGAACAAAGATACACATAATATACAAATAAAACAAACAGTGCTTTATTTCCAGGTACAATAGGTGTATTTAGCAGAGCATTCAATGAAATTGAATGAACAAATATAAAAATAAAACACTAGATAGACTGATTCCTAAAGCAACTGTATTAAAGATTTTCAGTCAAGAATAGTGAGTGATTTTTCTCTTTTGCGTTTTGTTGTTTTGTTAACGTTAAATGAATAGTTCCCCCACAAATTAATATTCTGTCATCTGTCTGTCAATTCTGTCATAATGTTGTATTTTTATATCATCATTTACTCAAAAGTTGTTTTAAACCGGAATGAGTTTCTTTCTTGTGCTGAACATTTATAAATGCTATTTTGAAGAAGGTGGAAAACCAAACAGTTGCTGGTCCTCAGTGACTTCCATAGGATTTTTCTTTCCTACTATCAAAGTCAATGTAGACCAGCAACTGTTTGGTTTTCCACTGAGTAAATAATGACAGAAATTTAATTTTAGGGTGAACTATCCCTTTAATGACAGTCGACAGCATGTTTAGTGTCCTGTCCCTTTAAGAGCTGCACGCATCTAATATACAGTACAGGCACGCATCCGTTTCTCTCTTAACTATTTACTTTCATTTTAGAGATAACCAACTCAGTCTGTATGTAAACCTTGTGTGTTTTGACAGTATTAGCGCAAAATATAACTTAGTTGAGTAATCAGGCGCTGTTAGACAGGCGTTTTAGTGCGCGTGCTTCAGGTGTATGCGCTCAGAACAAGCGCACGTCAGACCAGCGCGCGAATTAAACATTTAACCAGCAAGGCTTTTATGCAAATAATGTACTTTTGCGATCGCGAATAAGTGCAGTGTCCTGTCTGAGTAACTCTACTGCTGTATGTGGTGTTGTACAGTATATAGAGACGGCGGCGCCAGAACTGTATTTGACAATGTGCGCGGTAGCGCGATACTACGATATTTCTTAAAAAGCAGATCGTGGAGACATTTTTATCGTCCACGATCAAAAATCGTCATATCGCACACCCCTACCACACATATATATATATATATATATATATATATATATACACACACACACACATATACAGGGTGCGATTTGTGAAAAAAAAAAACAGAGGGGGGCATGCGTTTGAAAAATTTTATGAAATGTTTTTAATACGACAAAAACTGTATTTAACGTGATCTTAGGGGTGTGCTATATTTAAAAAAAAGGATCTCTCAATATATATATTTTTTCGATAACAATAATTAGACGATATTTTGCAGTGTGTTATTGTGTGATAAATTAATCTTTTCATTTAAGTTTAAATTGATTTTTACCTTTAATAAAGCAATTTTTTTCTAAAAGTGTACATCTTTTGAGTCAAATTGTTACATTTAATCAGTCAATTAAGATAATAATGCACATTTAGGCTGTTGCCAAACAAATGAAACCAGTATCAAAATTAATCTTTGCATAATTTGCATCTGAAGTGGTATTTAGATGTATTTACACACTATTTAATGCAGCTCAGAGGGACATGAAGTGCTTTAACCAGTTAAAAATGCATTTTCTTTTACATATTAAACAAAACATTGAACATTGATATTATTTTAAAAATGAAAATAGACTTTAAATGTGAAATTAAAACCACCAGTAGGTGGCAGAAAGTCGCTGGTAATAAGTCAGTCATTCCGATTGAACCGAATCATTTAACGGTTGATTCATTCAGGAACGAAGCACTGTAATGTTGCTCAGAGACGCAAATCAGCGCTGTAGTTGTTTGGAATTATTTTTTGTCGGCGAAATGGTGCAAAAACAGGCAATATGGTGTCTAAAATGTAAGTCTCTTAATATTAACTTATTGTTTATTGAACTGTTGTACAAAATCAATATCACATTTGTAATCATGCTTATTTTTGAAGGAAAAAATGGCACTCGTGTGATTTTAACTATATGAAACGTAAATATATACATTTTCTGCCCCCATATTTTGAATTTTGCGATCATTCTTAATGCATTTTAATAGACAGAATCTTGCAGTGAAAGAACACACTCTTACTGTTTAACCCCCTTCATCACCACTGGGCTAATGTATGCGTGCACTCCGTAGGTGTTTTGTTTGGTTTTTGCAAAATACTCAATATTGTCAAATTGCACATCGTTAAAACAACAATTGCGATATTAATCGCAGACGATATCGCACAACCCTACGTGATCGCAGTTTAATAAAAATATTGTAGGCATACTGTAGGCCTATTAATTGTAATGATTTAATTTCCACAGTTATTCAAACAACGAATAAATTATATAGAGAACGCGAGCAAAGAACACAACGGAGCTTTTTGAAACTCAGAATAAGTTAAACCATTGCGTCGCAAAATGATTCACTGTTTGGAAGCGATCCAATCTGATCGCGTGTTGCGGATCATAGGATTCAGATCGGGACGTCAGAGCGGCTTCGCGGGATGTTTTTATCCCCACACACATACATGAAGAGTTCATTGCTGCTTTTGCAGGGTTCCGTGAAAACGTTTCAGCTTTTATTGTCCTTTTACGCCCTGAAGAAGATATCACAGGTTCATCAAGTTCGTCAAAATTATCCATCCTCGATCACTTTTAGTCAGCTTTGACGAAACTCCTCTCAGCTAGCACGTCTTTTCAAAGTGAAAGTAGCCTTGTCACCTGACCTCAATACAGCGCGCTGATTCGCTAAAATGGACTTATCGGCTTCTGTTCAAAAACAACAAGCTTGTCGGCTTCTGCAGTAAACCGTGAACTCGCGATGTTTTGAAAGTGGACAATACCGGCTTTTTTGACAAAACGTGTTTAGGGCTCAGATAGCGCTATATGTGGAGAATAATGCACAGCAATCAGCTCTTTTTTTTTTTTAAGTGGGGTTTATCGTTTTTTTGTAAATTAACTCTTCATACATACATATGCTATATATATATATATATATATATACTGAATCAGGACAGCACATTTTTAATCAGGCACTCTGCATCAGACAGAAGTGTAAACTGCTTTCATGCACGTCTTTTAAAATAAAAGTCTGGCATCAGAAAAAGATTTAGAATTACGTTTTTTGTTGTTGATGTTTCTTTCGCTGTACACTCCGCGACCCCACCAGTTGAGAAACACTGGTCTACAGTGGATGGGTGCAAATGTGCCGGTGGATTGTGATGTGGAAGGACAAAAGTGGATAGACTTTTTCACTGGAGGAAGCATTATTATGGATTATAGACTTGCATTTTGGCCAGAAGATTAAAGAGAAAATGCCTTTATTGGTTTGTTTCTTACAAACGAGCAGTTTTTCACTTTACAAGACATTAATCAATAGACTTGAATCATTACTTTTAGATTATTTGATGTTTTTATCAGCTGTTTGAACACTCATTCTGACAGCACCCATTCACTGCAGAGGATCAATTTGTGAGCAATGACGTTAAATTTCTCCAAATCCATTCTGATGAAGAAACACCCTCGGGTCATTCAAGATGTGCATGAGTTTGAGTACATTTTTAGCAAATCTCCATAAATCCAAACAATAAATAAAAACTACAAAAATGTAAGTATATTATATGTTTCACCAGTGATCAGTGTTGGGAGGGTGTTTGGAGTGCACATATTCCATCTGGACTGAGCTATAACAAATATATCAGATTTATTTCTACTTTATGGTTAACTCTTACCATGTTAGAACAGGCACTGGCAAATGTCATGAATTTGGGGTTAAACTGTAGACAGGTGACTGGACCAGTGTGCTTCCCATCAAGAAGTGCTACTTTCATTCCACTCTCAGCATTCCATACATGGATCTTTCCATCTTCTGATCCTGGAAAGCAAAATGTTGAGGAGACAGGCATCACTCTCTGTGAACACATCTCTAGTCCTTTCTGAATCTATTGGTAAAGACTTACCAATCATGGCGAACTGAGAGTCTGGCGTGAAAGAGGCCTCCAGAATGACACCTTTACTGTTGTTATAGCCCTGCAGTGAAGAAGAAAGACTCCATGAGACACACTCTTAATCTTAAAGCCAAACTTTGGCAAAATCCTATTCAAAATTACACTAATTTCTCACCCCAAATGAGTGGAGCACTGCTCCTTTGAAAGCATCCAGCACTCTGAGTGTTCCACCATTGGTGGAGACCAGAATGAGCTTTCCGTCGTTGCTGAACTTGAGACCCGTCCACTCACATGTTCGCTCATATTGTAGTTTAAACGTGGCGAATGGACCCTGAGGCAAGGGGTGTGATACAAATGTATAAATTTTTACCATTTAAAAGACTGCTTCTAGGATGCAGTTTAATACAATTACCTTATCAAACGAGCGCAGATCGTAAAGTTTGACCATCTCAGAATTCACTCCCGCAGCAAAAATCAATCCCTCTGGATCAAATGAACACACAGGCTTCCCTTGCAGATGCATAAGGCCCTGTGAACACAACCAAGATTAAAATCTAGTATAGACTAATAAGAAAAACACACACTAACTCAAAATGAAAAACTGCTTACTTGACAGTTAGGTGAGCGAAGGTCCCACAGACGAATAGTTTTATCAAGTGAGCCAGAGATGAATGTGTCATCAACAGGAGACATAGACAGAGCAACAACCCTGAAACAGGATAAAATACATAAACACAGGCACTATAACTCAACACCAATAAACAAGAAAAGAAAGTTTAATGTCACAAACCCTCACCTCTTATTGTGTCCAGGAAAGTAGCGAATGTACTTATTGTCATGTAGGGAGAGGTATCGAATAGTATCTGTAGTACCACATTGGTAGTGAGAAGAAAATATCAATATCAGCTCAAAGAAAAGCTACAAGATTTTACTTGTGAATCGATAAAATGTACTGTATAAGGTGTCCGATGAACAGGCTCAACCCTGGGCAAGGCAGTAGCCTGTACAGTTAACTCCTTAACAGGGCAGAATAACAGACCCTAAAAACTGTACAAACAACTACCTCAACCCAGAGCAGGCACAGGCAGACACAAACACCAGCAGTAAAGCTTTGAGCAAATCACTTAAACATAAAAAAAAAAAAAAAACGATAAGTAATAAACACCTAAAATAAATATAAATAACAAATAGTCATTTAATATAAAGTAATAAAATTGCACAATTAAAAAATATAGAAAACATTTTAAAAATTGTCTACTTTTAGGTCAAATAAAGCATATCACACTGCAGAAAAATACTGTCATTGACTGTTTTTACAGACAAGAAAACAAAAACAAAAAAAAGGTACAATTTTATCCATAGTATGGCCAAACTGAACGGCATAGGAACTGCAACACAACACAATATCATAAGACTTTATAGAGTCGTACCATCAATCTTGTTGGAGCTGTAGACGACAGTGTTGGCGGCATGAGTGTATCTGATGAGATCCACACCATACTTCTTACTGTAAAGCGTCCGTTTGGGTCTGATATAAAGGACAGAAACGGAAATACAGTTAATCTGATCGCTTATTTAGATCAATGCAATTGTGTGTGGGTGTATTACGAAACACTAACCGCTAAAAATAAAATACTAAGCTTTACAGTACAGTCACAAGGCGGGCTTGAAAGGAGGCGTGTATGCTAACGGTTAGCACGCGACCTCTCATTCAGACTCTACATTCGACTCATTTCCGCGAATCGGTTCCTTCGAAATACTCGTTGAAAAGTTCCAGTGAAAGATTCGGCGGTTCTTTTACGTCATTTCGTGGTCCTTGACATCCCAGCGAGGCATATCACTATAAAGCCATACCGGTTATTAAATGGTGTTTATTAAAAATTCATACGTTACAGTTTATTTAGTTGCCGCCGTGAGCCAGCGCATAAAACATTAAGACACTGGGTTCAGTGAACCGACTCAACAGATTCACTGAAAAGATTCAACTCAAACGATTCGGAAATCGCTACTGCACATAAACATGTTCAAACCACAATACTCTCTATGAACAGTAAAGCTCATAAATCTCTTACTGGGGTAATCTTAACCTTTCACATCTCTCACAGTAATGCTCATGTAACAAAGATCAATGTTTTAAAGCCCATTAAGACCAAATCACGGAACACCAGCCAGTTATAGGAAAAATCACAATGAGGAATTTATAAGCGACTTACTTTCCCTCCTGGCAGTCGTATAAGACAATCGAATCGTCATCGCTACTCGATATTACACTTTCGCCATTTGAACTGAAGTCAAAGCAGTTGATTTTGTCCGAATTCTCTCGGAAAACCTTCGCAACCCTGAAACTCCGCAGCACATTGTCCGTGAGCTTCATTGTGGCCTTTCTGCCCGGCCAGGCGCTGGGGATCGTTTAGTTAAAAACAGCGCGTAGATCGGTATCTGATTTATCAGTGCTGTGTGTTGCAAATGTTTTGTAATATTTTTTAAAGTGAAAATAGTATTAGATGTACATTTCGGTCACGTTAAAAAAAAAAAAAAGCCCGCCGACAAAATTGATCAATGAACCGGATTACGAAAAACGAGATGAAGCAAGAGGAAGTAAAGCGGAAACAAATGGCCACCACACCTGCGGATGTTTCAGAATAAAAGTCCCATGTCGACTTGAGCTGAAAGTCAAAGCGAGAGGAAAATTAAAGGGTCTTATTTATTGTACACGCTTAATATTTAATCTTCCATGACGTACACTAAAAAATAACGAAACAACTGGTTATTCAGTTTTGATTTGACAGCTGTAATGAGGATCAAGAATTTCACATTAGCTCTCTAGCTGCTGTTGTGTTTATCTGTATTTGTTGCTAGGTTGAGTCTCATATTTTCAACTATGATCAAATCTTACATTTGTAATCAATCAATAGTACATTTAGTTTTTCATGATATTTTTTTTAATTTTTTTTATTTAGTCATTTAGCAGACGCTTTTATCCAAAACGACTTACAAATGAGGACATAAGAAGCAATAAAAACCAAATATATATTTATATAAACGTGGCCAAAATTCAATATATATTTATAAATATATATAAAATATTTTTTGAAGACTTCTACAGAGGGAATTCCTTAACAGACTGTTTCAAATAAATTCAGGGCTGAAAAGACAGAATTATTAACATCCAACAAGATGAATCTGTTCTCTCTCATATATGATACATTCTGCACATTGACATCATACATGCCTCACCCAAAACCCCAGAAGCAGCCACTGGTATAAAAGTAAGCATTGCACTGGTCTAAATAATTACACTGTGCAAATGAGCATCAAAACTCACCAATTACCAAGCAGACAAAATCGTTTTCAGTGAATTAAAGAGCTGGATTAAGTGCACTTATCTTTGTTTGCTCCAACCAAACAAATCTACAATGGCAAGCATTGATTCAAAGGTGAGATCTGCACTATGTTGTAGACTTTGAATTTGTTCTAACACAATGAACATATTACTATGAACTCAATAAGGAACTAACAATGAAAATCTGTTTTTCACAGGGGGAAATGTGGACTGTTGGAGATATGTATATATTCACAGTGAATGTAAGCGAGTTTGCACCAGAAGAAGTTATTGTAGCCTCCACCAATAATTCAATACAAGTCTGTGCAGAAAAGGTAAGCAAAATAACAGCAAGTTTTCTGTCAAATACTTTGTCTTTTAAAAAAAAATGAAGAGCATTTAATATATTTATTTATTTGTGTTTTTACACAGTATCTTACTCATTGTTATATTCATTGGTTCTGAAGTTCTTTTTTATTTAATTTCCATTTTCCCTCACTGATGAATCAGTTGGCATCAGATGGCACAATTGTGGACACCGTTTGTCAGAAGTGTCAGTTCCCGGCTGATGTGGATCCAATGTCAGTCACATCTTCTCTAGAGAAAGGTGGTTTGTTGAGCATTAAAGGCCAAAAGCACACAGCAAAATGCTTACCAATCATGGATTCATTCAAAGTGAAACCCTAATGCTAGGATGTATTTTTGAGCATTTTAGAAACTTTAATCTGTTTCCTTCTTTAAATTATAGTATTAAATCAATTGGCTTATTAAACAAAAACAAATGTTAACATTTTTATTCTTTTTTTTTTTTCATTTTGACAAATATATAATCTGAGGTTCATGAATATATGCACATAATACCTTTTTTGTTGTTGTTGCAACTGTCTTGAAACTACAAGCAAACTCATTTCATGACATTTTAATATTTTTGTTCACCATTTCTTGACTCACACATATTTGTCACTGACTGAAATGACTAATAAAATTATAGGCATTTAGAAACCGAAAAATAGTAAGTGGTATTTAGAGTGTTTCCATAGCAGCATATTCCATCCATGAATGACCAATCCATGTGAGATTGAACCACAATACACGTAAAAGCTATACAATGGTCTCTGAGTCAGTTCCTCTGAGAGCAGCCTGTGTGGAGATGGACACAGATGAAGCAGCCATACAGTCTTGTTGCCACAGGTTTTCTGCAAGGGCATTTAGGAGGGGTGCTACTTCACCAAGCCCCGCACTCACATCACCTCCAACTCTGAAGACCGGAAGACCCCAAACCTCTTGAAAATGTGTTACGTCGCTCTCTGTGACATCTGTGTGCATAAGTAAGTCAAATCTGCACTGTTAAGGGCCATGACAATGTCACATGGCAATACAACATTATGCTGTTACATCAGTGTAATTTGTTTTTAGTTTGTAAGTTTTTATTTTTATATTTTCCATTTTCATTTTTGTCAGTTTTATTATTTTTTTGTTTTTAAATATAGGCCTATCTATATAGTTTTAATTAATTTTTATTTCAGGTTTCAGTTTTATTTTAGTACATCAAATTAAACTAAGTAAAATAAGTTTAATATTTATTTTATTTCAAGTAACACATAAAACATACATACGAATATAATTGTCAAATAAATGCTCTCAACTGGTAAAGGATACTTGGTGCCAACGACCAATGTAACCACTCGATCCAAAGGTTCTGTGATCCGTGATATCTGATTTGAAAGATCATCAAAGGAGCCACGATCAGTGAAGGAGAAAAGGAAAAGGATGGCATCCACCTGTTCCTTACAGGACTAAAGAGAGAAAAATTACACCATTAAATATCATATTTTAATATGATACAGTGAAACAGAATTTGTGGGTTAAAGGGACAGTTCACACAAAAATTAAATTTACTCATCCTCAAGTTGTTCCAAACCTGTATGAGTTCCTTTATTCTGCGAAAGAAAAGAAATGATGAAGATATTTTAAAGAATGATGGAAACCAAAGTGCTTCTAGAACCCATTGACTTCAATAGTGTTTTTGGTCCATACTATGGAAGTCAATGGGGACTAGCAACTAGCAGTTTGGTTACCAACTTTCTTCAAAATATCTTATTTTATCTTCCACATTAGAAAGGAATTCATACAGGTTTGGAACAACATGAGGGTGCGTAAATTATGTTTTTTTGGGGGGTGAACTATCCCTGGGAATGTATGCAACTCTGTAATATGACGGAGATGCTCACCGGTAACATATGGTCAAATCTTCGTATTGCACTTTCCCCACAATCCCAAAGCGGAAAAACAACACACGGCCACTCTCCTTTAGTCTTACAGGCCAGAAGACCACTGTTGTCTCTATGCCTACAAGAATCACAGCGCTATGAAGCAATGACCACTTATGTTTTTTTTAGGGCCGGGACTCGATTAAAACAAATAATCTAATTAATTAGAGGCTTTGTAATTAATTAATCGAAATTAATCGCATTTTAATCACATAAATATTTGACCTGAGAACAGTGAGAAGTAAGTTTTTTCATATGGATTTTTAAATTTCCCATCCACAGGGCCAACCAAAGCGGTCTCATCAGCTTCTTTGTCCATGTTCACTGTGGTTTGTTTTTGTCTGAACGCTAGTTGGTGCTCCAGTATAATCGGTCCGCCGAAACTCATCCAGTGAGAAACGTTCCACGGTGCAAAAATAAGTGCGATTAAAATGCGTTAAAAAAATTTTACGCGTTATTTTTGTGTAATTAATTAATCTAAATTAACGCGTTAAAGTCCCGGCCCTAGTTTTTTTGTTAGTTTTTTTTAATTGATTGTATTAAATTAATACAGTGACATATCGTGAATGACGAATACACTGACACCTATCGGTGTGGATGTAATGAAGCAAACTTCAAAGCTGTTACTAATGCTATTGCATACATTCAAATAACATTAATATATTTGTCGTCATCCATCATTAATTTATTCTACAACTACATGCGTGTTATAATAGTGTTCCCCTTCAATTCGGTCACTCTACATTGCTATGAGAAATACATTTTCCTCTAATTCTACTGAAGCCTTATTGAATCACGCCAGTGATTCAATAAGGCGTTCAAGCGTGCGAAATATGAGCGGGAATCCCACTCTATATAAGGCAGTGCTTGTACGTCATCCATTCAGAATCTTTTTCTTCAGTCAACCTTCTACGAGAAGCAAGAAGCCTATCAACAAGATTACTCACCGTGATCTACACGCTGCAGCGGACACGCCTTCTCTTCCCCTGCTGTGTTCCGGTGAGCTTCGGAAACAAGGATGACTCGCAATTGCCTCTCCTGTGAGGAGCCAATCGAACTCTCTGATGGCCACGAATCACCATCTACCTCCTGCGCGTTCCTGCTCCTCCCCAGCGCAGCGCGCGGGAAGACCGCACGCCTCTTCTGCTGCTGTTTGGCACGAACAGGAACCGACGGTGAGGTCAAGACAACCATGGCTGAAATGCCATCAGGGCTCGAAGGGCCAGAGACCCCGCCCTGACAGAAACGGCAGACCACCGGCATCGAAGCCGTTCCTAATGCTGTCTCTCGGAGGAGGAAAGCTGCACCCAGCGCCAAAGACGAGCCACTGAAGAAGTCTGCTCGCTCCGCTGTGTGTGCTCACCACACCCCCCTACCTGTTGCGGGTGGCGAGAGCAATTGTCATGTTTGTGTTTTGACTGTTCCACTATGCAGTGCAATAAAGTTGAAAAACATACAAAACTCACCTCAATATCAGGGCAATTTGCCTCCTCTCACTCCCCCCTCTCCCCCATCACACACGTTCACACTCGTGTGGTATTAAACTCCCCGCCCCCCACCGGCGAATTATCCCTCACGGTACGCAGTCTGCCTCGCCCGCCGTCACAGTTCACAGAAGCGTGGCAGGCACTGCCAGGGGTATCAGAGTGGGTTATGAAATCAATAAAGAACGGCTACACGCTTCAGTTCTTCCGCAGACTGCCCCGTTTCAACGGTGTGTTAATGTCCACTGTACAGGATCAGAATGCCTCAGTTCTGCGAGAGGAAATACACAATCTTCTCGCAAAGCGCGCTGTAGAGGCAGTGCCCCTCACAGACTGCGAGAGCGGCTTCTACAGTCGTTATTTTTTGGTGCCAAAGAAAGACGGCAGACTCTGCCCAATCTTGGACCTGAGACCCCTGAATCGAGCACTTTTAAAGCGCTCCTTCAAAAAGATTACGCTGAGACAAATCCTCTCACATATCAGACCGGGAGATTGGTTTATCTCTGTGGATTTAAAGGATGCTTATTTTCACATTCAAGTAGCCCCCCGCCACAGGAGCTTCCTGAGATTTGCATTCGAGGGGATAGTGTACCAATTCACGGTCCTGCCCTTTGGTTTGTGTCTGGCCCCTCGTACGTTTACGAAATGCATGGACGCTACTCTCTCTCCTCTGAAGCAGAGCGGAATATGCATCTCGACGACTGGTTAGTCTTAGCTCAATCAGAGAGTGCGCTGCTCAGCGACAAACTCAAACTCCTCGCTCATATTCAGAGCTTAGGGCTGACTGTAAATATGCAAAAGAGCACGCTGGTACCGAGCCAGAACATCTCCTTTTTTGGAGTGGAACTGAACTCGATCAATATGCGAGCGCGTCTGTCGGAGGAGTGCTCACAAAAACTGATCAGCTCTCTCGCAGTCTTCAAATTAGGTCGTTCTTCCCTGCCAAAATGCTTTCAGAGGATGCGCGGCCAGATGGCTGCTGCCTCAACAGTGTGCAATCTAGGGCTCCTACATATGCGACCGCTTCAGCTCTGGCTAAAGAGCCGGGTGCCACAGAATGCATGGCGCACGGGCACCTTGCGCATCAAAGGGATGCGCGAATGTTTGCATATGCTGACCCCTTGGCGCAATATGACTCTGTATCGCCGGGGTGTTCGTATTGGCCAAGTGATCAGGAGAAAGAATGTTACGACAGATGCATCGAGCACGGGCTGGGGAGCCGTATGCGATGGTAGATCAGCCTTCGGGACATGGTCAGAAACGGAGAAGTCATGGCACATAAACTGTCTGGAGCTCCGTGCTGTACACCTAGCGCTCGAGTGCTTTCTCCCAGACATTCTTCACCGTCACATTCTCATCAGGACGGACAGCATGACAGTGGCAGCGCTTATAAATCACCAAGGCGGTGTGAACTTGCGGCCACTGCTGCGGCTGGCGAGAGACCTCCTTCTGTGGGCAGATCGACACCTCCTCTCCATCCCGGCAGTACATGTCCCTGGACTCCTGAACTACGGCGTGGATTTACTGTTGAGGGGCAGGGTAATCCACGGGGAGTGGAGATTACACCCTCTGACAGTCAAAATTATTTGGAGTGTATTCGGCAGGGTGGAGGTGGACCTCTTCGCATCAGTGGAGAATACTCACTGCCCGCTGTTTTATTCACTGACACACTCTCCCCTGGGAGTGGATGCACTAGCTCACAGCTGGCCGAAAGTACGCAACTATGCCTTTCCTCCAGTGAAACTTCTGCCTCGCGTGCTTTGCAAAATCAGAGAGGAAAAGGAATCTGTTCTGTTAGTGGCACCGAAATGGCCCAATCAGCCGTGGTTCCCAGAACTGGTGGAGATGCTGGTAGCCCCCCCGTGGACTATCCCACTGAAGAGAGACCTCCTCTCTCAAGCACAAGGAACGATATGGCACCCAAATCCGGAGTTATGGAGCCTTCATGTCTGGCCGCTTGACGGAGCTTGCCAGTAACAGATGCACTTCCTCAGCGCATGTTGAACATTATCTCTGAGGCTAGGGCTCCTTCCACGAGGCATCTTTACACACATAAATGGAAAAATGTTTCAAGTTGGTGCATATCACATGGCGCAGACCCAATCAACTGCCCAATACCAATTCAAGATTTTTATTCGTCACATACACGATTATACAGAGTATAACCAGCAGTGAAATGTAAGTCAGGTCCGCTCCAAGGACAGTGCAATTGTATAAACAAATATTAAGAAAAAGAAAAAGTAGAAAAAATAAAAATAATAAAATCAAAGATAAAAAAAATATAAATATAAATGTGCAGGTCAGTATGTTGTTGACATAAACAGTAATATAACAGGAATGTGCAAAAAAGTTGTACATTGTATTTAAATAGCAGCACATGAGGTAGAAAAAATTATGAATAGCTTATTGATATTGTGATATTTAAATGGTTTATATGGTTAATATTTAAAGTGATGTTATGACACAGAGTTTAGGAGCCTGATGGCCTGGGGGAAGAAGCTCCTCCTAAGTCTCTCAGTTTTTTCCATCAGGCTACGGAAGCGCTTACCAGATGGAAGCAAAGTGAATAGTCGGTTACCAGGGTGATTTGAGTCCTTGATCATTTTGACAGCTCTACTTTTGCAGCGTTTGAGGTAGATGTCCTGCAGAGAGGGGAGAGCAGACCATGAGATGCGCTCAGCTAAGCGCACAACTCTCTGTAGTGCTTTGCAGTCCTGATTTGAGCGGTTTCCATACCACACTGAGATGCACTGAGTCAATACACTTTCTATGGTCCCTGAATAGAAAGTTTTCAGGATTGCTGGTGAGACCCTGAATTTCCTCAGCTGTCGCAGATGGTACAGTCTTTGCCTGGCTTTCTTAACCTGTGTTTGGATGTGTGTAGTCCAAGTCAGGTTCTCAGAGATGTTTACACCGAGGTACTTGAAGCTACTCATCCTCTCCACAGGGGTCCTACTGATCATAAGAGGAGTGTAGGGCTGCTGCTGTCTCTTCCTAAAGTCCATGATCAGCTCTTTAGTTTTACTCACATTCAGAGAGAGACAGTTGTCCTGGCACCATGATGTGAGTCTCTCTACCTCATCCAAGTATGCGGTCTCATCGTTGTTGGAGATGAGGCCCAGAACCACAGTATCATCAGCGAATTTGATAATAGATGTGGAGCTGTGAGAGGACACGCAGTCATGCGTGTAGAGAGAGTAGAGCAGGGGACTCAGGACACAGCCCTGTGGGGCTCCTACGTTCATGGTGATGGAGTTTGAGGTGAACTGGCCAACTTTCACCACTTGAGGTCTGCCGGTGAGGAAGTTTTGAATCCAGTCACAGAGTGAGGAGTTTAGGCCGAGGTCTGTGAGTTTAGAAGCCAGCTTGATGGGGACTATAGTGTTGAAAGTGTGTGAGGGAAGAGTGGAGGACGTGAGAGATGGCATAGCGTTTGCGGCACTATCTTATGTGCGCTGTTTTATCAGTACTTTCACTTTCAAAATCGATCGCGTTCAACAAGGAGGAGGGAGGATGGAAAGTGGTGGGGCACAGTAATTGGCGCCGGCCCTGAGTCGAGCCAGGTTCCATCGCTGTGACACGGCGGGATTTTATACATTCCCATAGCAATGTAGAGTGACCAAATTGAAGGGGAATGCTCTCGGTTACTCATGTAACCTCGGTTCCCCGAAATGAGGGAACAAGACATTGCTCTTATTGCTGTGTTACCGAGCTCAGGATCTTAGAATGCAAGTTGCTTCAGTCAAAGATTCTGAATGGATGACGTACAAGCACTGCCTTATATAGAGTGGGATTCCTGCTCATATTTTGCAGCTTGAAAGCCATTGGCCAGTTTCACTGGTATGATTCAATAAGGCTTCAGTAGTATTCGAGGAAAATGTATTTCCCATAGCAATGTCTCGTTCCCTCATTTCGGGGAACCGATGTTACGTGGCTGGTCATGCTTTCTCAAGGCCGTCATGAGAAGTCGACACGCCCCATGTTGAATAGAATCGCTTATTTTTATTGGTTACTGACATGACTGGAGTCTTCAGCTCTCAAATGTTTTTCAAACGTATTCATTAAAAGTAGCCTACTATAAAATGTCTACAGGAGACAATCTTTTTACAATAAAAATGTACTTAGTTTATTTTAAACGTGTGGTTTGTTTAACGTTACCTGTGGTCTCATAGTGCATTTTGGGGAGATCGAGGCCAGCGAGACGGGCAGCAAGAGCGCTTTTGCCGACACCAGTTTTCCCCGAGATAAAGAGCTTGTAGCGAACGATATCCACATTAATTTGAGTGAGTGAAGTGACATTCAGCCGTATGGTGACCCATACTCGGAATTCGTGCTCTGCATTTAACCCATCACGCGTGCACACACACAGCAGTGAACACACACACACACCGTGAACATACACCCGGAGCAGTGGGCAGCCATTTTTATGCTGCAGCGCCCGGGGAGCAGTTGGGGGTTCGGTGCCTTGCTCAAGGGCACCTCAGTCGTGGTATTGAGGGTGGAGAGAGCGCTGGACATTCACTCCCCCCACCTACAATTCCTGCCGGCCGGAGACTCGAACCCGCAACCTTTGGATCACGAGTCCAACTCTCTAACCATTAGGCCACGACTTCCCCGGCCACGACTTCCCCATTTGAGGAGGCATCACTGGCGCTTCCAAGAGCCCTTCATAGTAAGTTATATAAAAAACAATTAGTTCTATAAACAGTCACTGAGCATTTTATATGTTGGCTGTAACAAACACTTATTTTTGTTGTTCTTTTATTAAACAAAACAAGAAATACCTGACTAGTAAGGTAAGAAACATGATGCCTAACTGCTGTATCCATGGTGATCATTCTTACCAAACTTTCGCCGTCTCTTCTTATGCAGTAACCTGCTGAAAAACTCCCTGCTGTTTGGACAGCGGTGCCAATCCGACACGATTATGGATCCAGGTGGGACAGACATTTTAATTTAGCGAAATCATTTATGTGATATAGCGAACGTGAAGCCTACTAGGTTAAACGTCAAGATGAAATACGTCAAAATAAAAGTCCACTACGAAAGGTCTAAAATTATGCAACTCCAATGAAGTAACATATATATATATATATATAATTTTGTTTTTATTATCATTTTTTTTAATGATGGGGGTCACTGAATAAACATTCTGAATGAAGACAAAGAAACAAAATCTACAGGTAGCCTATGTTAGTACATCATGTTATCTTTATTGAGAGGCCACAGCTCTTGCATATTACAACTGTTGGCTTTGATAAGGCAAACGCAAGAATGAATCCACCAGCTAATTGACACAGAAAAACAAAAAAAGCTTTTGGAGAAGGTGGATCCCACAGGCATGCAGCAATGGCTCAGAATGCAATGTACAGCATAATATATACAAAAACAATAGTGAGACCCCAAAAATGGCACATAGCAGTTTCAACAGATTTACTAACATAAAGAGAATGACTTTAATTGGACATAAACACTTAAAAAAGAGAGATAGAGAGAGATCCACTGTAAAAGTGAAACTGAACCAAAAAATATAGCCATTTTTGTTGTCATTTCTGACATCTAATTAAAAGACGTCTCCAATGAGATATCAAAATGGAGGTATGGCGATATTGCATTTCTAGAATACCAATTCATTTTCATTTTAAGATGCCTGTGAGACAATGCCTAGTTGGATATTTGCGACATAGGGCCACAGAGCCTCGGCACAAATAAGGAAAAAGTACAATGGAAGTGTGCAGACACAGAAGACATTTACAGTTAACAGTTTTGAACTTAAATACAGAGATTCATTTTTAGTTTTGAAGCAGTTGGCATCCACTTTAAAAACAGACAAGACAAAGAAAAGGGTCCATACACTCATCTTCACAACAATGTACCATTAATGTATGTAAGAGTACGTCAAAGAAGCGCCATATATGTTATCGCATTGGACAGGGACACACCTAATAATCTCACTCGACATTATCAAACAAATGGTACTCCATATTGCTTAGGAACACAGAAACAAATTCCTCAAATAAATGAGTTGAAAAATTGGTGCTAGTTTGTTGTTCTTTATTATGTTATGATACAGCTAAAATTGCCAATCATGGTCTTTGCAACGTTCTTTTGACTCTTTAGTACAATTCTTTGATTTTTATTGTTTTTTAACTTCCTTTGTGGGCAATTCGAGCTGATGGGGGGAGATCCTAGAGTGGCTAACTGGGTAATCAGAGTTGATACATGCATCTTACGTTATCAGGCTAAGTTTAAAGTGTTGGGGTAGGGTAGGGTTGGATAGACGGGTCGGGTTCAGGTTGGTGGGTGGCACCGGAAGGCTCGATGCTCTAATCGTCCTCTTCATCTTCCTCATCGCTGTCCTTCATCGAGATGCCCTGCATGCCCCCCTCTCTGACAGAGGCAGTGGCTTCCTCCAGGGTCAGCCGGTTCCGTACCGTATCGTACCCCTTGCTGTTCAGTGTAGAGTCAAGAACGCCTTGCAGCCTAAAATCTCGGTACTTCTTCTACAAGAATGGGAGATATCAGCAGGCATTATACACACTATCAGACTTCTTTTCCCCTGAATGTTAAAGCTAAATATCTGTCAAACAAGGCCAGAAAAATAGCAAGACTAGGTATGCAAGCTATTACAGTTCTGGACAGTACAGATAAATAGCTGATATTAAAATTCTATACTATTTTGTCCCAATTAATTACAATGGTAGCCAAAAGTTTGGAATAATTCAGATTTTTTTTGTGTTTTTGAGAGATGTCTCTTATGCTCACCAAGGCTGCATTTATTTATGTAAAAACAGTAATATTATTAAATTTCAAATAACTCAATTCTCTTCTGAATAGATTTTAAAATGTAATTCTTGTGATGGCAAAGCTGAATTTTCAGCAGCCATTAGTTCAGTCTTTAGTGTTACATAATCCTTCAGAAATTGTTCTAATATGCTTATTTAGTGCTCAAATTATTCATAATGGTTCTTATAATTATTAATGTTGAGATCAGTTTTTGCTGCTTAATATTTATTTTGTGGAAACGGTGATACATTTGTTTCAGGGTTCTTTGATGAATAGAAAGTTTGTGAACAGCATTTATCATGAAAGCGAGTGTTAGATTACATAAATATAAATTAAATATAATTCACATATAAGAATATGGGAAATGAACATGCATACTTTAATATCTAATATATATAACAGCAAATACCCAACAGACCAATACTGATGAATTAAAGAAACTCAATATGGTACCAATTTTGTGCATCCCTAAGCAAGGTCTAAATCGTAGACTGGAATATAGAACAAGACAGTGTGGTTTTACCTAGACTACAATCATACCACTATAGCTTCAGAGCATAAGCACTTCCATGTAAGTTAGAAAGAAATACCTTTACAATCCTGATGAGGATTTTGAGTTGATAGACATGAAGCTGTTGGTCCATGCGTTCAGTCAGCCAGGTCGCCAGCAGATTCATAGTGGCTGTATACCATTGCTGCAAAGCACAAAAACACAGCATTCTCCAGCAAAACACAGACAGACAAACAAACAAATGCAAGAGACCAGCATGTGTAGACATAAATAAGGACATACAGTAACAGCCACACACAAGTAAACCCACAACACACGTATTCATTTACACACACAACTGATACCAACATTTATACAGTCACACCCTCCCTTAAAACCAAGGTTAGTCAGACAAAAATTAATTCAAGAGCCAGAAGTATGACCATCTGAAGAAAAAAAAAATCATGCATTAGGAAATTGCATAATTAATAAAACAAACACTTAATAAGCCCTACATTTACAGCTTAGCCTGTAACCTAAGGTTCAAACAACTTAATACAAATCTGGTTATCTGAAATAAGCTTGAACAAAGCCCTATTGTAATCAAGTCTTTAGCTTTTGAAAAACTGAACAGATTAAATGCAATGCTTCCCCCTGCCCCTTCACCATTAATCATGCTGAATGTTATAAAACAGCACTTGTGCATGAATGACTGTGAACTTTAAGGTTTAAAAAGCCCCACTGAACCCAAAAGCATACTCTAAAGAACCCAAGATGCAAACAAAATGAGTGCAGTCACAATCAGAATTCTCAGAAACAAACTCATAAAACGTAAGAATACGGCAGGCACAGGAGTGTTGTACTGTTATCTTAAACCATATCTACATTATGAAAATCTCAGATTCATGCATATTCATTTGCCTAAATGCTTGTAGTTAAAAGAGAACAGCACATGTGTGGTTCAATGAATGATGTAAACTATCAGCTAGAAGAGGAAGTGCTGTATCCTATGTGCACAAATCAATCTGAAGAGTTTTGAAGTGGGCTATTATCAGTTCTCAAGAGGTACAAATAGCCTTTACCATTTAGCCAATCCTTTTATATGTATATATAATTATATTACACATATGATTTCTTATTATTTGATATGTGATTATGTGAATTAAATCAAATTTCTTGTTGTATTAGGGTCATCCGATGGTTTGATCTGCGATTTCTCTTTACATCTGTCCACTTCAAAGAGGTGGCCGTTCAGAGCGTGCAGTGCATGCAGAGAGTGCAGGTGAGTGTACAGGGCAGAGAGCTGTGTGTGTGTGCATGAGGTGGGATTTTTAGGAGGTGGGTCATGCTAGAAAATGTACACAGGAAGATTATTTGATTAGAACTCATGCCACTCGACAGAATGTGATCAAACAGCTGGACATTTAGAGATAAGTTCCACTTTGTCCAAGTAGGAATGCAGAATGAGTCGGGATGCTGTCTTTGGGTTAGGATAACGTGAGTACAAAGTGTTAAGAGAGGGAGAATGTAATGAAAATGACAACAGACGTACAGAAATGTAGTCGCATGCAACCAAAATCTGTAAAACAAGTTGCATAATACAACAAAATCACCACGGTTCCCGGTTCAGAGACTACATGATGCTGGAAGAGAGATATTCAGCTTGGAAAATGGAGAGCTTCAGATCCCATTGATATTCTGGTCCCAAGATATGTTTTTTTTTTTTTGCCTATTTTATGCATTTACAAAAGTAATAACTTTCCTCAAGACGCAGTGAAACGAGTTACACACTAAGATGTAAAACTTTCAGTTAGTGGTTTGTTCATATATCTAATCTTGAATTAGCAAGTAAAAGTGACTAATCAGTCCCGTTAATTGTTTTTGACCCACAGCCCTCAGCTGAATATGCCTTTTGACACCTGACCTCATAAGACCACACTGACTGAACCTTACAAATTTCCTCAATTTCAGTCTATTTGATGCAGCTGTGCAAGCAAGAATTCAGTTAAACAAACAGTGAATCAATACAATCAGAATCAGCTGCTATTCTTTAATTTGCCAATCAACAGTCATTATATGGCAGCTGCCACCCTAAATTTTACAATTTTAATAATTGCTTTTGATTTCATGCCTCTGAGCCTTTCACTGATGGTGATTAGTTTGGACAGAATTCTTGAGAAGACATTTTTATAGGGATAGACTGAAACTATAGAGCAAAAACAGGAGGAGTCATGTCAGATTCACTGTGGGTCTTTGAGGTTGGATGTTAAATGCATTATTACTAATTTAGTGTGGAGAAAAAAAATAATGCACATTACAAGCACTGAATTTTAAATAAAATAATAAAGGCAGATCCATGCATAAGATGTGTGTCACAAATGTTCCAAACACAAGCAAGTAAAGCTGCAAAAAGTTACGGAATAGACTTCCTAACAGTTAAACAGACACTCACACACCCACACTTTTTCCCACAATATTCTGATACATTAAACTTATTACAGAATGGTATGACACACAACTAAATATTAACGCACACACACTTATATTTATACAGGAAACAAAATACAGAAAATTAAATAAAAATGCTGACAAACCCTCACGCGCACACACACACACACACACACACACATATTTGTATCCAAAACAACCACTGGTCCACACATCTGTTACATTCTTATTAAAATATGTAAACACACATGCTATTGTGTAACGAAGACACATGTTCACACAATCACAAAGGATTATTTTTCTAAATCGAACAGTGCTCTCTTATACCCTATGTCAGTTGGTATTTAAAAATTAGGGCTGTCAATCGCTCACAAATTTTAATCAAATTACATGCATATCAATATTAATATCAAAATACAAAGTGAAATAAAGTGTAATTTTATGAAAAGCGGTGAGGTATTGAAAGTTGCAAAATATATAAAACCGATACTATAAGCTTAAATTGCTTTGATGGTTTGAAAATTTTAATTTTTTATAATGTATTGAGTAAAATCGGTCCTCTAATTTCTGTGTGCTGATTTGGTGTCAGGGATTTGGAAGTATTTAAAAATAATAATTGTGTTACGTCACACTTTTCAGGCCAAAATAAAACCAACTCTTTTGAGAGCACTGTCTTATAAATAATCCACTTGGTGACACTTTGCCTCTTAAACAAGAATCTGCTGTGAGCATAAAGTCCAACGCACATTAGTTAACACAACACCAGAGCACAAAGGTCCAATGCATCGTGGCTAATGAAACACCAGAGCACAGAGAGCTGGAACAGGAAGTCACAGCAATGAGACATTAGGGAGCCGACTGAAAGCTTCAGGTCATGATTGGCCTTATGTGTCTGGATTTAAGGTCTCCAGGTTTGGCACTCAAAATGTGACTTATCCCTCGTATGCCCCATTGTTTTGCCACATTTTGGATGGGCCCTCCTTTGTTAGGCACGGAGGTTACGGCATCTTACTTACATCAAATAATCTCTCTATATACACCTCCTCATTGACCTTATCTCTCAGAATGTCCTGAGAGTGACGGACAAAGGTCACATAGCCATCCGCAACGTCCATCCCTGGTTTCTGTGGAAGAGGGAAACCAGAAACAGAAAATGTTAGTTTTGTATGAAATAGATTTGAATAAAGAAGGAATATTAGGGAAAGCATGTTGAATTTTTAATACTCACAGGGACATCCACATATTTTGATGCTGCTTTCACCTGAAATGAATAAAAAGTTTGAATCAAGCAAATCTGAGTAAAATCATTCTCCTTTTAAATATGTTAAATATATGTTTAACTCCCAAAGTAATTTTCAATGCACAGTAAAACTTAGCACTACAAAAATGACAAGATTAAGTGCAAATTACATAAAAATGTGCACCTTTACAAATCCAGCATGGTTTCATACTAGAATTGGAAATAGGAGATAATTCTTACCGTGAAGGAGAGGAAGGAGGAGAAGAGAGTTCCCTCATCATACCTGGAGATCTTGGCAAGTACGCTCTCCAGAATGGCCACAAACTGTTCAGGTGGCACAAAACCAATAACTAAATGACAAATAATTCAACAAGAGTTATACCAATACAGTACTTCCTTGATGTCAACCATTTTCTCAAAACGTACCTTTGCCACCAAAAGGGAAATCATGTCTTTTACACTCTCTTCAATGAGCTCATCGATTTGAGAGTGGTACTGTTTCTAAAAGGTAAAGACAGATTTAAATACTTAGACAAACTTATACAGTGGATATATAAAGGCAGAGAACTCAACCGTAGCTGTTTAAACCGAAGATAAATCCATACAGAAATAGAAAGCATGGCCAAATTCACATTGAAAAAAGTTGCAGTTGCCTATGCAACCAAATTCATGCTTGTATGCCATTAAAATACACTGATTTATCCATTAAAACAGGCATCCTTGAAAAATGAAATAAAATAATGTCTTTGACCAAACATGAAATTGTACTTAATGGGGACGTTATTATTTTTCTCATAATTTTGTATTAACATATATTTCTGTGAAAGTATTCTCACAAACATTTGCATAATGTTATTAAATCCCAAATGTATTAAGTTTCTGGGTCTCCTGAGGATGATGTGAAAGTTCCAGTATAGATCAAGCTTTTGTCTATCACAACAGTCAGAAGTTTTGCCAATTACCTCCTGGCCCAATTCCATGGCACATAGTTTAGCAGACTGGTCCTTGGCATCCACCATCACATTGAACATGGTGCATAAGGACAGTGGGATGCGGAAATCTGTGGAACGGGTGCTTTTGGCCAGCTTAGATTCTAACGCTGCCTTGGTGCTGTTGACCAGCAAAGGGTGTGAAGTAAATGAGTCATCTTGCATGAAATCTCATTCATACTTCAAAGACATACTTTAAAATTTTCATGTATACCATCAATTGTTTTTTTTTTACTAGAGATACTATTTTACCGTTTAACGCTGGTCTCAATCATGTCACTTGACATGAGCTTCATACGGTTATCCAGATGTTTGGCAAACTCTTCTTCTGGCCAATGTAGGTCCCTGATGAAGGTCTGTAGGGCATCCAACTTCCAGAACAAATCTTCTGATGTTCCCGAGCCATTGCTGCCAGATATAGTAAGATATGAGAGGTCAAAAGTCCCAGATATTCAGGAATTAAGGAAGATGCAGAGTATCTAAGACTTTAAGATTGCTTTATTTTAACCATACACCAACTGGCGCTCCCAAAATTTGACCCTCAGAACTGGAATGTTTAATTTAAAGGGAATGTAACCACACAATCAGTGCATGGCTAAATAAAAGACAGGTGTGTTTGCAAAACACATCAATAACCTCGCATTGTTGCTTGGTTATTATCCTTATAGGACTGACCTGAATTCATGCATACTTTGCTCTGTCAATTTACTCTAAAGGAAAAGGGTCTGGGAATGTCATGGTGAGAGAAGGCTTGCACAGATACCGTTGCAAACTAACAGATGCTAAGCAAGATGGCGCTTTAATATGAAGCCAATACTCTTAATGACATCTGTTACCTAGTTGGAGAATCAATACTTTCTTAGAGTTAGTGTTTAATGTTAAAGACGACTCTATGTGCAATGTGATTCTTAAAGGGATTTAGTTCAGCATAAATGAAAATTCTGTATAATTTACTCACCCTTATATCATTCAAAACCTGACTTCCACCTTTCTTCTTTGGAACACACATACCGCACAAAGATATTTTGAAGAATACTTTTGTCCATAAAATTAAAGTCAATGGGGTCCAAAAAGGTGTTTGGAGATGTTTTTCAAAAAACTTTTTTTTTTTTTTTTTGTTCCACAGAAGATTTGGAATGACATGATGTGAGTAAATGATTTTACACCTTTGGGTGAACTGTATGTTTAAGCCAAAATATTAAAGTTGGTAAAGGGCAAGGTCCAGTGACAAAAATGGAGGAAAGATCAAGCTCTCTCTCATCACCCATTCCCACTGAGACTAAAGGAGCTCCTGAGGTCAAAACACACCATGCAGTCGACTCTGAGGACGCTGCCATCCTGAGTAGAAAGATGTGTCATAAGGGCCAGGGTTAAAGAGTTAAAACATAAGAGTGAATTATGTTTTATGGGGACTGCTGCAATCTTGGAATTGGTTATATTCAAGACCAAGTAGACCTGCTTGAAATTCCTTATTGAAATGGATATGATTCGGTGATCTTATAAATGTGATGTTGTTCTACTCTATTTGTTGAAATAGAAGCCCACTCTGATGCTTGAACTCTTTGGGTGTTAGTTTCTACTGCCTTGGATGCCAGCTACACTGAAGTAATATCTACTTCAGAGCATCAGCTACCAACGCAATGACAGAGCTACGACCAGGCAGGGAGTTGCACCAACCCACACCCACTGGTAACTTCCACACGAAACAAACCCAATGTCCCTTCATGTTTAGACCACCTTTTTGTCTCAGCTATCCTCCAGAATAATTTTTCTTACCATTGATATTCTAATGCTTATACCAGCTCTTTTTTAATACCAACAAACCCTAATGTCCTAATTCATGCAGGCACTTATAGAAAGCACTTGCAAAAGATATTTAACATATCTAAATATTTAAAACAGAATTGCTTAGGATACAAACACTAAAGGAACTTTTTGAAATGACTAAATACTGAGAAAAACAGATATGAGGAGATAACTTTCAAATTAAAACAAAACTTGTTTTTCGAAAAGTTGTTTTAGTCCATAATTAGTGTTTTATGGTTTTAGTCCAAAATTATTTGCAATGTGTGTTAACTTTAAGGCCATCTACTTGTTAGTTTGTATGATAGAATTGTATTTGAATACAAAGCATTGGCTTGGCTGTAGGTTTGGGTTGCAATCCAGATCTCACCACCTCAGTCTAACCTCAATGGCATGCACATTGAGGAAAATGAGGAGCTTTTCAGTTCTCATTTCAAATAACAGATCACATGAGCCTGTCTGGAACCCTTTGCAGGCTACTTGACATGAGAATGATTCTAGAGGCAAGTCATCTTGCCCTGTAGGTATTGTATATCCAATACAAAGAACACGGAAAGTCTGCTATAGCCATAATTTAAATGTCTTTTAACTATTGACAAGTTTAGCAAACATCTTGCAATTCAACGATACTTAACGGTAAGTTAACTAACCCCAAACATTTTCATGCCAAGAAGACTTTTGAATGCATCAGATCTCAGGTAAATGCATTGAATACACACTCAGAGTCATATATAGCAGCCATCCAGGACGGAGTGGAAAAGCTAGGCATTTGTGGAAGGTTAACAGATAGTCCTGCTACTGGCACGGGAAGATTTGGTACTTTGGGAATTTGGAGGTTCACATTTGGTAGATTCACATTGGGCAGATTACTTGTTAAACTCCTGCAGAAACAGACAAAAAAAGAAACAAAAAAATCCATAACAGTGGCAGTGTGGAATGCTGCAAATAAGCAATGTAAGACATACAGTACAAAAAAGAGAAACTGAGAAATGGAAAAGACCATCTTCACACATAAAGAGCAGACACATAAAAACTGGTCATTAAATGTAGGGAGGGAATCTACAGCACATTTAAACAGAAGACCTGAGTAAAAAGAAACTTGTGGTCAATAATATCGACAACAGCACACTTATATAAAAAGGCAGTAAAAGCAGAATTTTTCCACAGCAAGAACAAATAGCAGCTCCAAAGATCTGAGGACGGTAGTGAGATTTTAGACATTCAAACAGACAACAAACAAATGAGGAAAACCATACTGACATACAATTCTCAAGGGGCATACGCTTAATTGACAAGAGTATTCTGTTAGGCTTGAAATATTTGGGTAGGCGGTCTCTTTTCTAAAGATAGCAAGTTATCTAAATATTGTTATCTGTTCGCTGGGAACTGGTTTGAAATCATTAAAATCAACATGCAAACCAAAATCAAGCATGACAGAACAATTGATTAGGACATAAAAAGCATTCTGTTTAAAGCGCACAATATGAGGGTTAGTTCACAAAAAATGGATGGAAAACTGCAAGACACTGACTGAAGTCTATCCTGATAGATTGTAGACTTGGTGAACTTCCTCTGATGTTTGGCAGCTTTCTCACGTAAGGCATGGTTAAAGAGGTCACTCTACTTAAAAAATGAAATGTTTCGCAATGACGTAAACAAACTTGTTTCAGACTTTACCTGAGAAATCTAATTGGATGCTAAGCAGTTTAATTTAATTAGCTGAATAGTTTTGCAGAGGATATGCCTGTCCCTGCAATCTCACATATATATATACAAGTTGTTTTTTAGATAAATTTTGTGATGTTTTTGTCCTGAAAGGCCCTGGCTCCCGATCACCGCACACATTGTTGAGGTAGTGGTGTCTTACTTTACAGGCTCCCATGACTCCCGCTCAAATCCCCTGTGAATAGACTGAGCGATGGAGGATTCCATAAGATCCACATATCGCACCACAAGAGGGGCGTACAGGTCCTGGAGATGTTTGTGGAACTTTCCATTACACAGGTGATCTGTAAAAACAGAAAAAATTGTAGGTAATTTAAAAATAGTAAGTAACATGCCCAACTTTTCAATTATAATCACTTAATTAGAATGATAATATATTTCAGTCATTTTTGAGAAATGACAATACTATCAGAACTGTTAACCAAATTTAGCAAGAAGTGCTTACAGTCGGTACGGAGGAAATCGTTTAGAAGCTGAAAGAGCGGGAAACTGTCCCAGCTCTCGGGAGACTGGATCTCAAGAGCAGCATCCATATCAACTCCATAGAGCGACAGGAAGTTCTCGGCGTGCTCCACCATCAGGTCTGACCACCATGCAAAGGCCTTGATAGTCCAGTAAAGGAAAAAAGAATGAAAAAAGAAGCAGAGAGTTAGAAAATCACAAGTGTATTGGGTAATCTCAGGCAAGAAAAAGTTTGTAAACTGATTAAGTGTCTGCCATAAGGTATTTCACATATTCACTATGCAAATCTGCTTCTAAAGTAATGGCTCTTCATTTGACTAGCAAGAGTTCAAATGAAGAGAAGTAAGAGTTTTTGGTCTGAATGGTTCATATTTTGCTTCAGCATTATAGAGGTCATTATGTTGATTAACTAAATAGATAAGGCTTTTAAGTAACCAGTTTACAAGGGTTATGGTGATCAGTTTACCATTATGGACTTTAAAACTTACATTAGACCATTTATAAATTTGCAACACAGAAAATTCTGCTATGTATGTATATATATATATATATCTTCCAAAACAATGTCTAAATATTGTGAAAATCATTTCACCATAAGAAATTTATGAATCTTCTATAAAAGTTTGCATAGCTTAAGAATTCCAAGGCCCTCGAAATAAATATTTTAATCCAAATAAGAGAAAAAAACTAAAACTCCTTTAATAAGAGGGCCTGACATTCAAGTCTAAAAAATAACAATACACCATAAATCTTGTGTTGCAAATGTGTGCATATTTGTGACCAGCGGTCATTTTTCCTATATCAGGTTAATTCCCAGTGGAGTCAAGATGCCAGAGGAGGTGCAGTTCTCATGCAAGTGAGGTAGAAATCCCTGCATGCTTTTGCCCTCCAAATGGAAGATGTTCAACCGTTCACGTCACTGCATCCCTACCCTTGGGATGGAGATGTGTCTTGTGATCATGCAACATTGCCGTCCCTGATACGCCAAAGACTGCAAGCAAGCAGCAGACTTCTTTACTTGGCAATGCATATGGTTTGCCTGAATATTTCTTCTTTAATCTCTCAAAGTGACCATAAATTTTGGCCCTGTAGAGGGGTATTGTGCAGGAGTTTCTTAGATCAATCAGACTTGCTTGCAGTCTTGGCATAAAACACTTCTTGTAATTAAAACAACCGACCAGTGATAAACCCATTCAGGGAACTGATCAGCCTTTTTAAGAGGCGTAATCCTTCCCTTTGCTTGCATGCTCTGTCCTTTTTTACCCCTCTAAACCCACAGCTTCAAATAGCCCCAAAATATTTCCCCCAAATCCATTCTGCTACATAGGGATAGCAAGCTCTAAGACCAGACTTACCAAAGAACTTACCTGCAGGCTTCATAATTAATACTTGAAAACCTACATTGGTCATAATGTGGGGACCAACAAATATAGCATTTGCTAGTGTAGCAGGGCAATGCATATGGCTGAGCTTAACCAGACAGACAAGTAGAAAGTGGGGTAGAGAGCGATAAGAGATACCAAATCCAAGCAACCCATGAATCCTTCCCCAAGGCCCTTCTTGCTAATCTATGAGCGCTGAGTAGGTGTGAACATTAACACCCTTCTTGATTGAATACAAAAATCATACTGTAGATTAAAATCAGCAAGAGCGGCCCTGGGAAGAAGGCAATGTTATGGCATTGGTTTGGTCATTTTAAGGAACTGTGAAGTCCAAGTACGCTAGCAGAAGGGAACACGTCTAATTGGGAAAAGTTAGGGTGACAACTAGCGTGGTGGGTGGGTAAATGTAAACATTCTCCTGGAAGCAAAGGAATCATTGAGCATTGACCTTGCCAGTCAGGGACACAAGCCTTACAAGTTTGAAGGGAGACTTGACAGGCACAATGATGAGGAATTAAGACGAACCCATGTCAGATGCGGCAAAACATTCCCTCACATTGTGAGGAACGGGACATTACAGGGGAAGGGAACCCTTCATAGCTCATGCACAAGCCAGGAAGGGGCTTTTTCACTGCATTTATTTTGACCACATACCTCTTTTCCCTGCAACATCACCATGGAGTGAATGGTGAGGAAAAACATGAACACGTAGAGAGTGATGTATGTGCAAAGTGTTAATGTGTGCACAAAATGTTGATTATTAACAATTTTTCCCAAAACATTTGGATGCAAATTAACAATTGTGAGATTTAATTCAAATGGAAGAAATAAAGTTGCAATTACGTTTGGTTGAAATGGCTTTCCATATTATAATGTATGATCCCACCAGTTGGGCAGTGAAGCATTGTAGTTTTACAAAGTAAAACTTAACAGTATGATCTATAGATGGTTCTACCATAATGTCTTGGAACTAAAACTATAAAAATATTTTGCACATTTGTGAATCAGTGTGTGAGGAGGGAGATATTTAAGAATTTCCAAGAAATCCAAGAGACCAACTCTTTATCTCAATTTCATCATGTTCTTTAAGCATCGTCTTGCCCCATTCCACCCAGACATAACAGAAAAGCCCTTAACTGCGTGAATCGACATGCTTGAGGGAAAAGGTACACTATGTGATGACAACTTAGGAAAAAAAAGAAACATGATACTGTACCGACTGGTCTCCTGTACTTGTGACCGCAGCCTGTTAAGCATATTCAGAAAGATACAGTAAATCTATAAATCTCAGGAAGACCATGGATTACCTAATACTTTAAATTGCATCTCGGAATAAAGCCAATTATGCATTTATTCTTGGAGTAGTAAATGCTGAAACATGCCAATTATCATAATTACAGCTGAAACCCAAGCTTGGCTCTCTATTCATAAAACATCTTCAGTTCTGTTTAGTATTAGCCATTCCAAAGGAATCTGTCTAACATTCAGAACACAGAAACAATCTGTATTCTGAGGCTTTATTTAGAGTATAGATCCAGGGAAAGTGGTTTAGAGACCTGGATCTCACGGGAGAGTGAACTCTTGCTGTTTCTCTAATTTTCCACTAATACAAATTGCATTGTGTAAACTGCAAAGCTGCCTTTTTTATTATTAGAGAGGAGCCATTGGCCATTTAAATCAGCCCTATTTTGTACTAAAGAAAAAAGAGTGTGAATGTGGGGGAAAGAGAGAGAAAGAGTCCAGACTCACCTCGGCGTGATGGTCCTGGTTCTGATGTAGAACCTCAATGACTAACTCTGCCAGACGGATAGCGTGCTCCAGTTTTTTAGCAGGCGTAGCTAGGTTGGCTACATTCTCTGGAGCAGAATGGTGGGAAGAAGAGGGACGGTTAATATTACAGTGGTTGACTAATATATTTATTCTATGAATCTGTGATGTCATGAGCACTACAATGCAGTCTGAAGAAGCTATAAATACCTAACTGAGCATGCAGAAATGACAACACTGTTGATGACACTCATAACACTTCAAGAAAAGATGCCTAACTGATGTCAGAAAAAATAATGGACCTTTTTTTGGCAATCTCTGAGGCAAAAACAAATAGTTTGGCAAGCTTGCAACTAAATTGGGGTTCAAAAGTCTGAGACCACAAGTGGTTCTATTTTGCTTTTTTCAAAATTGAAATGTATTTTGTGATTACAAACTATATTAGCAGCATAACAGTTGTAGTAAATAAAAAGTTAACAAAACGTCTCAGGTTACGCATGTAACCATGGTTCCCCGAAGGGAACGAGGTGCTGCGTCGAAGCGCTATGGGAACGCCTCCAGCGTGACCGCGCTCTGAATCACATGTGTAATCTGTCCAATGGATGTGCGAGAACATCACGGGCGGGTGATGTAATCGGCCAGGAAGCATAAAAGCACATGTGGTGGAACAGGCGTCAGCTTCAGGAAATGAAGTAACCGCTCGCTGGGATGCCGGAAGTATGGCCCCGAGACGCAGCATCGCGTTCCCTTCGGGGAACCATGGTTACAAATGCGTAACCTAAGACGTTCCCCTTCAGGAACTCGAGCTGCGTCGAAGCGCTATGGGAACGAAATGCCCACGCCGCCGGACTTCCAAATCCCTGCCCAGTGTGGAAGGAGCACAGCTAGGGCGAGAGAAAAAAGGGCCTGTGTCCCAAAGGCCAGCTTCTGAGAAGTGAGTCTTGATCCCCAAGAAGGGGGAGAGCAGAGGACTTGAGGCTATGGAATAGCATCCTGATCCACCACATAGCATAAGCTCTCTGGCCGGAGGCCTCAGCCTCTGGAGGAAACATGTACTAGGGGGTGTCTACCCACCGAAAGGCCACCGAGAAGAGCGCGGTAGGCCGGTATAGCCGCCATGTAGACCCTCAGGGTGGAGTGGTTTAACCCTGCGGAGGAACAGGCCTGCACGAACCCCAGAACTGTACCAATCGGGCAGTTGGCTGGGTCAAGCTGGCAACCTCCGCACCATGAAGTGAAGAGCTTCCACTTCAGGGCATACACTTTCCTCATAGAGGGAGCTCTGCATTGGAGGATGGTCTCAGCAACCTCGGTTGAGAGACCGGAAGCTATGAGCTGTGCCCCCTCAGAGGCCACACACACAGCTTTCACAGCTCTGGGCGAGGGTGGACGATAGTGCCCCCCGCCTGTGAGATGAGATTCCTCTTGACGGGAATCTCCCATGGAGAGCCGTCGAGGAGAGAAATCAGGTCCGAGAACCATACTCGACCCAGCCAGAATAGTGCTACCAGTAGTAGACTGACCTCGTCCCTGCGCACTCTCACCAGAACTCCCGGGAACAGAGCGATCAGGGAAAAAAGCGTACAGACGAAGCTTCGGCCAAGTCTGCACCATAGCATCCAGTCCCAGTGGAGTCAGAGAGAACGAGAGGGGACATTGCAATGTCTCCTGAGTCGCAAAGAGGTGCCTGGCCAAACACTTTCCATATCTGCTTCACCACCTGGGGGTGAAGCATCCATTCCCCGGGCCTCGGCCCCTGTCTCGTTGGTGCTCCCATTGCACACCAACACATGGTGATCTCTTAGGTCTGGGAGAAGTGTTTCAGTGCTCGAAACACGGCCAGCATCTCCAGGCAGTTAAAGTGCTATGTGAGATGGCGACCACTCCAGACCGTCGGCAGGGTTGCCATCCATGACCGCTCCCCAACCGGTGAGGGATGCGTCCGTCGCTAGCAATTCAACATCGTGGTGACAAGGAGCTCCCAACACCGGGCCCTGAGACAAGAACCAAGGACGTCTCCACATGTCTAAGGCACGTAGGCATCGCTGTGTGACCTTGATCATGTGAAGTGGGTTTCCCCCTCGGGGAAAACCGCTTGGTTCTGAGCCACCACTCTAGGGGTCTCATGTACAGCAGGCCAAGAGGTATCACGTTGGACACAGCTGCCATCATACCCAGCAGTTTTTTTTTTTTTTTTTTTTGTGACCTTCTCTCACTCTCTTGACTGACATGAGGATCGACTCGATCCGAGCAGGGGACACGCGTGCCTGCATCGCGGTCAAATACCACACCACGCCTAGATAAGTGGTTCTCTGTACTAGACAAAGCACACTTTTCTAGGCGTTCAGTCTCAACCCCAGCTCTTTCATGTGCGCGAGAACGACATCTCGATGTTGAATTGCCAGTTGCTCCGATAGAGCTAGAATCAACCAATCATTGATGTAAAAGTGTGGGGTGAGAGTGCAAGGCCAAAGGGACGAACGATATTGGTAAGCTTTGCCCCCAAAAGCAAACCTCAGGGACTTCCTGTGAGTGGGAAGGATGGCGACCCTCCATCCTTCTTTGGAACTATGAAGTAACGGCTGTAGAACCCGGACTCTCCTTCGTGAGGAGGGACCACCTCGATGGCCTCCTTCCTCAAGAGAGTATTCTACTTCTCGGTCCATTACCAGAGCCTGCTCGGGGCCCACCAGAGTGGGATTTACCCTGTTGAATCGAGGTGGAGGAGAACCAAACTAGATTCTGTAGCCTCTCTCTACAGTATGCAGGACCCATGGAGACACATTTGGCAGTAGCTTCCACGCTGCCAAATAGTCTACTAAGGGAACCAGTCTCTGGAGACTGGCCTCCGGTGTAACCAGAGCGGCTAGCTCGGTGTCCTGGAATGGCACACCAGCAGGAGACGGCCGAACTAGCTTCTCTAGAGACCCCCGAAGGGGTGGGGAGCATCTCAGCTCCGCTACGTTTCCGGGCGGAAGAAAACTGAGATGTGTGCTCGCTGGAGATCGCTGCGCCCTGGAACACCGTACGTGGCAAGGTTGGCAGACCGATCTCCTGAGGGCACTGAGGAGAGACGGGTACCGTGTACCGCGGTGTACGCCACTCTTCCCCAGAGGGGCCGGCCCTCCAAAGTCCTCGGCCAGGGGCAGCAGGATGTTATAGCCGAAGACTATCCAGCGAGAATGATGGTCGGCAGATCCACCTTCTGCTAGAAGCCTTCGGCCTGGGAGCGCCACTCTGACTCCAATATTACGGGGAGTACGAGAAGTGACACTCCCTAAATGAGTAGCTGGAATATGGTTCCACCTCCTCATGCTGACCACCTCAACCTCCTCAGAGGAAGAGAGGTAAAGCATCATGCTCTCACTCGAGAAATGTCCCAAGAGGCTCCTATACACACATGTATATTATATATATATATATATATATACACACACACACACACATATACAAACACATCTAACTTCTCCTAGTTAGATGAAATACATAATTTAATTCCTCAAAATTAAATGCAGAAAAACAACCAGATGAGTAAACATGGTCTAATATGAAAAGGATTCATAATATGAATGAGAATAACGTAACTGCAACAGCGAGCTCTCACTCAAAGGGGGAAGAACCGCACCGCACTGCAGGTGGAGATAGGGCGGACTCGTCTCCACCCCGTCTGCCAGATCCATGTTGCGATCCCCCACGATCCCATTCGCCGCCATGCCTCAGCAGCGGCGGGACCGGAACCGCGAGATCGTACAGCGGGGAGAAGCACAATCAGCCTTTTTTTTTTTTTTTTGAGCTGACAGCGCGTCGTCATTCATAATATGCTTGTGCAAACACTGCAGCTTTACAAAGCTCATCGACATCCTTCACGTCCACCTCCTCAGAGGAAGACAGGCAGAGCATCAAGCCCTCTCTCTGGGGGGTAGAAACCGTGGGGCGGGCTTCCGATCCCAGAGAGTGGGCGCTGGATCTGATGGGAAAGGAAGAAGATAGTGTCTCGCACGTCTTCATTCCCTCCACCTGATCCATCTGCGATTCTAGCGAGCGCAGCCGCCGCTCCGCCTTTTTTTCCCCCTAGAGAGCTGACTCTGCGTGCTCTGCTCTCAAGCAGACCACACACAGACTGTGTGTATCCCCAGCAGTGATGTAACGTTTGCAGGGAGGAACATACAGTCTGTAATGCGATCTGCTTTCGCCCAAGTGCTTGCACTTTTAGACATTGTGGAGATTATTTCAAGTGATTGTGAGGGACAAACAACACTAAATAAGACTCACAACACAGACTGACAGACACACACACACCGCACGTGCTTTTATGCTTCCTGGCCGATTACGTAACCCGCCCGTGACGTCTCGCCCATCCATTAGACAGATTACACATGTCATTCAGAGTGCGGTCGCACTTTAGACGTTCCCATAGCGCTTCGACGCAGCTCGAGTTCCTGAAGGGGAACTAGTATTTTGGTTTGTCTTTTTTTTCCCAGCAGCTCTTGAGCTGCATGACTACTTGTATAAATCCTCATAATTTTTTCCAGCATGATTTGAGAATTTTTCAAAGAGTACCTTGTGCATCAATGTACGCTAAGAAGAAGAAAGGCAGAATCTTAACAATGACATATTTACATCATAACTTTTCCTAAAGCCTAAAATTTCAACTCCAGGTTTGAAATCTAGATGTTTAATCTGGACACAGACTTTTGGAACCCACTGTAAAAACCTTTATACTAATACTGCATTTTTATTTATGTAGGCAAATTACTAATAATTTGTAGAACTTCTCAATGCTGTCTAGAATTTAAGGCCAACACATGAGAGAAAAAGCAGACCAGATTGTCAGACATATGCAACACTTTGATGAAATGAGGACATCTGGACACACAATAGTGTTTCTGGTTTAACACATAATCAACCTTTGTCTGAACAAGATGAAATGAGTAAGACAGAAAAAAAAAAAAAAACAGCTAAAGAAATAAAATGAAATACCGACCAACTCAGCAATGCTGAGGTCTCCACTAAAGGAGAAAAGAAAATCTTTAATTTATTGACTGAAATGCTACTTCAGTCATGAGGGACATTACTTATTTATCATTTAGTCTGACTCCTTAATCTTGGTGTCTAGAGTGTGAAATGCCATTGGTTTATCTGTTAAATTCATGGGTTATTAATGGGGCTGTGCGCACTGTACTAAAATTTACTACACTGTGAACTATTAATATCTGATAGAAACTCATTCTAACTCTTCCTAAGGCCATGATGTCATCAACACAACATGATAAAGTAATGACAATGGATTTAATGATAATCTAAGATAAATCTAAGAATTATCATTATCCCAATTTCATACTTTATCCATTTTCAATGTGTCTAAAATGTTCTGGTCATGTCAAGTTTCTAAGACCAGGACTGGGAATTAAATAAGCAAAACATCTCTAAAACTAATGAAGATTTAGAGAAGTGGTTCTCAACTGGTGGGTTGTGACACAAAAACAATTTGCAGGTTTGCAGCAAAACCAGTTGAGAACTACTTTTTAGAAAATCTATGGATGTCAGGATTCAGATATTCTTCAGTTACAATCTTATTCCCAGTCTTCAGCGAGAAACATTTGCAATCATTCTACCCTCACATTTTAACACATTGAAAAGACTGCCACTGAAATATTTGTCAAAGATAGTATTACTTCTTGTAAGTCTGCATAATGTAGCACCATTAGGCAGACTGTTCAGTGCTAAGATGTTCCGTTTCTATTTCTGAAGTCATAATATAACACAAAATAAGTTTTTACACAAATTTTGTGTATATTTTTATAGAAAAATACTATCTTCACAAAAAAATTTAAATATCGCACAAGGGAGATGTGGTGTGTACAGGACTTTCAGACTAAAGAAATGTTCCTTGTAATTGTGTTATGTGCATGTGCCAGGATGTGTTGAAGGGGACAAGGGATGACGTCAAACAGCTTCACCTGGATCCTTCTGATCCTTTAGAGTTTTCTCAACTTGAGAGAGAGAGAGAGAGAGAGAGAGAAAGAAAAAGAGTCAGAGCAATATAAGGAGAGGGAGAAATAAGGGAGAAAGAGAAGGGAGAATTGGGGGAGGAAAAATAATTATTCCTCAAGGTGTCACGTTTTAGCCCAAAGTTGGTGCAGCATCCCTGGTAATTTCACTCTTAGTCGCTCTCCAGAGAATTATTGTGTATTTGATATAGAATAATAATAAAAAAAAACAATGGCAAACAAACACACATGTAGATATTTACCTGGAACGACAAGAACAATAACACATAGCAAAGTAGCAACTGAACGACATAAGAGACAATAGCCATTGTTCGGTCGCATGACAAATCGAACACAGTTGTAGTAATCACAAACAAGACAAACTTGTGATGTTGGAACACATAAAGTCATAGCTCGTACACGTGTGCTAACTCCTGCTCTCCCGGAAGCTCAGGCACCTGTTGATGTGTCTGGAACCCCCCAGTGAAACCACCTACCACACCACAGTAACGATATACACTTAGACAAAGTAAAATAGCGAGCAAAGTAAAAATGCATTCAAGTCACAAACATGAGCTTCAACCAAAAACGAACAAGAGGAAGCTGAACGGATGCATCAGTCATGTCGTATTACAAACAGATGGAAATCTCTGCTAAAGGAATTGGAACGTTACATATCGTTCTCTACTCGGTGTCTGTCGTCTGTGTGAAAATGGCAAAACAGAAAAGTTCCGAAAAGGATGTGACATGGAGGACTGAGTTGATGAAAGAGAGGTAAAGAATGAGGGGTGAGGAGTTGTTACTCACGGATGGTTAAATCCATCACTTGTGTAGCCAAGGAGTAGACAGGATGATCATACATTTCCCTCTTTTTTCCTAAAGAAAAAGAGGATTCCGGCATGCAAGAGTTTGGGGTCAGAGGAAAGGGGGTCAAGGGTTGAATATGGTGAAGGGATGTCTTGTGTTAAGGGAAGTTCTCATCAAGAAATCAGTTTTTGGAAAAGTTTGGATAATACAACATGATTTGATGGTTAAAACCCTTAAACCACAATCACCCTTAAATTCTCACTTAGAGACAGTAAAAATGAGGAAGTGGAAGTGGAAAACTTTTAAAGGTGCACTACTGTTCAAACATTTGGGGCCGGTAAGTTTATTCTTTAAAAGAAATTCATGTTTTTATTTAGCAAGGATGCATTAAATTGATCAAAAGTGTCAGGTGTTTTTTCCCCCCAAATAAATTATTTCAAACCTCTACAAAAATATTTTTTCAACAATAATATCCAAATCAGCATATTATAATAATTTCTGAAGGATGATGTGACACAGAGGTCAGCTTTACAATTACAGTATTAAATTACTAAATTAATTGTATTTTATTATTACTGAATGAATGCATTTTAAAATAGAGTTATTTTAAATTGTAATAGCATTTCACAGTATTACTGTTTTTACTGTATTTTAATCAAATAAATGCAGCCTTGACAAGAGACCTAAAAAAAGTTCAATCATACCGACCCCAGAGTTCAGAACAGTAGTGTACTGTTCACCCAAAAATGAAAATGCTGTTATTTGAAACACAAATAAATTTTCTTTCTTCCATGGACTTAATTGACATTAAATCGACTGATACTTTTACTGTGTTTTTGTACTTTTCAAACCTTTTCAGAGCAGCCAGACAATTTTGTTGTATGGAAAAGAGCTGCTTAGACAGTCAGCAAAATATCTTCTTTTGTGTTCCACTAAAGAAAAAACAATATGCATTTCAAACAACAAATCTGAGTAACTGATGACAGAATCATATTTGGGTGAGCTGCTGTTTCAAGGATATTACACCAATTTCATGAGGGAACAAGCATCCAAGGCCCTGAAACTGTGTTCTAAAAGATTATCAGCCATTTGTGGTTTGTCACTCTGTTCGAAATAAGCAACAGAACCACGGATTTGATGAGGTAAAGGGTATTCATTCAGAGAGACGATTTCAAACATCTAAACACAAACATCCTCCTCAAAACCAGCCCACAATGCCTTCTACTCCTCTTCAAACAGACACCTCTCCTTATTGCCCATCTTTTGCTTCTTAGTAATCCTCTTTCATGCTTGGTGCCCAACCTGGCATTGTTTCATGAATGCTTCCCTCTTCATCTCACTCCTCTTTCCCTCAACCCGTGTTCCTCTAATGGGCTCTTCCTCCCTTCTACCGCTCCTTCCCACATAATTTATTTCACTGCAAGATCCGTCCCCATTCCTGCATCCCTCTCTGCCTCATTTTCCTTGTTCCTTTTCCTCCTCCGTAACCATTTCTCTACCCTGATGTAATTTATTCTCCTGATCTGAGCCATAATAATAGAAAAGAGAATGTGTGGAGAGCATCTGAAAAATGTCCAATAGTCTATGTTATCGCAGCAGATAGGAAATGGTAAGAAGCTCTTCTTTGTGTGGATTTTGAATGCATTTTTACACACAAGTCCACAAAAGGAGATTGGACAAGAATGCATTTAAACTTTTCTTGAAAAGAAAGAGAGAAACAAAAGCAGTAATTGCCTTAGAATAAACAAGTATATTATTCCAAACAAGACAGATGCTGTGAAATTCAAGAATGTAGCCTGGTGGTAAAATAAAAATAAAATAACAAAAAGCCCATGTATATATTTACTTGCAAACAACCAAAATACATTTTCAGTTTAATCAAAAGCTTTAGTTATTCAAACCTAAATTTATTTTCCTCTCAAAACTGAAAGCAGAAGAACAGATTATTTACTCAAAGCACATTATTCAAATATAGACCACAGTTTATGCATTAAATTGATTCAAATGGATGGAAGCAGAGTAAAAAAAAGAAAAGAAGTAAAATAAGTACAAAAGTTCCCTTCTGGTTCAAATCATTGCATGGTTAAGTGCTTTAAAATCATAATGCTGTGAAAGAAGAGGGCAGTGCAAGTCACCTTCCACTCTGGCGTATTCAGTGATGTGCTGGTAGTTAATTTGAGCTGCTTGCTCTAAGCATTTACGAATGACAGCCTTGACTTCCTCTTGCGGGACTGGGGTCACAATGTCCTTCATAAGCACCTGTGAAACAGCACAAATCCAAATTCTAGTGACATACATTTTTTTGTCCTGGAATGAATGAGTTATACTTTCTTTAACTTTTTTTTTTTTATTGCCATGAACAAAATACCATAAATTGCTTCTCTTTTCCTTCTATTGCTGCTAATCTTAATCAATATAAGCAATGTTGTCATTACCCTCTCCAGCAAAGACAGAGTGGCTTTCAATGCTCCCTCAGGGCGACCGAATGGAAAGCAATACCTACAACAACAAAAATTACATAATTATTGTAGAAAATCCTATACAATTATATTTTTGCATGTAATGTTCAGAAAACAACAGAAAGGAGTACATCAGCGGTTCTCACCTGGTGGGTCGAGACCCAAAAATGGATAATGGAAACCACGGAAAAAAACACAATGCTAAATGTGAATAATACAATGTTATGATTTATGGTTTAGATGCAACCCTTTTAAAGAAAAGAGAAAATGCTTCTCCTATCTTTTATGGCTGACGTCAGTAAATTCAAAATCTTCAGTATTTCTCCAAATGAAACCACAAACAAAACTGTACAAGGTAAAAGATGCACTGAGCAAAATGAAAACACATCCAAGTGTCTTGTTTGATTTGCATAGGCTATAATTTGAGCTCTGTTGGGGAAATCACATTGATATGTTTTTACTGTATAATTTGAAAGGACATTTTTGTCTAGTTCTGTAGATTAAAATGTTTTATGAGGTGATGGATTGCCACTCAAAGTCCAATATAAAATCAAAAGAACCGCTGATGTACATAGTCTTTCTGCTTGTGAAATGTTCAATAAAAGTCTTACATCTACATACTCACCTAAAGTTTGTAATCTGATTCTCCAGAAGGACACGTAATCGCTCTTTGATTTCCTCAAAACGTTCTTTTTCATCCACCGTCACTGTTCCAAGACCATCAGGCCTATTTTACAAGCAAAACATGCCATTATTTGCAAATTGATTAGGAAGAAAGATCAATTCTGAGTCAAGAGGAAAGTGATACAAATCAAAAGAAACTCTTGAACTGGTGTATTTATTATTACAACAAAAAATTATGATACTACATAATTGCTTTTTAAAGTCCTGTGTATTTTCAGTGAAAGCTAATCAAACCACATTAACATTTGAGTATGCAGTATATCACACTTGTAACAATAAAACACAGGCCTGGCACACTGTGTCCAGAAAGAACATCTAGCCAGAAGCAATGTCTGGCTTTCTTGAATCTAATACACTGCTATAAATATATTTGTACCCAGCAGATGGGACCCTGTAGTGATACTCTTGGGGCACATTGTTTCCAACCCATTGTTTTATTTACAGCTATCGATGTTACAATACTCCACTTGGGCATCATATTGCATTAAAATATATTTAATACACACTCAGCTGCAGCACAATAATAAATATACTTTCAACAAGTCAGTGGGAAGAGAAACCTAAACTAAACAGGCTGTACAAGTGCATACAGGCTTGAATTCAATTCATTTAAAAAAGGATCCTACTTATTTTCTTACAGGATCTTGGTCTTATTGTGAGAGGAAATATATAATGCAATATCATACTGACTTTAAAGGACTAGTTCACCCAAAAACATAAGAGATTTATAGTTCTTGTTTTTGTTGGAGTTTATGCACATTTCTCCTAACGAGTCGAGCCTCAAATAAATAATTTCAAATCATAAGGTTGTGCTACTAATAATCCTTCTCTGTCAGTTTGACTGATTTATGAATTTTTCTTCATGTTCTATTTTCAAACGTCAGAAGAATAACGCAATGCTTGGTATTTTAATGTGACACGATATAACAAGAATATCTATGGCAGGGCTGTTCAAACTCGGTCCTGCTCTCGGTCCTGACCGAGTTTGGACACCCCTGATCTATGGCAAGAGCTCCCTTCAGTCCACTGCATTCTTTTCTTCCTGACTATTTTCATTTTTCCTTTCTATTCTACTGTAACAGAATGAAAAAAGACAACATATACTGCGAATTTGTGGTCAGCTTTCCAATTAAATTTATGATACATTGCATGTGATACATTCTCCTTATTATTCTTTTCACACAGATGCTTTAAAATGTAATAGTCTTTCCTTTTCACTTTTAAGTCCTATTAGCTATTTTAAGTTGACATTTTTTAAAGTAGGTACATACAATATTTGTTTTCTGTCAAAATGACGGATCAAACTGTTCCAGTTAATGAACATTTTTGATTAATGCAATGAATCTGTCTGTAATATTGCTGTGGAAATAATCAAGCTTTTGGGGTTATTCACGGTCTGTTGAAAGAAATTTATTAATGTTTTTACACTTTTAAATTGACATTTTATGTTTATAGGTTGAAGGGAGTATAGAATAATGTAACGACATTGTACCCAGTTTTTGAAAATGCTTAATATTGTGGTCATAGAGCAAACATTTGACTGATTGGTCATAGTGTAACGAATATTACTCCTATAACTAGTGCAAAGCATCATGGGGTGTAGGAAAAGGGTGGATATTTAAAAAATGCCTTGTCATTTGACTTTGGAATAAGAATGAATGAATAATTATTTTTCTTTTTTGGGTGAAAAAAATTAGACAAGCTAAGCAGTTTAACCAATTTCACTCTGCTACTGTACAGTGTAGAATATGATGCTGTTTATATGAACAATCCTTGACAGGCCCTCTTACCTTGTGCTTTCAGGGGCCAACTGTGTTTTACATTTCCTCTTTTTTAAAGACTCCTTTTTCCCTCCTGACTTTGAGCCAGCCCCCTGTAACTCAGACCCCCTCTGACTATCAGGAACATGTAATGAATGAGCAAAACAATGAGATTTGGAAAGTAAAATAACAAAAAAAGGAGAATGGAAAGTGTAGTGGCGGAGCGAATACTGCTGAGGTTTGAAAAGTGGAAAAGAAATGAAAAATGATTGAGAACAAAAGACACAACAAATCAAACAAAATTTGGCAAAATTATAAAGAGCATACACAGGGAAAAATATAATAAACAAAAGTGTAAAAATATGCTGATGACTTGCAAAGAGCCCTTGGTTCTCCACCCTTGTTCCTGCTTCCATGATCCGTATCTCTCCCAACATTTAATATCCAAGTAATGTGGTGCATCCGTATGCAGGCCTATACCTGTTGCCATGAACATGGGAGGCACAAAACGCGAAGCTGTAGTGCAGCAGCGTCGGGTCGATCATGTGCCCGGCATCTGCCCTCTCCAGAAGGTCACCAAGATAATACAGATGTCTGTGGCATCCTCTCACCCCATTCCGAGCGCAATATTCATCCAGAACAAACACCTGACCCGGGCTAAACCATCCCTACAATTCCAACAAATGGGTAGACAGTTTGGAAATGTTGCACATAGTTGCTTTGCACTCAAGTCTGCAGAAAAAAAAGAAAAAAACACTTACCAGACATGCAAAGTTGTCATTTAGCCTGTGGTCCAGCGTGAGCCTCTGCACTATCTCGAACAACGAGGCATGATCAAAGCTACATGGGTTAGCTGAGATAAACTCATCCATGCCATGCTTCTGTGCCCTGTCAGCATCTATTCGAGCCATTCATGGGAGAGGAAGGGAGAGGGGGTGGGTTCAAGGAAGAGGAAATTAGCAAACAGCAAGGAGAATGATTTGTTCTCCTCCCACCACAAAACTAAACACCTAGAATGAGTATTCTATGGCAAATCAAGGACATTGAGCTTTCACATTGTCAACTTGCAGCAAAAGTCAAGCAGAGTTCAATCGGACCTAGCAAATGTGGAACTGAGTGATAACCCTCAGCTCACATTCAGTCTGGACGTGCATGCATGAGCTGATCTGGGCGTGGTCTCTTCCTGTTCTCTCAATCAAAATCTTTTCAACGTAAAAGCCACCGATGGCTTTGAGGAAGTGGCGCAATTCCAAATGATGAATTTTCATGTATTTTCTTTCTCGTGAATACAATAGATTCTGCCATTCGCAATTGGTTAATGTCACTCATTTCGAGAGGGAATATGGATGTGTGCTCGTAAAAATACTAATGTCAAAAAAAAAAAAAAAAATCAGGGGCGATATGTTAGCCACTTTTGTTTTAGTTAACCAACATGTAATTTTCTACTGTAATTTAATAGCGCATTTGCAGCGACTTATGCTGCATTCATGTGCTATCGGAATTATCATAAATACGAGTTTCCTGGTCGGAAATTGGCTATATAAGGCATCTCTAAGGCTGTTCATGTCCAATTTCCGACTAGGAAGCGCATATTTACGATAATTCCGATAGCACATGAATGCGTAAGTCTCCACTCAAAAGCTATCTTTAAAGACCCATGAAATGGCTTGGCAAGCACAGTTTTCTTTTTCATTCTAAAGATTTGATTAAATACAACATATTTTTGGTCTGTTTTCCATTAAAATATATATTTTTTTAAAACAAGTGAATGTTATTTATTGTTTTACATTTACTAGCATATAAACTACAATTTAAAAGTTTGGGGTAAGTTAATGTTTTTGGAAGAAGTTTCTTAAACTACATTCATTCAACTGCAATAAAAACAGCAATATTGAGAAAATTATAACAATTTAAAATAACCATTTTCAATTTGAATATGTTTTAAATGTAATTTATTCCTGTCATGGCAAAGCTGAATTTTCAGCATCATTACTCCAGTCTTCAGTGTCACATGATCGTTCAGAAATCATTCTGATATTCTGATGTGCTGCTCTAGAAACAGTTGTGTTTCTTAATATATCTGAAGAAACTGTGAAACATTTTTTCAAGGTTTCTTTGATGAATAGAAACTTAAAAACAGCTGAATTTATTTTAAATAGAAATCTTCTGTTATGTTAAAATGCAGTTACTATCACTTCTGATCAATTTAATGCATCTAAAGTATAAAAAAAAAAAACCCTACTGACCCCAAACCTTTGAACAGTAGTGTAGATGCCAATAGAAATTACATAAAAGCCACAAAACAATTTAATGGGCTTTTTAATATGCTCAATGTTATATGCTAAATGGAATCAAAATCAACTAAATAGTCTATGCAATTTTCTAAAGTCCTATGCGCATATATTTGTTGGAGAAATTAGTAGAAGAAAAGTTATTCCTTATTACTTTATTAGCAACAGAATTATAGAATCTAAATCTGTGCAGTGATGAGCGTGCTCTAATGAGAGAAAATGTGAAGAAATAATGTGCATCGTGTTACAGCAATGATTAGGGCGTGTGTCTCGATAACAACAATGATCTCACACCTTTTTTTGTGAAGACATATGGCTAAAAATAAAGTGCTTGATCTAGTGGAGCAAATAAATGCTATCTGGATCTGCTTAATTAGAGGAACTTGGATCAAGTTATGTTATCCTTTGGCTGAGTAAAGCATTGCTACAATTATAAAGACAGACTAAACTAAAAGAGAAGACAAAAAAGAAAGAATAGAGGCACAGGAAAAGACACAGGATTGCAGGAATGAAGAACTCACTGAGGAAATGAGCTAGACAGAGGATAGACAACGGACAAACTGAATGGGCTGAGAAAAGATAAACATCAGAAAGAATGGCAAAGAAGCCCTAAAACTAAGCAACTCAGGATGATAAAGAAATTAGGAAAAGGAAGTGTAAAAATATATAACAGACTATATGAGTTATGAACCATGAAACTGTAGGGAAGAAATAAGAAAAGACGTCCTAATTACAGGGTAAACCTATGGGATTTAAGGATTTATTAGCCTTATTCATTTGCATTTTTACATTTCATAATTATACATTAATTAAAATAATGTACTTCTTCATTCCACACAGTTTTGAATCGGCTTATGCACAAACCGTTGTGCTGCATTCAAATAAAGCTAGGACTTATGGGGATGCTAATAAGCTAGGAACCATTATGAATATTATTTTACTACTATAAAAAAAAATTATGGTTGAAGGTGATATATCATTGAAAATGGATGTATTTTACATGCAGGAACACAGTGACACTCCACTGTGCTTTCCAATGTCATGCAAGAAAAGGAAAGAGGAAGAAAACAAATTGCAGTAACATTTTCCACTTGCCTATCCATTAGCATTCCGTATTTTTCTCTTAGCATTTGCAAGTTGACAATACTGGAGAAATTTTTTGTGTGTTCATAAGGGTTGCTGAGCACACTGACGAGCAAGCCACTTCAGTGGCGTGCCAACAGGCTAGCATTACGATTCTAGTGCAGATACACAGCTTTAGCAGGAAGCCAACAGAGGCTACAAAGTAATTCATTCATTCTCTAAAGAATGGAGGATAATCAAAAAAGGAAGAAAAAGAACTTGTCTTTCCATCAGCATCTGAATGGATAACATGACATCAAAATGCTCACCTACTCAAGCAGTATAAGGGCAAACACAGGTGCAAATAATGAACTATATCTTTGCTAAATTCTACATTGGGTTTAGGGACTACTTCAAAGAGGCCCATTTCTACCGGACGAAAGATAATTAGGAGTATTTCTCGGTGAGGAGGGATGGCAGTGCCTGCTCCTTCACATTGGCATTCAGAATACTCCACTTACATATTTGCCAACTCTTATGAAGCTCAAGTTCAAAATTAAAGAAATTAGTTGAAAGGCAAGTGAACCCTCAAGAGTAAAGTCCAAGTAGTCAAAAATGTACAATGCTTCAATATAAACTCTAAAATTCTCAGAATTGACTCAAAAGATTAGCAATCCCATTTGTGGATTATTTTTTAAATTAAATGTCACTAAATAGTCAATAACCAATAGAACAAGACAAACCCTCTTCCACTTTACTCTGAGGGGTCTTGTGATGCCAATGATGTTTATGTAGAGAAGGCAATTATGCAAATAAATCATAAACCATATTAATTTAGCTAAATGATAAGTACAAACGCACTAATTTACATGCAACCTAAACTGGCAAGAATAATGAAAGTTTGTAGTTTTAACCATCATCAAAAGAGTAAAATAAGTAAAATAATCTACTTTGGTCTAAGGCATGAGGAGTGAGATTTGAAAGGAGAAAAAGAACGAGAGAAAAAGGATAAAGAGAGCACGTTGCATTGGTCAGATAATGGTTTTAGGATTATCTGACTGGTGCTAGCTAACAGGTTAGCACTTACCCTTGAGTCCAGCTAGAAGACAGCAGGGTAAGAAGGGACAAACCAGAATAACATAAAGACTAGCAACAAGGCTGAAGGAAAAAGCAGACACGAAAACCCTGACTCCACTACAGCTGCAGGACTAAAGAAGGGTACAAGCAAAGCATGAACGAAGAAAAAACACAACGTAAAATACAACGACCTGTATTCAACATGATAGTGCAGTTTGAACTGGTGGGTGGTCAGATTGAGTAGTGAAAGAAAGAAAGAAAGAAAGAAAGAAAGAAAGAAAGAAAGAAAGAAAGAAAGAAAGAAAGAAAAGATTATATTTTGGTTATATTACGGTGCTGCATCTGATTTTGACAGGATTCTCACAGGTGCACTGGATTGCCAAACACTGATACAATCTAAATTACTAGAACATTTACTAACACTGTACTGGCAAATACACTTACCTTCAGACATATATTTGAATGCTGGTCAAATGTGTATTTGATGCCAGTATCAGCTTCTAAATTCATTCTATGAAGGTACTGCATCCAATAAACAAGTGAGCAAAAAAACTGCTCAGAGAATAAATAAAATTTTATTTTAAAGTTCAAAATGTAAGCTATAAAAATAATTCAGGCTGTGAGCCTACTTTAGAATATCACAGCTTTCAAAGTACAAAAACATTGGTAACACTTTGCAATAAAGTTCTATATGTTTAAAACAGTTAACATGAAATAACATTTTCAGTTTATTTATCTATAGGTTAATGTCTCCATATACAAATACATTTTAAAAGTTGTGTAAATTAACATTAGTAATGTATTATGAATGAACATTAATTATTTATATATTAACAAAATCCTAGATTAATAACCATGAAAACTAATGTTTCCAAGTCAACCATATAGTAAAGTGTTACCAAATGCACTGCCCTTTAAATATTAACTTAATCATTGTATGTTATTATCATATTTTGTTATCAATCAGAGTAAATAATATATATTTAATACATAAAATGCTGTTATCACAACCTTCATAGTATTCTAGAATCTGCAAAACCTTCTGCAGCAAAGGGATGTTTGCTCGTGGGTGTGTGCATTGCATGGTTTATATTCCACTACTCTGTGCCATTCAAGACCACCTGGGGTGTGTTAAGGTGGAGGGTGAAACATTTACACAGTGTAATAATGTTTCAGAAGGGAGAGGGTCTGTGAGAAAATTGAATGGCATCTGAACTTGTGAGGGAATCATCTGACCACAAGAAACATTCACAAACAGGACAAATAAATCAATGGAAAAACAACACAGAACCTCTACCTTTAGATTTTGTACATGAGGTTAAAACATGAGCTATATTTAATTGATCTTATTTGAACAGTGAATCAATTCCCTTAAGACAGATTTTGTGATATAAGACATTGCTATGGACAGATGCTGAAGTAGATGCACACCAAAAGACAAGGTTCTGAATAGCAGGATCTATTATTATTTTGATGATTTGATATTAGTGTGAAGTACTATTTTTTAAACTTTAACAGGTGTTTAAATTGTTGGTGAGAATGTTTAGCAGAATCTTATTTTAATAAAAGGTGTTAATAAAAGTTTTAAAGAGACAGTTCACTCAAAAATGAACATTCTGTCATTATTTACTGATTCTCGTGTCATTTCAACCCCCCAGAACTTACTTTCTTCTGTGGAACACAAAAGGACACAATATGAAAACTGCATTGCATGCAGATGAACAATGGACAGAGTTCAAGCTTCCATAAAATCATTAAGTCTTCTGAAGACATATAAATGCAAAATATATGTGTTCTACAGAAGAAAGTAAGTAATATGGTTTTGAAACAACATGAGGGTGAGTAAACGATGTCATAATGTTAATTTTTGGGTTAACTATATCTTTATAGATAGAAGCTGGTATTGGTTGACCACTTTAAATTATTTAAGCTATTAAATTAGCTGAAAAGCCTTACACATGGATACTAAAGCTAGTCAGGAGTGCGTAAGGACAGTAAAAAAGACATGGACATTAAAATAAACACACTCAATCTTACCTTTTCCAGTATGCTGAGAGTGCAAGGTAACATTACTATGACATATTGAGTAACTAATTCAACAACCTGAATTAATTTATTCATTATTAGTCTGTGCTATCTACTGTACTTTGGACTGAAATGGCGTGTTGTCACGGCGAACACTGTCACTTTATGTGAGTGGTTGTGGGGTATATATTATATTTACAACCCTTGCTATGTATTTAATTTACTCGCCATCTCAGCTTCAGTCAATTTTTGTCCTGACTGACATTGTGTTGAAATGCTTTACTGGTATGTTTACTTACAGAACTGAGAGATGGGGGCATCCATCTGTGCTGCAGCTCCGCTCTTAGAATTCAGTTTCTGGACCTGGGTGGGTGGGACGGGTTTGTGTGATTGGCCAGTAGCTCGATACATGGCCTGCACCCAAAGGATGCGGTCCTGCTCATCATCACTGGCAAAGATCACAGTATCACCCTCCTTCACTGCATTGAAGAAAGCCCGGCCTCCATCCAGACCTGTACACACAGAAATAAAAGAAGCCATCTAAAAGTAACTTCAGGTTGGTGGATACACCTAAAATGCATTTATGCAGTATTACAAACAAAAAAAAACAGTTCCAACCAGAAAGTGAGAATAGTTTCATGAAAGTCTGGTACATAAGTGTAATCTGTGACTGTGGGAGTATTACCTGGCTGTGGGTCAGTGTAGTCCACAGTATAGCCATCTAACTGCAGCAGCTCTTGTGGCTCTGACTTCTTTTCTCGATAGCTGCACACGGCAAAGGTATACTGACTCACCTGTAGGAGAAAGAGAAACAAATATTATTAAAATGCTTAATATGCCATATGCAGCCCATTAGTTTATATGAATCTGTTTCATATGCGCTACTTAAAATTGTACAAGGTTCATTAAGGCCCTGATTACTGAAAGGCACTTCAAATTGAATCCGAAACCAAACTTTGCTACATTCATCATATTTTTTCACTCACTCAGTTTAAATATATAAAAAGATATACCTGGACCAAGACAAAGAAGCGCTTCTTCCAGCGTTTCCAAACATTTTTGCCAACAGCCCATAAATACCTAAAAGAATAATCACAGTATTTTACTTCAACTCATACATACTCTCATACACTACCGTTCGAATATTTGGGTTCAGTATGTTTGTTTGAATACTTTTATTCAGCAAGGATGCATTAAATTTTTCAAAAGTGACAGTAAATACATTTATAATGTTACAAAAGTTTTTTTATTTTAAATAAATTATGTTCTTTTGAACTTTCTATTAATAAAAGAATCATGGAAAATATATCATGGTTTCCACAACAGCAATAGCCTACTGTTTAATTTCAATATTGATAACAATAAGAAATGTTTCTTGAGCACCAAATCAGAATTTTGATTGATTTCTGAAGGATCGTGTTATACTAAAGATTGGAATTATGGCTGCTGAAAATTCAGCTTTTTTACCACAGGAATAAATTACATTTTAAAATTATTAAAATAGAAAATATATTTTAAATTGTAGTAACATTTCACAGGATTTATTTGGTTTTACTGTATTTTTTATCAAATAAATGCAACCTTGGTAAGCATAAGAAACTTTCAAAAGCATAAAAAAAAAATCTTACTGACCCCAAACCCTGGACCACAAAACCAGTCTTAAGTGTAAATTTTTCAAAATTGAGCTTTCCATTGATGTATGGTTTGTTAAGATCTGACAATATTTGGCCGAGATCCAGCCATTTGAAAATCTGGAATCTGAGGGTGCAAAAAAACCTAAATACTGAGAAAATCGCCTTTAAAGTTGTCCAAATGAAGTTCTTAGCAATGCATATTACTAATCAAAAATTAAGTTTTGATATATTTACAGTAAGAGATTTACAAAATATCTTCATGGAACATGATCTTTACTCAATGTCCTAAGTTTTTGGCTTAAAGGAAAAATCTATAATTTTGACCCATACAATGTATTTTTGGCTATTGCTACAAATATACCCCAGCGACTTAAGACTGGTTTTGTGGTCCAGGGTCACAAATGGTAGAGAGCAACATAGTGAGTACATAGTACATACACCCCCAGTTTCACAGACAAGGCTTAAGCCTAGTGCTAGACTAAAATGTAAATCTGAGCTGTTTCAACCGAAAGAAACTTGCACTGACTGATCTTAAAACATGTCAGTGCCTTTGTTTTGTCTTAAGATGCACACCAGTAATGCTTTTTTCTAAGGCATGTTTATAAAAATTACTTATATACTTATACTTATAAATAAAAATGTCCTAATTGAACTATGGCTTAATCCTGGTTTAGTCTAAGCCCTGTCTGTGAAACCGGGCCACAGAATGGTGTTACATTATATCAGGAAATAAAAGATGTTATGTATGGATGATATTGTTTTGAAATGCAATCTCCAAATGAACTGAAGACTTTTATAGATGAGTATTCCTGTCCCCACAAAATCCCTTACCCACAAGCCTTCATGTTCTGAGGTTTGTCCATGCGCACGGCAAGTTTGATCTTCAGATCTTGATCAGGGCAGGCCTTGGTCACAGTCATCTTGTGGAGCTCTGCCTGCTTTGGGCTGTTTGGAGTTGGGTGAAGAACCACCTAATCATTTAACACGAGAGAATCATGATTATTAGTCCATCTGATCACAATTCCTAACACCAGACTGAGCAACCACAGAGTGAGAAACAAAGCTATCAACATTAATAAGAACAGCACATCCAAAATTAAACTTCTGTAATTATTTACTCTCTCAAATGTTGTTCCAAACCCGTATGACCTTCTTTCAGGACACAACTTCCATTTTTGGTTAGCTATCCCTTTAACATGTAATCCTATAGCTAATGTCTGCCCTAGAAACTCTTAAGACATTTTCACACATGAAGCATTGAGTAAACGGATAAACAGTTTGTGTAGGTGTGGAAAAAATATCCCTGAGTCTGGGTGTGAGCTGATAATGACATATTACTTTGCCAGTCAGCGTTTTCAGAGACATTCTCAACATTCAGTTAATTTTGGCTCATGTGGCTGTGTACTGAGAGTTAGACTATACAGGTCTTCTCTTGACACCTTATCAGAGAAGAGTATTCTCTCCTGTGCTTTTTAGTCTCTCTTTTCTCTCTGATAAGTTGGCATAATCTATTTCTTAGCTAGAGTTAAAGGCTTAGAGATGCCTGTCTACTTTAGTCTTGATTTGATCAAAGATGAATTTTCAGTAGCTATTACCCCAGTCTTCAGTGTCACATGATTCATGAGAAATCATTCTAATATGCTGCTGAAACATTCTTATAATTATGAACTTAATATTAATGCTACTTAATATTTTGGTGGAAACCATGATACAAGATTCTATTATGAATAGAATGTTTAAAAGAACATCCTTTATTTGAAACAGAAATACATGTATTTAATATCCCACTTGATCAATTTAATGCATTTAAAAAAAAAAAAATATCCTGTTGACCCCAACCTTTTGAACTGTATTGTATGTCTCTTTTTTGGTTTTTAATTATTAATTCTATGAATCATGGTAGAAGAGCATTTCCTACGCTATAACTGAGTACACTATAATTTACTCAATATATCATATAACAATTAGATTCAAATTTTATATTGCTTATTTTGTATAAAATTATAGATAATAGATTGTCATAATTAGCAAAAAAGAAAAAAAAAGCATCTAAATCCAGAGGGGTGTGGTCAATTCAATTCAAATTCTAACTCGTTAAAAGGAAGCGTGTTTGTTCTTTGGGAATATAACCTTTAAATGAAAAACAAATATTCACTAGAAACAGAACAGGGATTTGATCTGCTTCTTGTTGTGCTTCTTGTTTCTTTACAGGGATTTTCAAGACTGGAGATTCTTTTTAGCCACAGGCATCAATCAGCAGGAGAATGAGGCAAAAGGAGAATTATAAAGTAAGACATCACTTCTACAACACCATAACAACCTCAAATAAATCCTCAAACTCCAAAAAAACAAACAGAACGACTGATGTCCAAAGCCACAAGAAAGAAAAGAAGGATTGAGAGTTACCCGGCCCAGCTCCTTGTCCTCCAGGGCCAAGACCCCTGTGCTCTCTGTGAAGAGCTTCACTTTGACCGCTGGCAGAGGGTGTGTGGTGGTGAAGTCTCCTTGGGTTCCCCAACTGAGAACACACATACAAACAAACTCCATTGATGTCCTTGATTTTAGGCTTCTATTTACTTTCTACACTCATTTTCTTCATTCTCACACACAAACAGTACAACCACCAAGGTGTTACTTCAAGGGCTCTTGCGCCTGCTGAACAACACCCTTTAAGATGTATAGGAATGCCAACATATGGCTTTCTCCAGGTATCATAGATCTCCTTGACACTCGGCCGCTCTTTATTACTTTATCACTGCGTAACCGCTGCGCACAGGGACATCTCGCAACCCTTGTTTCATTGTATTACTTTGATCAGTGAGGAAAACAATCTCCGCAGTCCTATTCGGCTACATGGCAGGGCTGATGAAATCGTTCGCTAACAAATCATTTGATAAGGTCGTAAAAATCTCATACTGAATGTCAAGTGCATGAGAGACAGACCTGTGGGTGAAGTGTATCGTCTGATGTTTTTGTACATAAACGCTTTCAGCCGAGGATATTCTCTGGTGATTACTGGTACGAGATTCTCTGACACAACGGACAAGTCTGACATTTGGAAAATAAATAAATAAATAACCAAAGAAGATTTCGAAAGTGCACATTCACAGTTCACCATTATTTACTCTTTCTGTACCCATGCATTATTACAGTCCCGTGTAGTGTAGCAGACCTGATGAAAAGTGCTCTTTTTTTTTTTTTGTCTAAAATGCCGTAATGATGGAATTGTTTCTTACAAAGAGATTTTCACTTCAAAAAACATTAATTGATGGACTGGATTACTTGTGGATTATTGTGATGTTTTTATCAGCTGTTTGGACTCTCATTCTGACGGCACCCATTCACCGCAGAGGATCCACTGGTGAGAAAGTGATTTTTCCAGAAAGTAATTTTCTCCAAGTCTTTTCTGATGAATAAAGAAACTCATCTACATATTGGATAGCCTGAGGGTGACTACATTTTCAGCATTTGTCTTTTTTTTTTTTTGGAGGAGGGGGAACTATTCCTAACATTAGCAAACATTCTGGAGCATATTAACTAAAGTATTCCATATCCAATTTACTCAGGAAGAATTTGCTTTCTTTACTTTTAGCTTAACTTAATACAATTTTCCCAGATTTCCCCAATTTACAGTCAAATTCATGCTACTCTTTAGCATGTCTATGAAGCAAAAGAAACCTCAGTATAAACTTTATCTGCTAGTGTCAATTATTATTATTATTTTTAAGCTATATGTACTATTATTTTTTCATCCTAATTTTTCTGTGGAAGCACTGAATGCTTTAAATCCTTAAAGAAAACACCGCTCTTATAGGCCCATTATGCTTTCCTCCTCTTCATGGCCACTAATCCATATGTATGTTGTGTAAAGCCTTCATAAAGGGAAAAATTTAATAACTGTGCAGCTCTGCTATCTTCAACTTGTGTATAGGAGATCACACTCTAGCGGGTCTCAGCGAGAATGAGAAAAGACTATAACTCACAGACGTGCTTTAAGCAATCAGTATTGAAATAATAAATGCACAAAATCTCAGAACAATATGATGCAAAAATATAGAAACGTACACCTAGGAAATCACAGATACACTCTCTCCTGCACACTCACATAGGGTGAGGGATAGAGTTGGCCTAGTAAAACCGAAACACGTGACATGATCTGCTGCCTGGAAACAGACTGCACGTTTCAGAGGCAGCAGTCAAATGAGACAGAAAGAAAAAGAGGGCATAAAGAGAAAGCTAGCGCAAGAGGGAAAAAATCTGCTATGTGTGTGGTGGGAAGTGTGATTTATCACTTGGAGAAATGACAAATGCAGATTGAGTGACGGGTGAACACAATCATCAATTTGTTTGATGAACACCAGGGGGCGATAAACATATCATAATGGCTGGGCAATTGAGAATGGATCGAGTCTATTAGCAAAAACTCTTATTTGCAACAAACGTGTGATTAATATGTGGCAATTTGCATGTGAAAATATGAGCTTGAGGCAAATTTGCTGGCCAAATGTTTGCCGCTACATTTTTCTAAGGGCCTACAAGGGATATTACATATTTTATATCACAAAGGGAGGAATTCACAAGGAAGGAATTGCACCCTCTGATAATTTTCACATACCGTCTGTGTTGCTGTAGCAAAAGATGCACTTAAAGAACTATGGAAATTACTGTAGGTAATGATGCAAATACATTCAAAAATCTATGCTGATGCAATTTTACTTTCTGCAGACAGTAACAGTGCAATTGAGAATGTTGTGAATGAGGTGCAATCAATATAGATAATTTACTGTATAAAGAAAACAGACATCACAAAGACTTAATTTAAATACAATGGAGCGCTATTCTGAATTTAGCTTCTGGTTGGCAGGTGGCTAGTGAATAAGAATCAGGTTTTTGCACTGATAAATCGAAAATAATGTTTCGTTTCTGGTTGAGTCTATGTATGGTTTCCATGGATATGGATGGGTTAGTATTCTAACAGTGCTAACGGCAAGTGTCAGCGAGGTTGCTGACACTGCACAAGGCCATGCAACTGTGTGTGTATGTGTGAAGGCGCCTTTGGGACAGTCCAATATATGTTTATTCTTGAGCAACTGACTGAATAACATTTTCTAAGTACATCTGAATTTCAAATTTCCTTTTCTCGTCAATTCTGCTGTCTCTTTCGCTATCTCGTCCTCCTCTTAATCTCTCTCCTTCAGCATGTCTGTTTGATGTGACACATTCTTGTGTGTCCATTAGCGCTGTTATGCTTTGCCAAAATGAGCCGATTCTCTCTGTTTCCAACCACCAGTGACAGCATGAATACATGAATATAGACTGAGTTCTATGACTCATAATCATAAGGCTTTTATAAGAGCTAAGTGCTTTACAGTTGAAAGAAGAAAAGAGAGAGAGCGGGAAGCAAAATTTAAGTCACAAAAAGAGGAAAAGAATGGAACAGAATCATGGAAAGAGAATAAAGAGGAGCAGGGGAGATTTAATATGGGAAAGGAAGTAGAGCTGGGCGATATACTGAATATTCACAATAAATGTACAATTTTGCTGGTGACATAAAAAGAAACAATATTGTGAATGTGTGATGTGTTGATTGCAACAATGAATCAACACTGAACTGACTCGAGCTGCTTATTAATTGAACCTGATCACAATGAATAAACTTAGTAATTGAACTGAACTGAAGCAACACTGAACCGACCGGAGCTGAATAATGACACTATCGTCTTGCCACAGCTGCTTTATAGCACATTTAAAGGTGACTTGACTTGAATGTTTCAATAGCATCTTTGATTTGGACTTCAATAACAAAAAATGGTTGGTAAGTTTGATTCACTTCAGTTCAAATGAATCAGTTTCAAAACATCAACTCAAAACTCTGATTCAATGCTTCATTTGCATCAGCACTTAAAATTGTATTTTTGCATGGTATTTTTCAAATAATTAAAAAATGTAAATAATGAAATACAACTAAAATATTGTTAAAAATTTATCATTTAAAAACTGAAATAATATTAAAATATATGTAGATATCTATTAGTGTTATATCTATTACTATTTAAAGGCACTGGTTCAAATGAAATAACTCTTTCTTGTGATCACACAGTGAAAAGCAATGTGGAAAACATCTTCAAGAGTTATACTGTCAAAAAATACTGAGATTTGATTTATTTATTCTTTTCTCTTTTTTTGGCTTTATATTGATGTTTTTTGTTTGTTTGTTTGTTTTTTGCTATACGGCCCCCTTTGAAGGAAAGCATAGAAAGAAGAAAGGTATAAAACGGGGAAGAAAATGTCCTTGAAGACAATGCTTCATTGTAGATTTTCTCATTTGTGGAGCAAGAAGGTGACCTTTTATATGAAGCAGATTTTACTCCCATCAAAGGTATGCTACATAGTGTGTATGTGCACATTCTCACACATACACACACATGTGAAGGTTGGTGTGTGTGATGATAGAATCTAAATGCTAATTCTCACGTGACGTCATTATTCTTTGGGAGTGCTGGAGGCTCTCTGTCTCGCTCTCTCTCCTTCCCTTCTTCCCCCTCTGCTGGGATATGCACTCCTAATCAGTTTCTCCACAGCTGATTACTTTTCTGAGGGGACATGGAGGCTCTGTCTCATATTCTCTGATTCGCTCTCTCGCTCTACCATACTCCCTCTCGCTCTTTAGCTCGTTATAAATTGGCATCTGATCCAATGATGGAACGTAGAGCCCAAAAATAGCACCATGTCATGTGCTCATCCCTTGAGTAACTGCCTCTGGCCAAATAAGAGAGTTCTAGTTGGAGGACACAGCACCTGAAACTGCACTGCCGTTAGAAAAATATCCCATATTATGAATGTAATGCATGCTGAGAATGTGAAAGATTGTACATTGTATCATCTTAACATGTCTAATTGTAGGGAATATCTACCAATCCATAGGAAATCTATAGAGCTTATAACTAAAATGTAGCTTATTATAAGCAATAGAATAATTTTTTAAATAGATAATATGAATTTTGAGTAAACATTTGATAAAATAAATATTTGAATACATTTTAACGTTATATCAGACACCTTCCACATTGCTCTCCAGATGTCAGCATTATCCACTGAAATACCCATATCTACATAAATTTACACATATTTTAAAGCCTTTTAACACATGAATGTGAAACTATAAAAATATACGCTAATGTTCAAAAGTTTGGAATCACTGAGATTTTTGTTTAAAGAAATTTAAACTTTTGTTCAGTAAGGGTGCAATAAATTAATCAAAAGTGACAGTTAAGACATTAATGATAATAAAAAACATTAATTACAAAATATTTCAATTACAAATAAATGCTGTTCTTGTGAACCTTCTGGCTGCTGAAAATGTAGCCAATGTCATCACATTTATAAATTGTTTTAAAATATATTATAATAGAATTAATTTGTAAATTGAAATTTAATTTGTAATACTTTTAACAATATTAGGCCTACTGTTTTTACTATATTTTTGATTACATAAATGCAGCCTTGATGAGCATAAGGGTCAAAAATCTTACCAACCCCAAACCTTTGAATGGTACTGTAGATGTTAATTTTGATCATCAAAATCATTTGAATCTTAAATATTAATTCCAAATGAGCCATTAAAAGGTATTTGCAGTAAATAACTAAAAAGTAAGAGAAAATCAAGAAAGTGGCCTACGTGGGTTTGGAGGCCTCAGCCTGGTCCGTCTGTAGCTTCTCTCCACCTTCCACCTCCATTGTGCAGTACACAATGCGGTTGGGAGCCAGCGACTTCAACCCCTGAACTTCCATAATCACCACCTACACAAAATAAACATTTGGTTGTATTTTATATGCAGGTATAGTATGTTTTGTAATGCTCACATAAGCAATTAAACATTCCCTTAAATGCTGTTTTAAAAGCTCTTATTTCATTAGCAGCCAATCAGGATCCACTCAACTTCTTGACCACATTATCCACTTTTATTAGTATTCAACTTTCTTGTTCTTGACACTCATTGAATAAGCACTGTTTACGTCTGGAGTGAAAATCAATCCACACACCCAGAGCACCTATAAAATCCAGCAGCTCGTAGCTCCCCAAAACAAAATAGACTCCAAAGACAGAAGCCAGGCTATCAAATCCATAAAACACTGCTCTGTCAGCCTCTGTGACTACTAAAGCCATGCCACGTTATAATCAACTGCCCTGAAAATGAGCTAGCTCAAGATAGTATAATTATAGCAAAACCTGAGACTTGAGAGGGAACATTTCTCAGAGGCATTCGATATTCCCGGGAATCATTTATCAAAAATGCAGTATAACCTTTTTTTAATATGCTGCAGCCCTTTCTGTCTGCAGTCTATCTATAATTTATGCGATAGCAAGGGCTGGAAACTCAGTAAAGATTCAAATGTCATAGACGCAAGTGTTAAACTAACACTGCAGCTGCTAATGTTGCTAAATTTATCATTACTCCTCATTTAAATTAGGAGGAACATTTGCGTGTGGATTTTTTGTAGATTATTATGATGTTTTTATTAGCTGTTTGGACTCTCATTCTGACGGCACCCATTCACTGCAAATAATGCAGGTAATGCAAAATTTCTCAAAATCTGTTCCGATCAAAAAAACAAAAACTCATCTACATCTTAAATGGCCTGACGGTGAGTACATTTTCAGCAAATGTTCCTCCTACTCTTTCTGCAGCTGACATTTTCTCTCAAGTTTGGTTATTTATTTAACACTTAATAGTTAATTGTGTTCAAAACATCAAGAATGTCACAGTAAGACAGAGACGTCACAGACCTTCACCAAAGAAAGTCAAATGCATGGAAGCCTTGAGCAGGGCCACAACTAAAACTCCCCCTCTCCCCCCTGGGCCTGATGAGAAGGTATACTAGGTGAACCCTGGCCTTTAGCACAAAACTAAACTAAACTAAACTGCCTGAAGGCTAGAACAGTTCTTACCTCAAGTGAGAAAGACAGCACAACATCAGACTTGGACAGCTGGCTTTCATCTTCCTGTCCCATATCAATGATGGAGGTGTTGTGTCCCCTCTTTAGCTTCTGCAGTTTGAACTCTCCTCCCTTTGAAACCGGCATGCTCTCCAGGTTAGCCATCAGCTGGTTGACTGAGCTCTTCAGCTCCTCGATATACATAGCCTCCATCTCCTTCGACACAAACTTGGGGAATTTGCCAGCCTGAATTTTTTTTAGAAATGGCAAAGAAGAAAATTCTAATATTTTTAATTATTCCGATTAACAATTTAAAAATATCACATGTTAACATTATTAAAAACAAATATTTTGTCAGGTTGTATGGAAGAAGGCTTAAGTGAACTTAATTCAAAATGTCAACTTGACCCAAAATATATTTATTATGGAACAAGTCCTACTTGGCAAAATATTAGACGGTTTGAATTATAAAGTGAATGTGGGTGCATAAACTGAATTGGCTGAGTTGCAATGGAATGGATGCCAGTTCTGTTTACAGCATGTCCGGAACATCTCTGTCCACGTGTAAGTGATCAAATGATGAGACTTACCCGGGCAATCTGATCAGCCATCTGCAGACGCCCATCCAGTTCTCTCCTGATCTGAGCTGCTTGCTCGTCCAGATTATCCAACTGCAACCACACACACACACACACACACACACACACACAAAATAATATTGGTTACCATCAGCCGTCAAACCTCCACACACTAATACCAGCCTATACATCTCTAGAAGGCAGCTAATCAAGTCTGACCCCTTTTATAGCTTTCCTGTACCCAAAAGTGAGCTGTACTGAACTGTACCGTGCTGTACCATGCAGTGGAAAAGCGCCATATGTGACATAATTGGGGTCACCAGGGGTGAAAAGGTAAATGGCCACACACATCCTGTAAGCAGAAATCCATGTTCCTTATTACTCTATTAAAGTTATTAAAACTGATAAAAGACACTTTCATTCATTTGAATTAAGCGGACATAATAAAATATGAATATTGGATTTTATTAAAACTTAATCTTTATACACAGTAATAAGAAATATTTAATTGGGAACTGACAAAAATAATATTTTACTGTTAATATTTTCAATAATAAAATAACACTGATCCTTTGTTCATTTGTGAAATAAAAATGTAATAATGAACAGTTGCATTTCTCCTTTCAAGATGCGAGTGACCATTTACCTTACTTAATAATATTTTTCATTCACCGAAATAAAGCTGAAATAAAGTATAAATGTTGCTTTGACAACTAGCTGAAATAGGTTGAAGATGAAGTATTAAAATTACTATAATATTCACTAAGTGATTAAAGGAAAAGTTAATTTAATATGTTATAAAGAACTTTTAATTCATACTTTTCACTTTTACCAATTGATGTATGCCAAAATGTATATCTTTATATATTTCTTGTACTCAAATCCCACAGAATTCTGTGACCCACACACACAGCATCAATAAAAAAATCTAATATATTCCATCTGTAACCAATTTTTGCACTGCTCAAATATACAGCCCCTCATACATAAATACATGGCTATAAATCCTGTTCTAAAGCATAAACTATATCACACCCACAAGGGCCCTGGGTAAGATGGAAAACCCCTATGGAGAGGAAAAATCTGATGTGCTGGAATAGGAAATAATCTTTTCACCCCTGATAACTCTGTTGCACGTGTGTGGGCGTGCGAGTGTGTCACTGTCTGTTTGTGTGTTATGACATCTGAAGCCTCCCCATCCAAAGCCATCACTTCCTGTCTATGTCACTCTCCTGCTCCTGTCCTCACAGAATCCACAGGCGACAGCACCAAGGCAACCCTTGCCATGGCGACAGTCAGTCTGGAGCGGGAAACCCTGTCACAAGGGGCAGAGTTGAGTCCTCGTCCCCAGAGCCCTGTCTATCTTCTGCCCTGCTCTCCAGAGGCTGTGTTCTAATTAAGCATGGCTCAGCAAATACAGGAACCCTCTGTGTGCGCATTTGTGCTAGAGCGGCCCCTGGAATAGAAGAAGTGCGTATTTGAAGCTGAATTCTCCGCCGCATTGTGTTCGACTAAAAGCTTTTGTTTAAATTATTGATCATAACCCCTTTGGTCTTCAGAAGTCTGCATATAGGTTTCTCTGAAGCTAAAAATGCCAGAGTGAACTTTGATGGCACATTGGGACGACTACAATGACCTAATGACCTCTTTCATGATCGCATTGTTCTCCAGGCTGGCTCGGGGGAGAGTAGCTGCGGAAGGGCGTGCCATAATTTTTTCCGGTTTATGCTAAATGAGCATCTCTCTGTAGTTCTCGAGCATTTCATGCACGTCGCTAATAAATAAGCCATTGTAAATCATTTACAGGAGACATCCATAAACAAGACTGAAATGCTGGTCAGGAATCGTCTGGTAGATCCATGTACAAACAAGGTGGTAAAGCTCAGTTTCCTCATTTATTCTGCACGCTTCTGTTCTGTTCTCTTTCATCAAAAGCCTAGTCTTAATAATAGATGGCGAACACAACATGGAGGTTGGGTGTAGGTTCATCATTAGTTTATATACCTTAGTTCTTCATTTAGCAGCTGTAACTCTGGTGTAAAGGCCATGCTATTGGCATGTGTTTAACCTTAACTCATACTGTGTGTGAAATTTCACATCAAAGCGTATTAAAGCAACAAGCCGTAGGAAGTCATGCATTATATTGATTTTACACTAATAAAAGGGTGTTGTTAAAGCAGTCATCCTTAACCTTGCTAAAAACACTGTAATGTTTTCAAGTGGATTCAAGTGGATTATTACTTTTATACAAAAAGTAGTATAAAATGCATCAGTGTTTAATAAATTCATATGGGGATATGGGAATATATGTGGGAAAACAGTTAATATAGTAATAAATCGCAAAAACAATTCTTGTACCAAATAATGTAGTTGTCTCTCAAACCAATTCAAATTCAATAAAATAAAATTAAAAATAAACAAAATAAAATAAATTCAAACATAGATTCCTTAAAAATAAAAATTAAAATAAATTCAAAGAGGTACTTATAGACTGAGTTGAGTCTTGTGCTTAAATCTTCCAATATGGACAGTAAGCCAAATATGTTTACATTTCACTTACATGAAAAATTATGGATTGTTTATGGAAGGGATGTTTAATGGGAGGTTTAGCAGAAAGAGGTAAATACTTTCTGAAGGCACTGTAATTAATTAGAAAGCTCTCTTTGCACTTGTTATTCTCTGTTGCAAGCAGTAAACAGAAAATTCCAGGCCTGGTATAATCACTCCAACTCCAGAAACTGAAATATAATTCAAAGGATCTTCAGCATTTGACTGCTGTTTGTTTAGTTTGGACCCTTTAATTCAAAAGACACTATAAATCCCTGTTGGCTTTACATACATCAGCCAACGTAGCAGGCACAGGGTTCGAACGGTAATGTTTGCTTCAGTGCCGTGATCTGATGGAGTTAGACGGCATCTCAGCAGAGGCAGCTCTCGACAGCTGTTGCCCCGATTCCTCGGTCCTCACCGAAACGGAGCGAGTGAAACTCAGAGACTCGCAACATCACGGCATTCACACATTTAGATTTGCTGATGGCAGACTGTGTTCTCAACCTTGCTCGTTTCTTCCTCCTCTCTCTTTCTCGCCGTTTTCTGCTGTCACCACACTCCTTCACAACATCTCTCTCAACCACCTCTCCACCTGTCTTGATTCTCTCTCTTCCCTTCAAGGCTCCTTTGCTGCGTGACATCTGAGTGACATCTGTGACATTGTGTGAAGTAATAGAGCACAATATCGAGTCATGTGACTTAACCCTACAGCATGACCTCCGGCTGTCCACTGATAAATTAGAAATTCTGAACATCTTGGCTACTGTATTATTGATCTACTGGCCAATCTGGGAGATAGGAAGTGACAGAGGTTTTGTGTGTGTGTGTGTGTGTGTGTGTTCATGGGTGGGGTTAGATTAGAAAACATGTTGCAATGGTCAGCAAAAGCAGGGTATTAAGACACACCAAAGAACTAAAAGAAAGGATTTGTAAGGCCATTTTACACAGTACACTGTTACAAAGGGTCTTCAGTTCATTTTCAATGGGACAGAGGCGGCAGAACGGAGGCGGCACTGAAAGCAACAGTGGTTGCCGTGCTTGTGCTCAAAAATCCTGATTCGTTGTGCATGTGGAAAGACTAAAAAATAAGACATTAAAAGGTTAAATATATCTTTCCATTGCTTTTATTCACAATAAAACCTTTTTGTTGTCAAAAAATGCTTTTGCTGATTTTCCTGAGCTAAATCCTAAAGAACAATTCATATCCAGTCTTCTCACCAATCACTGTTATTTAGGCTGATTTTTATTTGTGCTTAGCCTATTTTATGGTAAACATAACATATTTTATGGACACTTTAATGGTCACTAACACAAAGTAATCAACAACTGTACAAACACGATGCTAGATTAAAAATATTTTTATGAGGATGATTATTAAGATGATCACAAGCTGACTTTGTTTTAAATCATGTAACAAAATAATGCAAAAATAATGTATTTGAATCCATTCAAATATATGCTACTTTTTAAAAACTAAAATCGTTTCAGAATTTTTCCAATTTATTATTTTTCTAGAATTTATACAAAATATTTGTATTTCGCTTCATTATAATGAGAGCGATTTAGTTGCAAAGTGCCTTATTTATAAATGCACCATGCTTTTGTTTGCTAGCAATGAGCAGTAGTGAGCATCATTTTATTTTTAATATCACCTCTCAAATGCATGGAAAACAAGAAAGCTTAAAAATACATATAAAAATAATTTTACTGCCTACCATGCACTGTATTAAATGCCCTTAAGACAGAAAGAGACGTAGCAAGTGAGAGACAGAAAAATAAAAAGACAGGTAGACAGAGATACACTCTTAAATGACTGATGGTTTCCATTTTACTAGTTAAGAGTCAAATATGCCAGAGTTCGTCATGTACTATGAAATAATGAAAGGACAGAACAGCAGAACTGTCCTTTTAAAAAAGGGCAGAAGCAGCCACATTCTTTTGAAAGGCTGTTAGGGAAAAAGATAACCAATTATGCACATTATTATATAGAACAAATGCATTGTTTCAGTGCATGATAGCATAAAAATATGAATGATCATTTGCTGTTTGTGTGTGTGTGTGCTGTAACCCTGCTGGTTCATTCTGAGCTGTTGATTAGTGGAGCACATAATCAGCTCCTGTCACTGGCAGCAATGAACCAACCTTCTCTCTCTTTCTCTATTTCTGTGTTACTGTTACCAACATACATTAATAAGAAACAGCGTTTGTTGTTGGGTCAGCTGGACTGATATGGGTTGTATCAACTTTTCCAATTACTCCTGAGGAGATGAACAGGAGCTTTAAATGCAAAGCAATGGAGCTGACAAATTAAAGGAGCTTTTAAAGAGAGAGAGAGACAGAGAGGGAGAAAGAGAGCGATAGAGGTTGTCTGACAAAGCACAATATCACTGCCAGTTTTCATATGCACACAATAATTACTGTATGTAGGCTTGGCAAAGACAACATACTGCTATTGTAGAAACTTATGTTAGGGTATTTTATATGTGCTGCCAGTGTTTCATCATCTCACATAGGCTCATTTACTGTGAATCAAGCTGTTCTTGATAAGAAGAGTATTATTGCAATATAACATGTTTAAGATTTGTATTAAATAATACTTACAAAAATCCTATTGCAATCCTATACCAATGGCAAAGTTGTCTATGAAAAAATGGAAAGAGATTTTGTTCTCTGTTCAATTTATGGTTACTGAAAGAGGTTTGAGTTGGTTTTAAGGGTATAATGGTCACACTTTATTTTAAGGTCCAATTCTCGCTATTAAAAAACAATTAACTATAACTTTTGCTTAAATAAACTCCTAATTTGATTAATAGTAAGCTGTAGAATATGATCATGCAGAATATGTGCTTTATAAGTACTAATAAACAGCCAAAATGTTATAAATAGGGATGCCAATAAGCAACTAGCTAATAGTGAGAATAGGTCCCTATACTAAACTGTTAACACTATAGCATTAATGTGAACACCCAATTTTTTTCCAAATTGTCCAACCCTAAAACGATGGTTCAGACTCTAAGATGTCTTGAGAGAAAGATGCAGTCTCCCCCAAAAAAATTTCACTAGCTATTTTAGTGAACATTCCTAATTTTTTTCATAACAGAAAATACATATTGCAGAATAAATATTGCAATGTCAGTTTTTTTCAATATCATGCAGTCCTACTACCTAGAGTATCTATCTATCTATTTAGATTGTAAATACCCTATGTATGTAAGAATACAATTCTTACATACATTTTTTAAACTCTCAAAAAAGTTTACATTTTTTAAACTCTCAGAGAAGCCAGCATTCAAAGCTACACATGTCCCCTAAACAACAAAGAACAGACAACAATGAGAGAGAAGAAACAGGAAAGGCTGAATGAATCTATTCAGTAATTCAATGAGGAGGCTCTTGAGAGCACCAGAGGTGTGCATCACAGAGAGAATCTATTTGTGACTGGAGGGAGATGAGCGTGAATGGACCAGTTTATGAGCTAGCACTAACTACAGCACACTGCACATTTACTGTTTTCTATTATCTCGAAGAGATTTAACTTGACTTAGAAGCGATTCAAGCAATAACATTGAAAAGTAATCCAACGTTACCCCTGAAATGCACTTTTATGTTTATCCGTATGACTATTAGAAATGCTGCATTAGAATAGGATGTGTTGACTTTGCTTTCAGTCGCTATGGCACCAGCAAACACTAAATACGCCATCTCCGTTGCTTTGTTTGCATACAATATTTGCCTAAACACTCCCGCCACAACTGCCCGCCATGGTTCATTAACCATTGCGTGGCGAAATAATCAGAAAGCAATCCTACACTCATACTCATCCATCCTTTGACAGATTTCCTGTAAAAGGTTTCTGTTTATTAATGCACAAATAGCTGATAATAACATACTCTTTGAGATGGTTCAGTACCTTTACATTCAAATGGCCTGGAATATTTGCTGCTGAAATAAGCAGTGAATACATATAGTGGCCCAACTAGCATCAGGTCTAGCATAATTTGTTTGCAGATGTCACTTGATTTGATGTTCTATTATTAACGTAATTATATTTTAAAGTGAAGTGACATACAGCCAAGTATGGTGACCCATACTCGGAATTCGTGCTCTGCATTTAACCCATCCAACGTGCACACACACAGCAGTGAACACACACACAGCAGTGAACACACAACCGGAGCAGTGGGCAGCCCTTTATGCTGCGGCGCCCGGGGAGCATGGGGTTCGGTGCCTTGCTCAAGGGCACCTCAGTCATGATATTGAGGGTGGAGAGAGCGCTGGACATTCACTCCCCCCACCTACAATTCCTGCCGGGATGATAAAAATACTTTTTGGGCTTTCTGTATGTATCGCTTCAGCTCTGAAAAATGTCAAAACAAAGCCAGAGGAAAGGTTGGCTGTGAAGGTAACGCAATGGAAAGTTTGTTTTTATTTGTGATGATGGGTATGTGTATGTGCAGGGCAGTCAACAGCGCAGTTGCTCCAGCTGAATCCACAGAGCGCAAGACAATTTTTGCCAATTATGTGTGATTGTGCTTTCATTAAATACACTGCAGGTTGTGTATGAAGCATCTTTTGGCAGCTAAGAGAAAACGCCTCCTACACATGGCCTTGCGACCCACACAACAGAGTCCTTCCTGAGGATAAAGGGAAGAGCTAGAGAGAGCTTTTTCGTTACTCTACAAAAGCAAAATATGCTTGGTTTGATGTGGAGCGGCCTGATCGATTTTTGCTTACTGTGTAGATAAACTCATGGTAAACACGTTTTTGATACTGACTCGAAAATCCAACCAATTGCCTGCTGTGAGATCAGCTGAGAGTGCAAGTTGTAACATTTCTGAAATCATCAAAAAACATAAGTAACCTTTCACCAAATTAGTTTTTCAAAGCTAGCATAAATCAATGCTGATTGACCAGCTAACTGATGATCTCCCAAAGCAATTACAAGGGCTTTTTGATCATAAAAAGCACTGATCTTGCCAACAGGATGAAATGACATCCTAGCCTCTGAGTCATCCCAAATGTGCGGCTGTGATCTATAAGTGGGTTTAAAATAGCTCTTTTAGCTGTGCCATGAGTTCTCCATCTACTCCGGAAAGCTTATATCTTGGAGGCTTCTCTAAAATAATCTTTTCTAAGCCAAAATCTTGAAGCTATAGTTTTATGACCCTTTCTTTTTGTATCCATTAAGCCTAAAAATGAATTGTGAAATCATTAAAAAGGGTCCTACTGTTCAAAAGTTTGGGGTAAGTTTTTAATGTTTTTGAAAGAAGTCTCTAATGCTTGCCAAAGCTGCATTTATTTGATTATAAAGTCATTAAAACAGTAATATTGTGAAATATTATATAACTATTTCCTATTTTGATATATTTTTAAATGTAATTTATTCCTGTGATAGCCAAGCTGAATTTTCAGCAGCAGTCTTTTGTATCACATGATCTTTTCAGATATCATATTATCAATGTTGAAAACTGTCATCCTGCTTAATATTTTTGAAAATAATTTTTGAGGATACTGAAATACTGAATAGAAAGTTCAACAGCTATTATTTGAAATAGATTTTTTTTTGTAATGATGTAGAAGTGCACGCTTACTGTCACTTATAATCAACTTATAATCAACTCAATCAAAGCATTAATTTCTTTCTCAAAAAAATAAATAACTTTTGAAGAATATATATTTGTCACAAATATACTGACATCAAAATGCCAGCAGTAGCTTATAAGTGAGTGAAGTGACATTCAGCCAAGTATGGTGACCCATACTCGGAATTCGTGCTCTGCATTTAACCCATCCAACGTGCACACACACAGCAGTGAACACACACACACCGTGAACACACACCCGGGGCAGTGGGCAGCCATTTATGCTGCGGCGCCCAGGGAGCAGTTGGGGGTTCGGTGCCTTGCTCAAGGGCACCTCAGTCGTGGTATTGAGGGTGGAGAGAGCGCTGGACATTCACTCCCACCACCTACAATTCCTGCCGGCCGGAGACTCGAACCCGCAACCTTTGGATCACGAGTCCAACTCTCTAACCATTAGGCCACGACTTGACAGCCTCTGGTCATTATTTACTTTCATTATACGGAAAACAGCAGCATAAATTTCTTTTCATTCCCCAGAAGAAAGAAAATCACACGGATTTGAAAATGCACACGAGTCTGAGTAATCGATGACATAACTTTCAACTATTTCTGTACGTGTATGTGCCGTCTGCATTCGGCGATATAAAAAAGTGCTCATGAAACTGGCAGAAAATCAGAAGCAAAACATTGTTTGTTTGTCACGGAAACAGTGCTTGCAGGTACACTTGTCACACAGAAATGGTGAAAAATGCTGGTTGTGGGCTTATTTGTCAGCAGATGCAGCAATTTTTCCCCTGCCAGAACTGTGATGTTTTGACTGCACTGACATGAACGCTGCCAGGACTGAGGAGATTTTATGCTGAACTTCCCTCCTAGTTGTTCCACTCCCCTCGCTTGCTGTTTGTCCATCCATCGAAAAGACACGCTTACCAGTTGATATATTAACGATTTCTTACCGTCACGTTTCCCTGAAGGCATTTTTCAGTGTGTTATAGATCCCTTAAGTGCTTTCAGCGAATGCCAATTTGGCCATATTTACAAACTGAGGCTGTTTAATTACGATAAGAAAATAAATAAACTTAAGTCTCCAAGTAAATGCTCTGTAGCGTCCCATCTGAGCAATATAAGATCCATTAAGAACAAAATGGACTAACACAGATTTTCTGTCGCTTTAGCTGTGTTTTTTGGCTTTCTGAGTGACAAACGTTGGGAGACAGTATGCTAATTCCCCACCCTGAAGTCTGAGCTAGCAGGAAAAGTGGAAAGGAAAAGTGGGTTAGCCATCTTCAAAGCACATTTGATTTAATGGCGGAGGCTCAGATGAGATCTCGCTCTCAATATAGCTGAGGAAAAAGAGCTAAAATATGAAGACTATAAGCATCTGCAATTTTTTAAGCTCAGTGCTTTTCATACAGATGTACCTTTTGGCTTAATACCTTTTAAAGTTGCTGTCCTAAGGTGATGTGTGTATTTTATTCAATGTTAAAACATTCTCTTAAACTGTGAAGAGACACGTTCACAATAACTTCCTGTATGCCTAAAGAATGCTGTGAAAACTTCAGAGCAAGTCATTTCACTTTCCGTGTGAATACAGGGACACATGCAATTTTTTCTCGATTACTCTCTTCATCCCCAAATGACTGTACTTCTAGACAAACATCATAACTGTGCCAGCACAGAAGTTTCTGTAAGGCAGGGGAATTTGATTTATTATAAACTCAAGGACAATAAAACCAAAGCATGTCCTTCAGTTGAGAAGAACAAATTATTTTAGATCTAAAAATATTATGTCGTTTGAAGTAGTCACAAGGGATCTTTGCCTTACTAAGAGCTCTTACAATGGGGATGTTACCGTAACATTACACTGCGAACACTAAGGGGATGTTAACATGACGCGTGTATTTGCATTCAAAGTAGATTGAATGCAACGGCTTGGAACAGAACACAAGGATCTTGATATGCACAACAAGGAGCATCGCAACAGCCAAGACATCCTTCTGATGCAACAACCAACAATTAAACAACAGCAGAAGAGGAATGCTAGATCACAGCCTGCTTGAATTACTCTTTCATTTCAAGGCAAAACTAATAAAATACAATCCCTAGTTTGTACATACAAGTGTCTGTTCACCCAAAATATTTTATATAACCAAAATGCTGTATCTATCTACTGAGTCAAACAGCTCCTCCCCGTGGAAGTTTCCACCTACCTGGCAAGCCTGGTACAACAGCTGGTGCTCAAACTTCTTGATCCCCAGGATCTGCTGGAACATCTCGTAGAGCTGTTCTTTGCTCAGGATGAGCTCGGAAGCAGCGCTGGCTGTCATGCGCTGCTGTGCCTTGCGTGGGTCTTCGTCTCCGCGGTAGATGGTGTCAAACTTAGCCATCCAGGAGCTCAGCACAGTCTCCTTGCTCAGACCATCGATCTCTGGCAGGCTCCGGACACGTTTCTCGATATGGCGCTTGAACACCTCGCGGCAGTCCAGAGCAGATAAACCTCCTGTTTGGACCATCTTAGCAACACGATCGCTCTTCAGAAAAACCTGCAGTTCACACAGACAAGGGGAAGGCAAAACATTATTCAAAACATATTCATAATTGGAGTTTTGTGATTTTTAGTCAAGTACATGTGCTATATATCTAAACAATGACTTAACTGACCTTTAAATCTACAAATGTAATTTCATTGAATAAAATTAAATAGAAATATTTATTTAATTTTATGGTCCCACTTTATATTAGGTAGCCTTAACTAATATGTACTTACATATAAATGAATCATTTGGTACAATGCACTTATTGTGAAAATACATGTTTTTACTTTGTACTTATATTTTAAAAATACATGCATGTAATTACATCTGTAATTAATTTCTGTAATAACATTTATAATTACACTTGTTGACCCACCCTTTATATATTAACCCACCCTTAAACCTAGCCATAACACCAAACCTGTCCCTAACCGTACCCGTATACCACTTAAATAGCAGAAAATGTATTTTGCAATGCAATATGAACACAATAACTACATTGTGCTTATTTTTTATGCAAGTACATAGTAGTTAAGGCCACCTAATATAAAGTGGGACCAATATGATTCTTTAAATATAATACTATTTAAATGTAACTGAATAACTAAAGCCTACTGGCAATTTTTGTTAAAAAAGTGATAGATATGTCCCGTTTAATCTTCTTGTATCTATAGGACTGTAATTAACAAAAGACCAAAAATTGCACTTGCCAAGTCATTTCATTGGACCTTTAAAGGTGAGGAAGTGATAAAACCAGGAACACAGTTCTGCCCTTCAAAAAGTTTCACTTGGGTGACTTCAAAACATTCACTGTGTTTTCAATCACTCCAGTCTGCTAGAGGAAATTATGCCTCAGTGCTCCTTTAATATTCTATGCTGTGATAGATACAACCTCATCTACAGTGATATACTGCAGTAATATAACCAACGCCATTAAAGCCATGGAAAGCAAAAGTAACTGTAAAATTTCACAGCTTTGAAATGATGGGATCAGTGTGGGCAAAAATGTTGCCGTCCTATGGGCTCTCGCTCTGAATTATTCAGAAGATATTTTCTAATTCAAACTGGAATAACGGGAGAGAACATTCGTGATTTTATTCTTTAGTCCAACCGAAATGACTATTGAGTTCCAACTCTTTTCCTATTCGCAAATCTGGTTTTATAGAGGTGCGAGTAAAACATGATATATGTTTTTCTCAACAATTGGAGTGCTTGGCAGCTGCTTTTCTTCGTTCCATTTAAAAGCCCTTCTCCGTTCAAGAAGACAAATAGAGCTTTAAATTGCTGTCTGGTCCCAATCCAGACTGCAGTTTACTATGAGCTTCTCGTTCTGTGGCCTGCTATGACAAACTGATTTTGAAATTTACAGTTCCGCAAACAAGCCCTGCAATGGCTTTTTTAGTTGGATCATTATGGAAACCTCAGGGGAAAAAAACTGAGCATGTTTCAGAGAAGTATTGCTTCAGTCTAGAAAAAGTTTGTAAAAATAGGGCACAATGTACTGTGTTAAAATGAATTTTCCATATTGATTTTCTCAGGTGGTTTACCTGTATAACACATATTGTGTTTTAGGGTTAAAGGAAATTTCCTGACATAAGATTAGCAGTTTTTTCTGTTTTTCTACAGATTTTATGAAGTGTAGCAGTTCACAATTTGCCCATTTCATAACTAATTGCCTGTTATATCTGCAAGTTGTAGGCAAGACATACATTTTAATTTACTGTATATGCTTAGCTATTAATTCTTGCACGTCTACACACTAGCACTCATGAGAATCTAGTAATTGCTACTGGCTACAAGAAATCATTATTTACATCTTTGGCAATTAAACACAATGCACATGTATTAATGATTTCATATGTGAGGCAGCCTAAAGTATTTTAATACCCACTTTCAGCCATATTGCGCAAGTGAATTAGCATGCACAGAGGCCCAAACCACAGCAACAGGAAATAATGTGGTGACCTTACCACAATATTTGAATCCATTAGAATAGCAATCTCTTCACAGAGCATGTGTAAACACTTGTGTTTTAGCTAAGGAGAGCTGTCCCTGAAGGGCTATTTAGACACTCTCATCTCTATGGTAATTCACTTACAAAGTCGTGTCATCCTCTAAATATTTTGTCTAATCTGCAGTGCAGTAACTACAACTGGCTACGTAACATTTCAACACACACGGTACAATAATCAACGGGTCATTGTTGTTTGCCATCATTAGCCAGAGCTAATCGCCTGAAGGAGAGGTTAACATGTCACAACCTTACACGGACAGAGACACCAAACTCATTTGAATTCATTCAGCACACTATTCTTTAGAGGACAAATTGGTGATTTCACAGAATTTTTTTTATAGTAAAGCACCTATTATTTTTGGCTGCTTATTTTACTTAAATGTCCTTTATCTAATTTTACTGTTAGTTTAAAGGCACTATGGGATATTTTTAGGAAGAAAGCATAAACAACTAATTGTCAGATATCAATGAAATGTGTTTTCATGTGTGTTTTTGGGAAATCACATTTCTTTGTAACACTGAAAAAAAACAAGAAGTTAAATTTACTTAATTTTTATTTTGCAAGTTCTTGCAAGCATATTTTTAAAGTAAAATTTAAATACGGAATTAAGTAAAATCTACTTAATTTCCTTTGCTAATTTTACATAACTTATTTAAATGAATTTAACATGGCCAGGCAGAGTTTGATGAGTAATTTCTACTTAATTATTTTAAGTTTACCCTGCAATACTCAAGTACATTTCACTCAGTCACAATTTGTAAACTTCACTCAAACAACATAGCACTGAAAAAAAAGCCTATAAAGCATGTGGTTAAGTTACACTCACGTATGTAAGCAAGTAGACAACTCTTTATTCCTTTAAATGTAATAAGTTGACGCAATATAGTTATTAACTGAATGAACACAGAGACCTGAGTACTTGGCACATGATACACAATGACAGTGATAATCAGTAAATAGTGTTTCAGAATGATAATTTTGAGTAAAAAATTAACTCCAGATGTCACAAAACAGCAAATTACTTAACATATTTGGTGATTAAAAAAAAAATCGGATTATTATCAATGTTGAAAACAGGTGTGCTGCTCAGCAATGTTATTGGAACCAATAACTTTTTTTCAGGTTTCTTTAATGAACAAAGTTAAAAATAATATAATTTTTAATGTCTTTGCTGTCACCTTTTATTAATTTAATGTATCCTAGTTAAATAAAAGTATTAATTTCTTTAAAAAAATTACTACCCATTCACTTTTTAATGGTAGTGCACAAATCATTATGATATCAGTAACATAACAATAAACATAAAATGTACATTTTACAGTTTAACAACATTCCTCTTTGACTAATAAGGAATTTTATCTTTGGTCAAATATCAAACCAAAATAGGCTGATAAGTCTGATGCCTAAAAAAGTGTAGATGTTAAAAAAAGGCTGAGCTACCAATAATGCCATGAAGTGATTACTTGAGCAATACAAGGGTCAATTTTCGCCATTCATTCTACTGTTGCAATGATACTTCACCTCAAAATAGCTCTGAACTGCATTGATGAAGGCTTCATCTGCCACGATCTGTGTGTCTCCTTTGAGAAAAGACTCGAAGCGGTCCTTATTGGTCTGCAGCTGCTGCTTGGTGATCTACAAGGAGAAATGAAAAATAAAACAATGTCAAAATTCAGATTTGTGGTTTGTGCAAAAACCTCAACAATATTTCATAAAACCAGTGCATTCGTTTGTAGTTATTATAGATAATGGAATATAAAAATTGGTAGCTTATTAATCAGTGGCTCAATCTAAAATGGTCTCAGTTGAATCTATTATCAGATTTTGCACACTCAGATATGGATCCAATTCTATTACGGTTCAGGACTAAAGTAAATGATGTTACCACAAAAGGGTTAGAGATTTTTCAGAAACAAATGACAAAGCAAAGTGGGTTTCTTTTTTTAGCAGGAGACATTTAATATATCCTTGTTTTTCCCGAAACACTCCCACAAGAACATATAGTCTCTTCTCAAGTCTACACTTAAAAATATGCTTTCTGCTTTAAGCTAACAAAAAAGAAACACCCACCTTCTAACTCAATCACACACATTCTCTCTATTCTCACAGCCAGATATCTCTAGCTATATCTCTCTCACACTCATTCTCTCACTTGCACGGTCTAATTTGAACTACCTAAATCTAATGTGTACCTAAATCTTTCATATTTTTTATATATGTTGATTTTTCATGCATAATACATCTTATTTCACCGCAAGCATACAAACGCTTCTACTTCCTTCTCACTCTCTCTCTCTCTGTCTCTCCTAATGTGATTCATCACTCTCCCTGAATGTCATCAGGGCACAAGATGACAGAGTGACGAACGGGTAAGCAACAGAGTGAGAGAAGTGTTGTGAAGGAGAAAAAGAGCAGACCAAACAGTATCCTCCTCCTCCTCACATAAAGCAAAAGAGCGAAGCACTGTGTTTTATGACGGTGGATATCAACTGGTTTTGCATCAGGGCCCAGATTTTACAGTGGACATAATGTTGCACCCCAACACAATGAATTGTTTTTTTTTACGTAGTTATATTTAGTAATATATAACTTTATATATTTTAAAATTATATATTTTTTATGTTTGGAGGAGCTTGAAAATTCACAATGAATTGATATAAAACTACATTATATTATATTATCACTTACATCAAAAGAGTTGTGTTAAGATTTTTATTTATGAGCAAATGTGTTTGGAACAATATAAGGGGCATTAAATAATGACACTGTATTTTCATTTTCTATGAACTATCACTTTAACATTACTATGAACTCCACAACAATAGGCAAAATTATGACACAACAGGTTGAATGGGAAAATGGTCAATTCTGTAAACGCATAAACAACAGTGTGTGATTTATCAGCCTAACACATGGAGCAAACACTGGGCCAAATATTGTATTAGGCTGCTGAATACGAGAAGTGTGCAGCCATTAAGTGCATAAACATATCAATGTGATTTCAGTGCAATTACCAACAAAGGCAATATCTCAAAGCACAAAACACATTGTGGTCAGCACAAACCATCCCAATTGAACCAGTATTTAATCCAGCCTGGTTTGTGTTTTCTTATCATTTGTACACACTACATTTGACGTCTACAAAAAAAACATGCTGTTCGTGCATAGATAAAATCTGTAAAGTCGCAAAGATTAAAGTCTCAAACCCAAAGAGATATTATTTCTAAAAGTTAAGACTCAACCACGCCTTCCTAAAACGCCTCATTCAAACATGCCCCCACAAATCTACGTCACTGTGTGGGAAGATTTGAATAACACCGCCCAAATCTATACGCAAAGAAAGAAGGCGTAACTTTATTCTCGCTGTAGTATTGTTGTTGCTGCCGCCATGATGTGGAGATGCTGTTTGTTTCCGAATATGGTAAGGGGCGTAAAATTTCCATCACACCATTATTATTTATTCCCATCTTCAGAAGAGGTTCACAAGTAAAATCACTGTTTTATTGTATAGTATAGTATACATTAGTACCACATGGCTCTCTGGAATACTTGATCCTAAATGGTCCATCATGGCATTCTATGGTCAAACATTTCGCATAATGACCTTTGAACTGTGTATAGGAGCACATTCTCATGCTTTCCAACATAGCAGAGCTAGTTTAATGTCTTGCGTATACCTCCACTCTTTCTTCTCACGTAATAAAAAACTCAAATCAATATTTCATAGGTTTTTATTTATTCATTTGGTAAGTACCAGTGTAATAAGCAGAAGAGTTTACAGTGAGCCTGTGATTATCACAAAACATAAACCCCCTCCTCTTCTAATCATCTTGTCAGAATACTTTTAGCAAAAATGACCGGCTGACTTTACGTAGTCCCTGACATATCGTATTTTTATCCATATTGTAAAGTATGTGTTTATTATTTCTGTTTATGTGATAAAAGGCCAATAATGTGCATGAATATATTCCTTTTTTCTAGTTTAAGTCACTGTTTTTTTATCATCTCACTAAAACATTCAAAACCTTTAAATGTGCTCTATTGCTCTGTCATACATATGGTGGCTTGCTAAGCATTGCAAAAAAACTCAAAGTTTAGCAAGATGTTATGTTGCCATTCGTCTTGAAACCACCAGTGTGACAAAATCTAAAGGAAACAGGGTTTTCTGTGTGCAAGTGTGTAGGAGGAAGGTGGAAAAGTACAAAGTAGCATGTGCCTGTGAGGCATCACAGCACCATCTGTGTTCATCTCCCTGCTACTGTCCTCTTTCCTTCACACACACATAGAACAGTTGACTTTATCTGCTTTCTGAACTGTCTGTACAGAGAATACTATAACCCTGAAGAACAGCTTGGAGCCCTCAATATTTCAGAGTATGCTTCTCTCTTTGTTATTTCCAGAATAATTTTTATGAAGGCTGGGTCCAGGCACACAGGAGGTGATGTACTGTATGTTAACGGTCTAGCTTGACAGCTCTGGAGTGAGTGTGTGTGTGTGTGTGTGTGTGTGTGTGTCTGTCTGCACGCTCCATATGATGTGAATATAACATCTATGTATTTATAATGAAGACATTCAAATGCAGTAAAGGCCTCATATGCTTTTCTGTGTTGGCATATTTCATACTGGAACAGGATGCTGAAAATAAGATACATATCAAAGGGAGGGTACACTGAAGAGAAAGATTATAAATTTTAAATGCATCAGGTCTGTTAGAGGTTTATTTTGTCAATGTTTTGAAGTACATTAGCATATCTATGGCCTTAAAACTAACAGACATGGACTAAAAACCTCTCCATTTGCAACACGTTTAATGCTAAAGGAAAAAAAGAAAAAGAAAGACAGCTGGAAAAGGAACACATTGAAATGATAATGATGAACCTGCCCATTACCTTTATGTTTACTATCCCACAATTTTAACCTTAGTGTCTAAATAATTATTTTTTTATATCTAATATAATTATATAATCTTAAATAATTTAAATTATTTAAATAATTTTCCGTAATTGAAATAAAACTGAAAACAAAATCTAAATATTAGATGAAAAGCTTAAACTTAAGAACTTAAACAAAAACCAGAAATACTGCTTTGGCAAATAAATAAATAATACAATAATACAATAAATATAATAATAAAATGAAAGGTGAAAAAGTAAAGCAATATAGAAATATATTAAAAAAAATGGCATACACACTTAGCAAAATTATTAAAATTCAAAATTAAATTTAAATGATAACTGAAAATATAAAAATACATGCTAATTTAAAATATTAAAAACACTGTAAAGGCCCGTTCACACAAAGGACGATAACTATAAAGACAATGATAAAGATATAGTTCTAAAGATAAAGATATAGTCCACACCACAACTACAACGATAAAAGCACAGAGAAAAGATATCGTTGGAATCACTTTCAGAACGATTTTTTTCCAGCTGATGAACCACACAAACATTGACACCCAATCAGAATCCATCCTGCTGTAACGAGCTCAAGAATTTAAAGCTTCAGCTTTAGAGCATGCGCTAGAAAAAACATACAATATCGTCCGTTGGTGTGCACGCTAATATCTTTATCTTTATCTTTAGTTATCATTCTTGGTGTGAACGAGGCTTAATAGTATATAAATAATGCTAAAATAAAGGCTTTATGCATTTGTGTGTTTCGCAGGTGTAACACAATATAGAACATCACCATTTTTTTTTTATAATTACATTAGGCTGTGAAGCACCCGTATATTTCTCTCTACAGAGCCCCTAAATGCAGGTGTGACCAATATCCATCAGCATTTTAATGGTACCTCCACCCCCATCCAAGATTTTCCATTGATTCCCTCTGGATCCCTCTTATCATGATTGCCCTGTAACAGCCTGATTCATTTGTACATACTCTGGAGCAGTCAAACACATAATTCAACCTCCATCCGTCACCACCAGGGGAGAATGCAAGTTCATTTTAAATAAGTAAATGCTTCCCTACAAACAAGCACAACAAACCTGGTGCTCTTTAAAAAAAAAAAAAAAAGCATTTTAATCGCAATCTGATTTTTTGTCAGAAAGAAAGAAATGCGCCTCATTAAAAGGTAGAATAAGAATTTTCCTCCTCCGCAACCAACTAGCAAGAACCAAAATATCTAGTCCCATTGTAACATCATGTTTCAATAGGAAATATGTCAACACAGAATGGAAAAAAGTAATTTCTCCAATGAGCAATTCGGTAGAATCACCTAACAAGAGAGAAATAACAGATGGTTCATCTGGGCTTGAACATTGTTGACTTATTGTCTTTTTCAGCTTCAGCTAATCAGACACGAGACACTGTTTCTTTGGAAATACTATCCTAATGCATTTTACTTCAATAACCTCACCTGATGAATTCATTCTCCTGCTATAACATTATCATTTCAGCAGCCGTATCTTATTTATAGCGTCATTTCCATTTTGTTCGGGGGAAAAACAAAAGTGTACATTTTCTTTTGTGTGAATGAAGAAACAGCGGAAGAAAATGAGGCACTCTTTCAGTGTGTGTGTGTGTGTGTGTGTGTGCACTCAGCAGCAGACTGCAGAGTCGTTAGTAATTATGATAATTGCATGAGTGCAGCAGCTTTTGCTGTGGGCCAGAGATGATGCATGAGAGAGAGAGAGAGAGAGAGAGAGAGAGAGTGAGAGAGAGAGAGAGAGAGAGAGAGAGGAAATATGGATGAGTGATTATAATGTTACTCCACAGAGAGGGAAGTTTCACGTTTGCATTTCAATCGTTAACATCTTAATTATTTTCATAAAAGAAAAGAACGTCCAATTAAACCAAATTTTATTTTAAGTTATCTCAATGTAAATTTGTTTTTGTATTTCCTACATACAAGCTTGGCACCAAAGAAAGGGGTAGATAGGGGGAAAAAAGCAAGTTACATAACTGAATGGGGGAGAGAAAATGGAGGTGTTTGCCAAATTTAGACCCAGACAACTAAATGAAATGGAACAAGAGGCTGAATTTAAATGGAACACACAAAGCCAAATTCAATATAGCACTCTCATTGTAATCATTTGTAAGTACATTATGTTCAACTTAAATGGATCTTCCCTCTTGCTTTCAGAGTTTAACTTAAACAAAGTATTTCAATTATATTAATGCATTTTGATAAGGCTTTTTGATTGAAGCCATTGCATGCTAAATTAAAGAAAAAAGATTCAAAATTAATTGGCAACATTAATTTTTGAAAGATATTTTTGAAATTAGTCTCTTATGTTCACCAATGCTGCATTTAGTAAAATAAAAAAATAAAAACAATTTAACATGGTCTTCTATTTCAATATATTTTACAAGGTAATTCCAGTGCCATAAAAACATTTCTTATTATTATCAGTGTTGAAAACGGTTGTGCAGCTTAATATTTTTTGTGGAAGCTGTGATACATTTTTTCAGGACCCCATGATAAATAATAAGTTCAAAAGAACAGCATTTATTTGAAAAAAAATTACTTTTTTGTAACAATGTAGAAGTCTTTTGATCAATTTAAGGCATTATTGCTAAATACAATAATACATTTATTTTGAAAAAAATCCTACGGACCCCAAACGTTTGAATAATATTCTACAGTACTTTCAGCATCTGGAAAGATAACATGCAATTTCCATGTTTAGTTTCCTGTTAGAGAAACAAACTATTGAAAAAAAAAAATGCATTATTATATTATATTATAAGTTCTACCTAATAGTCAGTAATTTGTGTTGCTTTGGGAAGCGGGCATTGGTGTATTGGAAAATATATACTAATTACCAGTCATTTTCACTCTGCCAATAAATTGAAAAATCCTTTTAACATTATATTAAATAAAAATAATATTTTAAATTGATGACATAAGACATACTTTATCTTATACAATCACATATCTATTATATATGAGGGAAATCTGAAAGAATGAGATTGTGTGGTTAAGCGATACAAATAGTGTGATTCTGCACAAACTCATTCTGTTGTACTGATGATGCTATTAGTATGTGTGCCAATGAGAATATCAACATATCAAATATAAAAGAGGTCATGCACTTTCTAGCAGAACATTTTAATGCTTGCTGTACAGTGGATGCAATTAATAATCAGAACAATAAGCTAACAAGCACATAGAAACCATCCACTCACACGGACACACAAAATCCTTGAATAAATGAAAGAAAACAATACCAGCAGCACTGCAGTTACAAATACATGCACAAACACTGAGCAAATGCTGTCAAATAATGTGAACCCTCTGAATACAGGGCTCAATCATCAAAGCTGATTTGGCTTAGGAACATTAGCATCACAACATTCCCCAGCTTCACAGGACTCCCTGGAACTGATCTGCCAAAGGGGAACAGAGTGTTCTGCATTGTCCTGCAGCCCGCAACTCTTTTCCTCCTCTCCCCTCCCTGCGTCCCTCCATGGCATTTTCTATGCTTAGCATGATGCTCAGAGCGCAGAGGGGCTATGAACCCACAAAGCCAGAGCTGAAAATAGCAGCTGGTTAGTTTTGGTGTATCTGAGCCACAAGGCAGAGAGACCGGCCCTCTACTAAGCACAATACATCCAATTTTAATAATCATGGGAACCAGCATTTAGCATTTCATACGTGCTATTTGAAGGGCTCCATTTTGGATTTAATTCGAATTCATATTCGAATCCTTCAGCCCTGAACTCCACTTCATCAACCATGCTTAAGATGATTCTGGTAAAAAAAAAAAAAAATTAAATAGAAGGATGAGGAAAAGGTAAACCTCAAACAGCTGATATTCATAAAAATAGCTTGGCTGCAAGTGTTACAATGCCTTAATATAGCAGTGTAATAAACAAAAATTTTGAACAACTAACATTTTAGACATGATATTTCCAGTTGGAAGGAACATATTTCCAAACACAGTCACAACAAGTCATCTCCGAGCAACACACAGAGGTGTTTTGTTCCTGGCTGAATAAATCAGTTGAGGGAACGAGTCAATGGCTCATTTGTAATGAGAGTAGTTTGTTTCGTTCCTGAATGAATCAGCATTTTGAACGAATCGGTTGAAGGAATGAATCAATGAATCATTCATAAAGGCAGTAACTGCGTCCCAAATGAGGCACTACACTATGCACTTATACACTTTGTACTCATGCACTCAACAGTGTAGTGTATGAATTTTATAAGGTTATTTTGTCATTAATAACCAGAGTCTGATAGCCCCTCCCCCTTCGCAATGTAATTAAATCTGTGACAGTTGAGTGCATGAAGTGTTCAACATTCCACACTTTATCTAAGTGCATCATCCGGGTATTTAAAGTGCACTTTTTCTTTTTGGAATTTTCTGTCTGAATGCACTACTCGCACTATTCATGCTACAAAACGTCATAGAATAGCATACAAGTACGCAATTTGGGACGCACCTAGTCACTTGTCGCCACCTACTGATGTATGCATGTAACATACAGGAAGAGTCACTGAAAAATACCCACAAGTAATACACAGTTTGTTTGTTTATGACATGTCTTATCATAAGGAATATTATTTAATTAATTTGCTACTGCTATTGAGTGAATTTTGTATTAATTATGATTAAAGTAAACATGAATTAAAGTAAACAGTGAACATGAACAATTGTATTTAGCCTACTTTTCAGCAAGGATCATATCTAACTTGGAAAAACTGTAAAATGTGTTAACTTAAATATTTTTTAATGTGAACTTTTTTGTTTATATTTTTTTGCATTTAATTGTTTCTTTCTCTCATAACCCTGTGTTTGCACACATTAAAATCCTTAAAAATCTGTTTTCTAGATGATATCTTAAACTTAGTTTGAATGATGGGTAAATATCGCATTCGCTTAAAATTAAAATTTAACATTATAATCATTTAAAAAATATATCCAGTAAAATTCCCCATTAGGCCTATTGAACAATTTTTTATCTTTTTTTTTCACTGTATTCACCCACATGTTCTTGTTCTCTCTAGTGATATAGTATTGTTGTAATTTAAGTCTTGCAAAAAATATACAGTATATATATATATATATATATAATTATATTTGATGCATTGTTTTTTTATTATATATATTTGAAACTGCATTTTAAGTTGCATTCAGAATTCATCTGACTGAGGAGGCACATGCATGTTGCTTTTGTCCTAATCTGTCTGCACTGACTGCATCTTTTCTGTCAGAGTAGCATTAATTCTTCACGGGAGGAAGCCATCTTACAGACTCTGTGTGTCACATGGCACAAGTTCTTATTTTTAGCTGGATTAGTGGAGTTTCAGGCAAGTGCTTTCACCCACACACACGTTAGTTTTCTCTGAGACAGACACGCACACCCATTAACTCTAATACTGAGCATGCTGTAGCTTTTTTCTGTCACACACACTGTCTCGTACTTAGATACCTCTCAGCTCACATAGAAGCACCAAAACCTTCTAAAGGCACTCTCTCTGTTTTTCCATCACATGAGACTTTTAGCCTTTCCCATCATTTCCCCCACTTTACTCCCTTACTAACTCTGAACATGTCTTTTTCTTGCCTAGCGCTCTTCTGTCAAAGAAAAGGCTGGCTGTGGGATGTCTTTTGGAAGTGTGATTAAAATGCTATGCTTTCACAATATAGCGCTATTGCTATACTCTGTTCTGCCGATAGATACTTCACCCGCACCCAAATCCTACATCACAGTCTTATTGTGCTGTCAATACGCCGATAGAGTGTTAGACAGACAATGTTCGCACACAAAGAGACACATACACACATATGAGATGAGGTCCAGGGGTTTAATTGAACATATTTAAAAAGGCATTATGGTGTGTTGTGAAGTTTTGTGTAAGCAAATGCAAAGTAATCCGTTTGCATTTCCTCTAACACTACTGCTCTGAGACGAGCTTCTGTTGCTTTAGGCTTTATGTTTCTGCTAAAGTTCTGTATATGCTTAGGGTTGTTACAAAGGAATATTTTATTACAGTGCTTGCGAGGCAGCAAAAGAGCTGTAGTATGAATGTCAGTGCGGCTGTTACTAAGACTCATTTTTGCTTTTGTACAAGAGTTCTATAAACAACAGACTGCCCATTTGTTTGTGTGTGTGTGTGTGTGTGTGTGTTTAAAATGAAGAAATGGTTAGGTTGGGTTACAGAATCAAAAATATCTCTATAATTAAAAATTGTAAAATATTTGTTAAAAAATGTAAATGTATTTATTACTGAACAGAGGTTATATGTTTATATAGACGATGAAATGCACATAATTTAAGTATTAATATGTTAAACGAATGCAGCTTATATATGAACAACTTTAGAGACATACAAATGTTTACAAATCCATTTAAATTCAAAGAATTTTGAATTAATTAAATTAATAGGTTGATTTTATTGCATTTAATAAATGTAATAATTAAACATGTTCGGTGACACCAAATTTACCTAATCTGACATTATATATCTGCCTGTTAGTTTTTATTTTGCTTTTTCAAGAAATGGTTATGTTTAGAGGTAGGGGTAAAGTTAATCCGTCGAACACAATAAAAAAATATCTTGTAATAATAAAATGTGCCTTACAAATATAAGTATAATATAAATATAGTATAAATAATTTGTACTTTTCTAAAGTTGTGTACACGTAAATTTATTTATTTTTTATTTTTTTCAGATGCTGTCAGTAAGTTCATATTGTTTCATTCATACGTTTAATCACATACCCAAATACAAAAATACATGCCTAGATGGTACAACTGATGTACAAATCGAACTGAAAAAAACAACAACAAAAAAACACTAGATCAACTACTAAGTTGTAACAAACTGTATTTTTCTCCTTTGGCCATGTCTTATATAATCTATTCTAGGCCATAAAATGGGCCAAGACTGCATCTATTCCCCCCTTAAAAATAATAGGATAAAAGGGGTTAGAGGGAGCTTTCATGCTAAAATGTAATGGATGCTCTCTTCACATGTTCACTGTCGAAATAAAGACCTTGAGAAAAACAGAAGGTCATATCGGCCTGCCAGGAAATAAAGGAAGAGGGAGAGACAGGGAGCGAAAGGAAGGAGTGCTAGTGCCGCTTAATGGATTATAGGATATGGAAAAAGCTGGATGGGAGGGAGGAAGGGAAATAAAGAGTGTGTGTCTTCTGGTTTACAAGAGGGAGAGTGGGTGTGAGTGGCGGTGATGGCATGAGAAAAGTCTGTCACATGATTTAGAATAAGGGCCCATGCAGGCAGCTCTCCTAGAGAGACACGGCTGTAGTGCCACAACAACTAGTAGCTACTGTTCATCACACTAGACTGTGACACCATCCTCCTCTTCCACTCCGGCTAATACTACTTCCTTTCATCCAACTCTCCATGCCTCTAGGCGAAAAAACCTGCAGACTTATCTAAGCAACTGTTCTGGCTCAAGGCTAGTGATAGACCTATATTGGCCAGACTGATTAACTGGCTGTTTTGAGATTATCAGCATCAGACAGCCAATAACTGTTCCCACTTGGCTAATTAACTCTTCCTTGTGTCAGTTGTGTCCAAAATCTACAAACAGCCTTAAAAATTTATAATAAACATTTGAATTAATTGAAATATTTTAGTGAATTTTGAGAAAATATTGTAATGTATCTTTATTTAAAATGTGTAAATCAAAGTTTAGAACATTAACAGATAGTATAATTTACATGTAAACATCCAACAATTTATAAAGAAATCATTTCTTTAAACACTATACAATACGGTGAACACAACTGTTAGTCACCTTTTTTATTTCGTAATGTTCTGTTTTTCAGCTCTGGATCAAAAAAAGCATTAGCTGCACATTAAAGCATATTAAAAACATACAAATTAAACACACTCTTTTGCATGCCAAGTGAAATTTAACATATTAACAGGTAATATAATTTACATGTAAATATCCTACATTTAGAATTAAATAGTTAAATGCTATATGGTGAACACAACTTTAAGTGTCCTTTTTAGTTCGTAATGTCCTGTTTTTCAACTCTGGATAAAATCTTTTTGCTTTAGTTGTACATTAAAGCCACAAAAAATCAACATATTCCTTTGTACGCCAAATCAAAGTTAGTTTTGGTTTGCTTCCGCACTGTAAAAACTAGAGGCTTGTTATTATTTTTCTCACCCCTAATTGAGCCGTCTATATCTTCAAAGTGCACAAATATGAGAAGCCAATTAGTGCCGAATAGCAACATAAATTAAACATAAGTTTTGCCTCTAATTGATCATGGGCAGGACACTTTATTTCCATGAATATGAATATGAATAATGAAAGTCTCATTAGGAGCTTTATTAGGGACGAAGTAAGTTATCCATAGTTCCTGAAATATAAGTGTGACTGCACATTTATGATTAGGTATCATCTTAATTACATCAAAACAAAGAAAAATGCACATGTGAGAGCAAAAAACATCACCTTTTATCCCGTCTCATCTCTGTTATGTAAATGCATTTTATGGTCTCCTTGGGTCTCTTATTCAGTCTTAATATTTACATAAAAGTGCTCCCATTGCTCGAGCAGATGTCCCTCATCTAGTCTTTCTCAGACTTCTCTCAGAGCAACACTTATCTAAATAGCCATGAAAAATCACACATGTACAAACTCATACAAATGCATACTTCCACACATACTGCAATGCCCCTAAAAATATGAATAAAAATCAACACTTTTTCAGCAAAAGCAAACGCACACTGCTCTGGCTCTTTATAAATGTAAATATACTGTTCCAAAAGTTCAAACACAGCTTTCAAAATGAGCATTGATTAATGCATATGGATGCAAACATTTTCTGTTGTCCACATTTACACTGAAATGACCTCGAACAGTATTATATTAGTCCTTGTAATATATTATATTTATTTCTATATTATATTTATACTCAGACAATATAAAATCATAAAACTTGTACATTTATATTCATATTTTTGTCTATTCATCTATGTATTGATATATCAATATCATTCCGAAATCTAAATTTATCATTTTAAGAGCGCTAGGCTAAATTTACTCCAGAGCATGGGTCATAAGCCACCATTTATTCCACTATTTAATAATTCACACTCAAATGTGAATGACCTGCTATATAAAGGAGGTTTAAGGACCTTCCAGCTGGATGTTTATTACTTCTGACTAAATGAATCTGCCAGTCTCTCACGCTCTCTTCCTCTCCTTACCTGTCCTTTTCTCTCAATGTGCTTAATGAACCAATAAATTCCATCCCTCTCACCCTGTTATATTAATAAGGTAATTTCAGAATCTCCAAATCTCTTCTGAGGAGATCCAGCTCTGGCCTTTCAATCAAACATCCTCTTATCTCCACAGGATCCTCACCTAACTCCTGCTCCATCCAGCTGCCATAACCGCTGCCGTCTCTCAGGCTCTCCTAATCTCCTGTCTGACCTCCACTCTCTTTCTATTATTGTCGCTGTCATTGCCTGTCCTCAACCTGTTCCCTTCACTACAGACCCTTATGTCTCTCCTATACCTTATATATTCCCCTCTCTGTATTATTAAGCATTAGAATTAAAGATTTTTTTATGTTTTTTTTATTATTATTTTAAAGAAAACAAATATATTTTTCCTTAAGTATTGAAATCTCCATAAACATCCAGCAGACTATTTTTGTAATATTTTATATCATCACTTGGTCCAGTTTCATACATCGTGCCCTTTAAGTGATTTGTAATGGACAATTCTCAAATGTATGTCTCTACATTGGCCAAATAGGTAAGAATTCTTTGCTAAGCCAGTCTGAAGACTTTGATGTGCTTTCTGCCTGTCAATCATTTTGGTCGTTTATGCTGCAAATATATGGGACGTAGGAATCTGATAGTGTAGCTGAAACATTAAATGCCATATTTACTTTCATTGTCAGTTGTTTGTCTGTCATGCAGGAATGCTATTTTCCTTCTGTTGTTTTTTGACAACACTGAGACTTGCTACTGCTGTCTTACTCTATCTTTAATCAATCTTTGAGGGTGGGGTTTTGGAACAGTGTCTGTTCATACTGCAAACTATTGGTTTTGTTTAACAGCAAAATAGCAAATATAACGCGGATCCATTAATCTCTCTCATCCTCACTGACCTGTTTTAAATTAAATCACTCATAAAATCACAACCCACACTGTCTGTATTACTGATGTTACTGACTGTTTCATATGTGCAACTTTTTGCCAGAAAACAAAGCATCACTTGAATTTAAATTTCCAGTAACATGTTTTTCAGCTTATTAATGCAAATTCAGTTTTACATTACGTTTTTTATAACAAAGCCCATCACAGACAAGACCAAAAGAGACTATTTTTCTTGACGTATTTTTATGTTTTTCTTCCCTCACATTTTTTAGTTTTCACTACTCTATAAATTTGATTTATGGTTGATTTATGAAAGCTGGTTACTTCATATTTTGCATTATTCAGAGATTTTCTTAAATATGTTTTTTGAAAATCCTCATGAACTTCTAATGGAAATGTATCAAGCAATTTGTTTCATTAATATTTAGTCTTAAATTTAGTTAAATTTCCATCAGACATTTTATTAAAAAATAATTTCCCCCTCTTTTCTGTCTTGTCGTCTCCTTGTTTCATATTTCACAATGACCAGAAGCTCTCCTTTTGCTGCCTTTCAACATGTGCATGTGGGATTGCGGCAGAGGTTTTATACACACACACACACAAAACATGCTGGCAGTGTCGCTCCGTAAAATACCTCAATTGGAAATCAGTGGAGAATGAAACTGAATTTGTGAGCCTGGCAACTCGATACAGGCATGGTAACTTCATCCATCACACAAAGCTGCTCTGATTTTCCTTCCTGTCTGAACAAGAATGAAATCATGTGGCCAGCTAGGCCAACCCAGTGGGGCTCTCAGACCATAGAGGAGCCCTGTTGGGTCATTCTCGTTGGGTTTGATTGTGCTAAACGCTCTGAAACACAAAGTTTGTGTTCATTCCTCATTTACCCATCTTTCTTGTACTTGCCTCCTGTAATAAATGGAAAAATCTTTCGGTATCTCCTTTTGTAAGTCCTACAGCAATGCAGACATTTAACTGGTTTGTAAAGCCTTTTATGTGGGACAGGCATTATTTCTAGATAGATGCTATAAACAGACCCTCATTTTAATACGTGAACACTAGACATTGCATTAATAAAAGTCTCTAGGTGATGCATCTCAATTGAGACCAGCAGTTCAGTATATTTCCATCTTATTCATTCATAACCCTTTGTGTGTGATACAATCCGCACATTTACTGTATGCATATACAGTATATTTCCTCATTCTGCATATCAAAACAGCATGGGTTTTAGATTTCAAATACGCATCTACTAAAGGCTTGAACATAGATAAAAGGCCTAGCTGTGAGTGACAGTATAAAACTGCAGTCCCTTTGTGCTGTTTATCACAAGGTCAACAGCCTTTACAAGGTGTGACTGTGCAACACAAACAATAGTCAAGCGAAGCCTGTCAACATGTGATATCACACGCAAATGCACACACAAGCAAAAAACAATGCAGATGAAAAATTATAAATGTAAATATAAAATATTTTTATTCTGCAAAATACAAAGACATTTTCCTCCACCTTTGCTGCTTTGTGCTTTATAATACCAGTTCAATCAACAAGATTCAACAAGATTCAGAAGCATTAATATTCCATTTCAACTTCCATTTTAGACACAATAAAGGCAGTTATTTAGTCTATTTTTTTCTTCACCAATGAAAACAGTTATGAACAAAACTACAGCAGAATACCACTGTGAGTCACCAAGCAAAACACAGTAGAGATTTTTTTTTTTTTTTTTTAAATGAATGAATGAATCAGTTTTGTTGAAATGATTGACTGAACAGCTGCATGACTCACTCATTATTGGTTGGTTCCGAAATAAATCAGCATGTTTTAAGGGATCATTTGAATGAATGATCCAAACAAACACTGTTGTATTGGTGTGACAATGCAGCTTGAAGATGCTGATAAAAATTATGAAATACAAGGGCCAGAACTAACTATTTAGAGTATGTCTATTTATTTGTTTGTCCATTTATATATGTATGGCCCTTTCTGAAAGCAGATCCTATTATGGAAACAGGTAATTGTGACCCAAAATACCAAGTAATTAGTTAAAACACAGAAAAAGAGATAAAGGAGAAAAGGGTACAAAAGGAAACCTCATCTGCAGATAAGTTCAGCTGAAATGACACAAAGATTTGCTTAACCAGCTAAGTAAACGGCAATGAGCCCTTGAAAGCTATCACTGCCAGTACTATTCTAGGAGGTGTGATCTCTCAGCACGATGTACACATAGGGAAGTATGTACTGATCTAATGAAAATCCTTACACTTCAGTTTATAGGTGCGTCATAAAGCTAGAAGGTCTGGAGTGTGTAAGGGCCTCTGATGTGCCCTTGTTACGAGACCACCTTATCTGCTGAAATGAGGGGAAATCTACCATCCATCAGTGAATAAATCAAACACAGGAAGGATACAGATAATTGAAATTCTATCCTCCCCCAAGGCCTATGAACAAAACTGCTGAGAGATCTCTATCGTGTGCCTGTATCATCTGGGGTTCAAGCAAGGGCTCCCGGCCCAGACCAGAGGCTCTTGAGAGCAGATACAGGGTGAGTACAGGAGATGCTGCTGATAGCATACAAATTAGTCCAAGACAAAGCACACACTGTACAAGTTACCTCCTGGACTTAAACTAGAAATATGATTCATATGGAAACATTGAGGCTGTCATTCAACATTATTGAATTTTATAATGAACTGGCTGAGCATTGGAAGGCTGAGTAACGAACAGTTTGCTGAAGAGGTGAGCCATGATAAGTCCTTTAGATGCACCAAACTTAGATGAAAAACTCATCCAAGCTTTAGAAGAACAAAGATTTAAATCTAATTCTGGATTTGAATGCTTGCTGTTGTAAACACTGAATACTTGGATGCTTTAAGGTATTTTGTGAATAAACAAAAATGTAATAAGTTTTGTTATTAGCCAGTAGCTACCCTCAGTGATATCCAGGAGTAGAAACAGGTGTAAAATTGACAGCAAATTTAATAATAATATACCCAATGTATGGTTTTGATTTATAAGTGAAAGAGAAAAATGTGGAATACTGGAATTCTGGTGAGACAGAATGCATTATATTAATAAAATAGATTATTATGTCCATTGATATGGCTTTGGTTATCCTTTAAAGACATTCAGAATGACCATGCATAATGTTTTGGATAACATTAACTAACATTTGAACATGAACATAGTAAAGGACATATACTATGTCCCTGCTTTTACAGTCATACAGGAGAGACTGAAAGCTACTACATACACATTAGAAATAATGCATGAAGGAGATTTGATTTTCTTCATGATACAAAAACTGTGATTACTTAATGAGACATATGCTACAGCCATTACCTTCAATCCCCTGAGCTCCACTGATATCACATTAGCTGAATAAGTACCCATAAAACTAGTAGTCAAGCTTTCTGCAAATAAAGTAGCACAAACCGAAGAGTTAAAAAAAACATTTAATGAATCTTAGTGATGATAACCCACAATTAATTTGAAAATCCATTTTTTGCAGGGGTTTTTTTTTATTATCAAATTATCTTTTTCACCTAACACTCCAGAAAAACAGCTTTTTTTGTCTTTTTGATTATTTAAAATTATTTTCAACTTTAGTATGTTATTTTGTATAAAATGAGCATTAATGTGTACATACAGTATGTGGGTTAATTTTCCATCCATTATCTATATAGGCCTATATGCAATGATTTTATGTTCAGATTTATATTCAATGAGTAAACAGAAAAATGTCATGCTGTCATATAGCAATAATTGAATCTTATTAACTTACTGTATGAATTATATTGGAAAAGTTCATCTTAAAACTACTATAGCACAACATGATGCATCAATATATGTATTAGAGAATAGCCTTTTTTAAAAGCCTCTTGTAACTCAGTCTTTTACCATTCACCATACCTCTCAAAGATGTTAGTGCCTTCTTAAATTCGGTCAACAAAACCAGAATTAAACCCTTCCTTCGACTATGCTCTTGATAGATGTCCTTTGTGTCGATTCACAAGACTAATTCTGAGTCACTGAAATGATTGACTGCAATGACTCTTTTGAACCTAAAAGACCCGAACAGTGACTCAACTCTGAGAACCGTTGTAATGACCCAAATTCCACCAGCCCTGTCTCACCCATCTGAACCAGCATGCATTGTGAAGACCAGAGCTTTGACTTCTTGTAATGACAAACAGCAGGTACTCCAATGCAATGTTATTGATCAAAGCTTTTACATGTATAATGGCCTGTTTGACCTCACGTGAGGCTGCCTAGCATTGAATAACAATACTGTGGGACAAGTGCATTCAGTTTTTGAGGTCTATTGTGTTCACATCTGACTAAGCCATATCTTGGACTATATGCTGCTACATTGACAATGTCAGATGGCTTTTTATTTAACACATCATGCATGTCCCAAAATGCATGTTCACTATAAATTTTTTCTCTTTTCATGTACTGTGAAAATAACAATAATTAGGTCAAATCCATACAGACAACATTCTTTGTTTGATTTTCTAAAGCTTTAAGCTTTGTCTTATTTATTTAATAACGTGCAATAGCAAATGTGATTGTCAGAATAAGAATGGACAAAAGAACAGATTTTTTTCTTTTGTCACTTACTATAGCAGTAACTCTAGCTGTTAACTGTGGTTTCAGAGCATGTTGTAAATAGTCAGGGATCAGCTCGGATCAATAACTGAGGGAAATTGAATGTCACCTCTGAAAGACACCTCTCTGAACAAGCAAACATTTTTATGGTAGGATGGCTATAACAGGTTTCTTTTGTTTCTTCCAGGCTTAAGTTAATTATATGCAAACAAAACTCTCAAGGTAGCCTATTTCTGAACACGAGTCAGATTTGTTGCATTTCACTTAGACTTGTTTATTAACAGGCTTTTGAGTAAAATAGCATAATAAAAGAACGCAACGAAACCAAAATATGGTGAACTACGATGAAGTCGTCTTTACTTAATCGTGTTTGAATTTACTATGATAAAATAAGACGAAGTAATTCCATAATTAGGTGACATGATAAATATGTGCTTTTTCGACCTTCTGAACAGTGCATCCCGCGTTCGCATCTGTTACACCAAAAGTCACCTTGGAAGATGAATGAGTGGCGCGAGAGATGGCGCAAATGGAACTGAATATCCTATGGCCGCAAGACTGCACACAAACACTGACTTCCAATGCGAACGAGTCACATGACCGTACTACGGCAATGACACCGCTTTATTTTGGTCCATCAGACTCTTGAAGAATATCTATAATTAGAGCTCGTCTCGTGCGGCCGATTTTGACCGAACGTGCACGAATTCCTTCTCTTTTGGGGTCTCGCGACAGGAGCTCTAGAGCTTATAAGCAGCCTAAAATGAAGGCTGTGAATTTATAGGTGTCCCATGCAGGATACGGTGATTTTAGAAATGCTCCCTCACTTTAAGAGTAATATCACCTGACATACGCACGGGGTTTCAGTGCAATGTTTGCTGGTGATTGCATGACATAAAAGGTGCATTATGATGCATAACGTTTTTCTCAAGGTGAGATCCGGACACCTCGCGCTCTTACCTTCAGCTGTCGCCTTGCCATGTCGGTCGGCTGCTTGGCGTTGAAAGGATAGGCGATGCACCGCATCACAAAGACATAGAGTTGCAGCTTCTTCTTTCGTTCCTCTTCTTCCCGCTGCAGTTTCTCCACGTCCTCCTTATCCTGCTCGCTGGCGGCCGACGGGCTTGGGCTGGATGGTCGCGCACTGGAGCCTCGGCTGGCGAGCTGGAGCCTATCGGAGCTCTCGCTGGTCCTGCTGGGAGAGATGCGAGAGGATCCGGACTGAGGAGCCATCACCTCTCGGCTTTCCTCCTCCACTATCCCGTCCGATTCCTCTTCGCTGGAGGATGGATCCAACATTTTTGCTCTCGGAGGCGCTCGCCTAAGCGTACAAGCGAATTAAACGCACGATTAGATGTTTACGGCGTGGAAACGTATCAGTTTGGTGACTTAGCGTTCGGCATTCAGAGGGCTGGTCGACTGGCGGTGAATGTTTAATCTACTGAAACACTTCGGGTGCGGAAGCAGTCACTGCAATCTCTTCACACGGCCAGAGCAAAGATGCTGCTGCTGCTGCTGCTGCATACGTGTTCCGTGCTGTGCCTCCGTTCGCCAGTCATTGAGAGGGACTCGGGAGGAACGGAGATGGGAGGGGCGCGCGCAATGAAAAGAGCGAATGATGGCCACTTCCTGCTGAGTCTCGCGTGAGACGCAGGCGCTGTCCACGGTACTGGATGAGAGAGCGGGTCATTTCGGTCGCAAAAATGGTGTGGGTAGTTGACACCGAAAATGTGCTGTTATTTCATTTGACCTCTGGACTTCACTTACAGGGCAGGGACTTGCCGTATTACATAACCATATTTCACATTAGACGTGTGCTTTATTTTTAACGATATTTTTACTAGACATCATCACAATTGTGAGCTATTTATGTAATTATTATATCCCCAGTGTTGGGGTGTAACTAGTTACATGTAAGTAAATTATGTATGGTGAATTAAGGTAAAGTGGCCACCTTTGTAAAAAGTGTAATTTAGATAGGCCTACATATATATTTTTTTTATTTATTTTATTTTTTACTTTTGTTAACTTTAAGGTCCAGCTATAATATTTCAAATTGAATACAGTTCATGAATACAGCAACAACAAATAGAAAAAAATAAATAAAAATAACAATAATTAAAGGAACATTTGAAATGGTAACCATATGTAAAAATGTTTTCTGTCTATGTTCTCTAAACACTTTAAATTCATTTTAATTGTGTCCATATTTTAAAGCTTTATTCTGCAGCTATTTTGCTCCTCTCATCCTTTCTTCACTCCACAGTTTGAACTTCATGCCTTGACTTTTCTATTATCTCTTTCCCTTCTTCCGTCTCTGACTTGAAATTCCTGACTGCAGACTCTTTTCTCTTTTCTAAAAAAAAAAAAGATATATGTCAACTATAAAATAACAAATGAATGTCAATTTATTTAATTAATTTGAGTATTATTACTGAAGGTTAAAAGTCAGCCCACTTTACCTGGATCCCACCGGCCCACTTTATCAAACACATTCAGCCAAAGTGGGTCAGGAATATTTAAACACCTTACAAAAAAACTAACAAATTTTTAAACATTTTATTCTTTGCATTTTATTCCTTGTTAGCTGTGGAAACAAAAACAGCAGAAATAGTCCCAATAATGTTTGTTTCAAACTTAATTGAATTGCAAAATAAATGTAATTATAATCAGTTACAGTTACTGAGAAAAAAAGTGTAATTATATTACAGTTACTTATGAAAATGTAAAGGAGGTTACATCTGAGTTTTTTTCACACACACCCACATACAGATTTAATTGTTTTCTTTCATAAGTTGCAGTGACTGCTCTAAAATATGAGACACCAATGTTTCAGGAGTTTAGTACACAGAATAGGACATATTGTCACGAATCTGGTTCGTGGTCTTTTGTCCGACTGCCACAAGAGGTCGCCTCTCCATCATATTGACTCTCACACCACACATCACACTGGACTGCGTTTCCCATCATCCATTGCACTGATGACACACACACAGAATGCACTGATTGCACATACACAGCTGAATGCACTGAGCACACAGCTGTCACCAATCACGCGCTCACCTAAGAGCTATTACACACACTACATAAAGTATTTTCTAGCATTTAGCACTCTCCTAGTGCTAGCTACTATACCAAGCCATTCCGTGTGTGTGTGTTTTCTGTTTAGTCTCTAGTACTGTTCTACATTTATCACTCTCCAAGTGATAGCTGCTTTGCTGAGCCTAGTTTTTAGCTTAGTTTAGTCATTTTTATGTCGCCTTGTTTCCTGATTCCTGCTCGTGTCCCTTGGATTAATCCTTGTCTCGCCGCTCAGACTCTGTTTGTTCTGCCTCTGGATTATTGCTCACGTTATCGGACTACCCCTCTTGTCAAGCCCTCTGGATGTTGTTCACCGATCAAAGACCCACGCTTGCCCTACGATTACTCTTGTGTCTTGCCTGTGCTATACCCGCTTGCTGTTGTTTGACCCTGCTTGTGTTTTGACTATGTGCACTCATAAAAGCTTGCATTTGGATCCTTTCGCCTCATGTCCCGTTGGCTCCGTTACACATATGCTCATTCGATAACTGTTTTATTTCCTATTTAGGATTGTGTATGCTTTATTTTTCCCAAAGGCATTATTAGATGCCAATGTTTCCTATCATAACTATGCGATTTGACAAAATATCACATTTATTAAACTATTTCTTGTTATGATTCTAAATCTGTATTTAACATCAGAAGGATCCCAAAGTGAAAAGGTGTTAAAGTCTGGTTTTGTGGTGGCTGTGCTTTAAAATTAAATTATTATTATCTTAATTCAAGTGATGGATTTCGTAAATCTGACAGTAATCAGTGTTGTGTACTAAGGTTAACCCTGTCTGGTTTACATATTTGAAAATGATTAACAGTTGAAACAATAGAAATTAAGAAAAGTAAATGTATTCAGTTACAACACTTTAATAAAGTAATTGAAATGGTTACATTTACATTTATGCATTTAGCAGACGCTTTTATCCAAAGCGACTTACATTGCATTCAAGTTACAGTTTTTACATTTTATCAGCTCTTGCTTTCCCTGGGACTCGAACCCATGACCTTGGCGTTGCTAGTTACACTACTTATTACATTTGAGACAGAGTAACTTGTAATCTGTAACCATTACATTTCCAAAGTAACCTTCCCAACACTGGCTATCCCTAAAACATAATATATAAAATAGCCTATATAGGCTATTATGTCATTTTTAATGCTTTTACTCTTCACAATTTCATAAATAATGACACAGAAATTGCCAGTATCCCTGAATTAAACCTGAATTTTTAAAGACTGGAAAAGTAATTTCTTGTAAAACATACTCTAATTATTAGTTTTATTTACAACATCGAACAATATTTTACAGTTTACACAAAACATAAACAGAAATATTTGATTAGTATGCTATCTCTAAACACAAAATCAAAATCACACTGAGAGTATACAGATGGTATTCTATATATATGTACTACTTTGGTATTAGAGGTATTAAAAGTTTTAAAATTGTGCTTCTTGTGGTAACTATTTTTTTAAAATTCATTGGCTGTATTCTAGTCAAAATATGATCATTTGATGTGACTGAATCAACCTGAATACGTTACACCAGTGAATGTGATTTTAAAGGTCAGAAAGCCAAAATGAATAAAAATGTATTTATTTATTTAATATTAATAATTATTATTTATTAAGTAGACATGACATTCTCCAGTAGTTTTGCACTGTTGGCTAAATATAGATAGGCATAAATCTTTTATTTTTTACACCTCAGAGAGACATACAGTCCTCACAAGCTTTGCCATTTAGCAGAAGCCTTTCTACCCAATGCAACTTCCCTTACTATGGCAACAGTCCCTCTGGAGCAACCTGGGGTTAAGTGTTTGACTCAAGGGCACATTGGTGGTAGGGGGTTTTGTTTGTATTTTTTTCCTACAGAAAGCAACATGTCTTAAGGTCGTTTTGGGGGCTTTTCTGAAGGAGCAGCAAGTCGTAAAGCAATAAAATCACAACATAAGGTGTTTCCAATTGTATCCACAAGGGACAAAATCAATAAACAGCAGACACAAAGAAAGAAAATCAGATAAATTAAGGTGGCAGCTGATAAAAGGATTTATGATGAGCCCCACCCTTATGTGAGACCTGCTCTTTCTCAACTATGACATGTTAAACAACATTCACGGTAAAAGATTTAGGATCTGTTGCCTTCAAAAACAAATACATATTTCAGTTAGTTTTTGACAGCACTGAATTTTTTACATTATTGGCTTATATTCTTGCCATTTTGAGGCTGTGACAAATTTTATCATCACACACAGCCCTGTAGCAAGAATTAATCCTTGACTATGTACAGTCACATAGCCATATATCCAAAGGCTTATGTGAATTTTCCTGATGGATAGGCGAAATACTCCAATCGTGTTGACTGCATTTTGATCATTTATCAGGATTATTCACTTACTATTAAATCAAAAGCAATATTGCAGATAGACAGTGTTTAACATGACAATTGCATAATGATTATACAGAGATACTTTTGGACTGGACTTTGGACACTTCATTTTAATAAAAGAAATAATAATGATCAGTGTACATTTATATATATGGGTGTGTGTAATTTACATTTTAGAGCAAAGCTATTCAATTAACCACAAACCTTGATTTGCTCATATAATTAAAAAATTCCATTATAAAAACCCATAGGAAAAGTCTTCTGGGGTTTAACGTCACAGCTGCAGCATTATATAATAATGTACAACAAAAAGGTTTCAAGCATGAGAAAGTTATAATCATAAAAACACTGTTTCTGAAACTACTCAATATTGAAAGGAATAATCTCTTACTGTGTTCATCTATATGCTTTCCTTTCAGTGGATTGCTAACAAATACACCGAAACAACACTCTGATCATTTAGTGAAAATATGATTTTGAAACTGTAACATATTCATTATATTCTTTATGTATAATAAATGTCATCATCACACACGGCCCTGTGGCAAGACTTAGTCCCTGGCTATGTGTGGTCATATATCGAACGGCTTATGGGAATTTTCCTGATGGATGGGGAAATTTACTCCAATCATGCTGACTGCATTTTGATCATTTATCCAGATTATTCACCCACTGTGAAATCAAAGTAAAGCAACAGATAGACAGCATTTGACAAAGACTTCTGGACTTCTTCTAAGAAAGAGGATAGTAAAAAAGAAAAAAATATAATTTTCATAAAAATTGGCAAACAGAAATACCCTTCAACTGTAAAATGCGCTTTGTTCCACAGGGCTTGCTGGAGAATTAGCAGTTATGACTATAAATATAACGTCCCAATGGTTCCGACTATCATACCAGATGTTCAGTAAAAGTGGTGCTCTCCAAAAACACGTCTGCATGTTCACACATTTGCTAAATATAGCTAAGTGTTCGGTTTATTTGAGAATAATCACACTCCTCGAATGTGTTGATGAACCTAACTGATATGAAAATATGTCCTGCTGCAACAAAAGCAATTATACAATACACACAACAACCCACTTTTTTATGTAAGGATAACCTATCAAACAAATACTCACTCACTAATTGAATGCTATACATTTAGTAATACTTAAAGAAAAAACTGTTCTCAAACCAAATGACTGCATTGTGTCTAGTTCAGTCAGGAGATTGGATCATCAGATTATACAGGCCATGAAAGATTGTCTTTGGAGGTCTGCTTTCATGTACTGGAGCACAGATATTCTGCATTCCAGACCACAGGAACCACCCCTGGTGTTTCCTGAACAGTGCTGCTATGCTAGCACTTCCTGTTCAGGCTTTCTTCAGTGGATGTTGGCACAAATGGTTCTCCAGAACCCCCCACAGACCCCCCCCCCCCCCCCCCCCCCCCCACTCCATCTGCAGCAGCACTCTCTCTGCATCTTAACCATCAATAATTGATTGAGTTTCTCTCTGCCCTGCTTTACTTCAGCTTAAATGTATGTTTCGCCATCTCTCTGTAGTAGGAACTTGTGTGGTAAAGCTAATATTGGCTTGCTGTGTTTTTGGCTTGGAGAACAGATCCATTTCTGGTGATGTTTTGTATATATTTGTTTTTACAGCATTTATATTATTCTTAAAGTTAGCTCATGCTACTCCATTATATCATCTAAAGCATTAAACATTTTGAAGACCACACCTTGTGTATGTACAGTAATAGGCTATAAATAATATAAAGTCAAAGAGCTTGTTTTGTGTATGTTTTTTATTCATTTGGTGTTTGTGTGTATATGTTACATGATTTCAAATTAGATATCAAAATCTGACAATATGTCAGTGATTAATTGACAATAGAGGCAGAAGCAGTTCATTTTATTCTCTCCATATCTTCTCCTGCTGAAATGTTGGGTTATTAATAGAATGATTTGAGCTGGCCTTGACCCTGCCATTTTCACATCTTCGCTCCGTTCCTTTTTTCTTCAGTGGATGAAGAAAAAAGGAAAGTTGTTCCCGGAACGATTTAGTGTTGACAATTAGTAACATTTCTTGTTGTGTTCATCTATGTTTTCCTGTCAGTCGATTGCTAAATATCACTCTAAATATGACTTAGAACTGTAACAAATATGAATAATTAAATGCATTCTTTCTGTATGCAGTCCTATATTTTAATAAGAGTCTGATATATAGGCCGCATTCCCTCTCTCTGCCTGTACAACCATAAACAAGCTCTCAAAATGCATGCACATGTGTACTAGATTCAGACATGCTAGACACGTTCATTCTACAAACATCTCCTTCTAAACATTGTTTCCTTGCTCTGTGTAAGGCAATTAGACTGATCTGAAATTAAACAACACAGAGGGGATTGGAGTTTGGGGAGAGGTGCACTGTTCTGGTTATCAATCAATTGAACAAGCATCATTTGCATTTTCATCAAGTCACCCCTCCACCTCAAAAGCACCTCCCTCAGATGATGGATTTTAAACAGTGAACATATGCACATGTATTGATAAATAGATTGTCAAGTGGGGTTCAGTTCAGTCTCTTAAACAAACCAGTTTTAACTCTTGCATGAAAACTGAAAGATACTGATGATATCATTTTGCATTTGGGGGTGAGTTTTTTTCATATTTTTGTCCAATAAAATGTCCTTCCCCATATATCACTCATTACTGTAGCAAAAACTATTTTTTCTTTGATATATCTTCCAGTTTCAATAGGAAATACATCAGTAATGGAAAGAAAACAGCACTCATCAAGCCATTTCATGGTTTCTTTAACTCATAATGTCACGGAGTAAAGAACATCTGAAAAAGCTTAGCCTTTCTTCTTGACTGTGTGACATTATTAAGCAATGTGTGTGTGTGTGTGTTCAGGGTGTGAAAATACAAGTCAGAGCCATGGGAAAATGAACGGATGTGTGAATATCAGTGGGTCAATGGCAAAGGCTGAGTCCGAGTGCTTACAGACGTGGTTGTAATGCTCTCTATAGTATTAAAACACTTTGAGTCTCTCTGTCTTTTTCTCCCTCAGTCTTTTCTTTCTATGTTCGAACGAAACTGATGAAACAGGACACGTATTTACAAGTATGATGAATGCACCTATTATTCAGTTTCCATGACCACATGTACGTCTGTGCAGACTTTTAGATCTATATTCATCAGACCTACAGTAGCCTATATTCAAGTCCTCAGGTCTTATTGATCAGAGTTAGACCTACTCTAAGTGGAACAACTCACAACAGCCCCTCACTTTTGCTTCAGTCATCTTTCAGATGTATATGGCTCATCAAAGATGACACTGATTTGATGAGACCAGCTTTACATGCATCCTCCCAGGCATCTGTCTTTTACCTCTACCCTTTTCTAGAACAGAGCCGGGTTTAAGAGGACCATTATTTCTAAATATAGAGCCCTTTAATGCACTGGTCCTTGATCTGGTACAACACCAGGCAGAACAGCAGTGACACCAAAGGCTACGTCTGCACTAAGTTTTCTCGTTCTAAAGTGAGTGTCATCTTAGCACTCACCTCTTTCCATCGCCATAATTACAGCAAATGAAGAAGAATGATGATTAGATCACATGATGAATGATCTGTGATTCTCAACCAGATGTACTTATAAGGATAGTTAACCCAAAAGAAGATATTTTAAAAAATGATTCAATTTTTTTTTTGTCCATACAGTGAAAAGTAATGAGTGTTTAAATAATGTTAAATAACTATATATATATACAGGTCCTTCTTAAAAAATTAGCATATTGTGATAAAGTTCATTATTTTCTGTAATGTACTGATAAACATTAGACTTTCATATATTTTAGATTCATTACAACACAACTGAAGTAGTTCAAGCCTTTTATTGTTTTAATATTGATGATTTTGGCATACAGCTCATGAAAACCCAAAATTCCTATCTCAAAAAATTAGCATATCATGAAAAGGTTCTCTAAACGAGCTATTAACCTAATCATCTGAATCAACTAATTAACTCTAAACACCTGCAAAAGATTCCTGAGGCTTTTAAAAACTCCCAGCCTGCTTCATTACTCAAAACCGCAATCATGGGTAAGACTGCCGACCTGACTGCTGTCCAGAAGGCCATCATTGACACCCTCAAGCAAGAGGGTAAGACACAGAAAGAAATTTCTGAACGAATAGGCTGTTCCCAGAGTGCTGTATCAAGGCACCTCAGTGGGAAGTCTGTGGGAAGGAAAAAGTGTGGCAGAAAACGCAGCACAACGAGAAGAGGTGACCGGACCCTGAGGAAGATTGTGGAGAAGGACCGATTCCAGACCTTGGGGGACCTGCGGAAGCAGTGGACTGAGTCTGGAGTAGAAACATCCAGAGCCACCGTGTACAGGCGTGTGCAGGAAATGGGCTACAGGTGCCGCATTCCCCAGGTCAAGCCACTTTTGAACCAGAAACAGCGGCAGAAGCGCCTGACCTGGGCTACAGAGAAGCAGCACTGGACTGTTGCTCAGTGGTCCAAAGTACTTTTTTCGGATGAAAGCAAATTTTGCATGTCATTCGGAAATCAAGGTGCCAGAGTCTGGAGGAAGACTGGGGAGAGGGAAATGCCAAAATGCCTGAAGTCCAGTGTCAAGTACCCACAGTCAGTGATGCTGGTGTTGGTCCACTGTGTTTTATCAAGGGCAGGGTCAATGCAGCTAGCTATCAGGAGATTTTGGAGCACTTCATGCTTCCATCTGCTGAAAAGCTTTATGGAGATGAAGATTTCATTTTTCAGCACGACCTGGCACCTGCTCACAGTGCCAAAACCACTGGTAAATGGTTTACTGACCATGGTATTACTGTGCTCAATTGGCCTGCCAACTCTCCTGACCTGAACCCCATAGAGAATCTGTGGGATATTGTGAAGAGAAAGTTGAGACGCAAGACCCAACACTCTGGATGAGCTTAAGGCCGCTATCGAAGCATCCTGGGCCTCCATAACACCTCAGCAGTGCCACAGGCTGATTGCCTCCATGCCACGCCGCATTGAAGCAGTCATTTCTGCAAAAGGATTCCCGACCAAGTATTGAGTGCATAACTGAACATAATTATTTGAAGGTTGACTTTTTTTGTATTAAAAACACTTTTCTTTTATTGGTCGGATGAAATATGCTAATTTTTTGAGATAGGAATTTTGGGTTTTCATGAGCTGTATGCCAAAATCATCAATATTAAAACAATAAAAGGCTTGAACTACTTCAGTTGTGTTGTAATGAATCTAAAATATATGAAAGTCTAATGTTTATCAGTACATTACAGAAAATAATGAACTTTATCACAATATGCTAATTTTTTGAGAAGGACCTGTATGTATATATATATATATATATAAACAACTCAAGTTTGGTTTGGTGTTGAAATGGCCATACTGATGGGACTGTATAAATACAAAAGGTTTAAAAATACTGTTTAGATCACAGTTTAATTACACTGAAACATGCATTTTGTTTGTCTGCTATTTAACAGCATGTAATCAGTCTTTTTCTTTCTTCTCCCTCTTGTACCTAGGCTAGACAGGAACAGGAGAGAAGAAAAAGCCAGAAAAAGAGTCATTAAATATGCAGTGAAGAGAAGCAGCACTTCAGGCGTAGTGAAAACTCACTGCTGTCAGAGCTTCAGACCTGCCATCCACTGGGAAACACTAACTCCTTCCTTATTCCGAGAGACATAAGCTGGGATATATGCAAGTATTTGAACACAGGGCGTTTAGATGAACATACATGGATGAGTAGGAAGCTATTATGGTTTTTCTGTCAATTATAAACACAATGCAATTTATCAGTCTTTACCCATTACTCAGTCATCACCTCATAAAAGATTAATACAGCTGACATGCCTAAAGACACCAAGTGCTTTGATTCGCTGAACAGTGCAGCAGTGCATACATGAGATAAAGCAAACCTGCAAAATTACCTGCAATTTTCTCCTTTCAGCAGCATAATAAACCCCTATTGTTGGCTGCATATTACGACACCTCTAATTAGGCACTCTGAAATTCTTTTTGTATTATCAATTTATTCATTTTTCTTCTGTGATATTCAGTACAAGCATAATTAATTACATTTAGACCTACCACATTATCATTTCATAGGAATATTAAAGGTAAAGTCTCTGTCTGTGTTGCAGAATTGCTTGCTTGTAAGCTGTTTCTGCTGAATCTCTTTTACTGTAACTAAGCAGTCCATGATTTAGTTTTGTTTCTCTCCAGTGTAGGTAAGGGGTTTTCTTGCCAAAGGTTTCCTGCATCATTGGCTCCATTCTGGGCTCCATTTGTTGCCTACCTTCATGCAAAAATCCCACTGTATGTGAGCAAAGAGCTGATAGGAAGCCAGAATTAAATTAGCTTTGAGTGGATCCTGGCATTTGAGAGATCTAAAGCAGTGAGCCGAAGAGAGAGAGAGAGACATTGGGTGGGGGAGAAGAAGATGGCGAACAAGACAGTTGTGAAATAATGTCATAATTGGGGCCATTTACTACTATGTTTATGACACACGTTTTCATGTCAACGTGTTTCATTAAAAAAAGAGACAGGAAAGATGAGGAAGCCACAGTTCAGGACTTCACGTTACTTAGTCACTCTTAAAAAATAATCATCACCATCACCTAGTGCCTACATAATGACTGTTATCAGAAGAAAAACTGCAATTTTTAGCATTCCGTGCTGCTGTTTACATGCAGGGCTGGTTTGTGTTGTTTCCTCATCATGTTTCTCCTTTCCTCTCTACATTGTGTATCATCCACTATTAAAAACAGCAAAAAGGAACCATAAGAAACCAAACTTAGAACAATTATTGGAACTTAGTGTCCCATCAGATTAATTTTGAAACTGGTATTTCAATGTAAAAAGCCTCCATACATTTGGTTTAAATCTTAGCTTTAAAGGCATTTCAAACACAACAGCCCTCCTAGTGGAGAATTAAAGTAAAAGCACCTTATAAATCAAGAGGTACACACAGTATAAAGAAAGCACAGAGAAGTCACAGGAGTGATAGTCTAGTATTAAGAAAGCCCCTGATTGTAAGAGTGTTTGACACTCTTATAAGAATCATGAGTAAAATATTTATACATTTAAAATAACAACTATGAATTCTAAATGTTTTAATGAGTAGCTTCAAACAGCAGATGGCAGCATTGTATAACAACATAACTACTCAATGGGTATGAATGTGTAAGCACTTGACCAGTTTCTTTCTTTCTTTCTTTCTTTCTTTCTTTCTTTCTTTCTTTCTTTCTTTCTTTCTTTCTTTCTTTCTTTCTTTCTTTCTTTCTTTCTTTCTTTCTTTCTACTGCAAATGTGTATTAGTGTTTCATGATTTTTTTAATTATCTAATGGCTCTGAAAATGAACATTTTACTGATCAAAGGAACTATTTGGCTCAGATCGTATGAAGCCACCAATACCACCTTTGTTTGATACATTCAGGGCACTGTTTTTTATTCATGACTTGCATTTATAATAGGACATATAAAAGGACACAAGGTGGCTACAGGAAAGAAATGACACCTATGTGTTGTATTCATTATAATACTTTTATTGTGTCCTTAAAGCTGGCTGGGATGGAGTGACTACAAATATTTCCACCTAAAATAAATAAAACAAAAATAATATTTTTTTATTAAATTTAAGTCAATTTTGATCACAAATCTTGCCTGTGTGATTAAATAGCTTATTGGACTGTGATAATTCTCCTGCTTGAATCATTCACATTCACAGTCAAGATATTTAGTCATCAAGTTGTCAAAAATGTGCAGGTAAAAAATAATTTACCAACAGTCTAGATTCCACTTTAATCATTTGCAATAATAAATTAAAATAGAGGGCCATTACTGTGGCAGATTTATTGTTTATAATCATAATTATTTATGTCCTGCATGTAAAACACTGAGGTAATGAATGTAATGTACCCAATACATCTGTTAAGGTTTACTCAATGTGAAGGTGATCTAGATTATTACATTCTTAATTGCATATTTTTCAGTGACTGAGTCTGAGTGTATGTACAGAATATGTGCATATTTACATATACACATGTGCAACAGGTTTGCATTTATATGATCTACCAGGCGTCTATGTGTACTATTATGTGTGCCCCTTATTATGTGCATCTGTGTGTGTGTGTGTGTGTGTGTGTGTGTGTGTGTGTGTGTGTATGTGTGTGTGTGTGTGTGTGTGTGTGTGTGTGTGTGTGTTTGTGTGTACATGTGTGACACACAGAGCAGACACACACAGTGCCAGTTTCCCTTGTAGAAGCATCTCCATGTTGTTCACTCACTCAGTATCTCTGGGTTTGGCTGGCAGAGGAGCTCAACACTCCTTCATAGACAGACTCACAGGCTGATACTTAATCCGTTTTATCAATGTGTATGGTCATATTTGCTCCGGTAAGACCTCTCTTATTCTAAAACCTTCAAGTATTAGGAATTGTTTTGACCAAAATTTATTTTCAATTATACCACTTATTTCAAACACTGCTTAAAGCTAAAATAACATATGTATTGTTTATTTAATTTTTTTCAATTATTTGTATCTTTTTTTTTTCTATTCAGTATTGACCGACTAGAAATGTAATATGATTTGAAAGTGTGTCAGTAAGTGTTAGCTCATAATTTGACTGTCACAAGATAAAGTGTCTAATGAAAGTAAAGTTCGAACAGTATTTTGTGCAGTTTCTCATGGTCGCATTCTCAAAATGCAAATATGTCTATCAGGAATCAGATTTAATTATTAGCTGCTCTTTGAGGTCGCAGCGTCGGCTCTCTGTTTGTAGTCTCTCTTGCTTGAATAATTCATCTGCTCTTGTTGAAATGTGCAAAAGATCGATGCCATCCAGCTCTTAGACAGACTTTAATGATGAATCTGAGCTGAGCTAAATGCAGCATGATTGCATGTTTGTATTTGCACATACTATATGTACATGCATATTTATGTGAATAAGAAGTAATTAGTGTGTGTGTATATATATATATATATATATGATTGTATGTGTGCGTGTGTTTCTGGGTATGCTGGCAACCCCTGGGTAACCTTTGCATAATTCACTGGGTCTCATCAGAGACTCATCAAAGAAGCATAGTTAATATATGTTATATGGGATGTCTGCACATGTGATATTAATTAAATATTCACACATTTCCAAAGCAATGTTCATATAGTCTGGAGAAAGAAATAGCATAATACATTTTTAAATACTCTCCATCCTTCTGTGTCTCTGTCTTCCTTTGACCCACACAGACCCACACACTCATAGCATAAGTATTCCAGACTGCATTTAATTAATATATACAGTGAAGGCATTAAATCATAATTGAAATGGTCTGCTTCTTTTCACCTGCTGTATCATATTATCAGAAACAGAAATAGAGGAACGGACTGCGGAGAGAATAGCGGGAGACTTGGACACATTTCTTATCAAACACCTGTGTCCACAGAGAATAAAGCCCTGGCTCTTGTCCAGTAAACCTCCAGCCTTTTCATTCATTATGCCCAACGCAAAACTGAATGAGTGAAAAAATATTCAAATTGTGTCAGACAAACGTGTTAGTGCCTGGCATCAAGTCTACAGTAACTGCAAGGGTTAGTGCACTTAAAAAGCATCTGTTTCTTATTTTGCACGATTAATTGTGCAGCAGTTGGATGAAAGGTCATTTAAATTGACCTCAAATCAGAAAATAAGAGGATAATTAAAACAGAATATTTTAATGTTCTGTGAGGTTAATTTGTCTTGACTTTGTGTGATGAAGTAAAGCTACCGATGGATAGTCAAGAGAAATTATCTTTGTCCTCTCCACATATAGGCTTATATCATCATCTTTTCACTAATAATTTGCTTTTTTTTCTCCTACAGCTTTTTGCTGTTTTAGCATTTGCAACATGTGGGGGATATTCTGGCCAGATAATGGTTAAAGTAGAATGTTTGAACAAAACTCAAAGCAACATCAGCCTCAGTTTCAACTACCCATTCCGGTAAGTGTTCTTAATAACACAATATACAGGTACATTTAAAAAAAAAATTGGAATATCGTGAAAAAGGTCAATATTTTTTGTCACTCATTTCAGAAAGTGAAACCCATATATTATATAGATTCATTACACATAGAGTGAAATATTTCAAGCCTTTATTTCTTGAAATTTTGATGATTATGGCTTACAGATAATGAAAACCTCAGAAAATTAGAATATTACATAAGATCAATAAAACAGAAATGTCAGGCTTCTGAAAAGTTTGTTCATTTCTATGCATTCAATATTTGGTTGGGCCTCCTCTTGCATGAATTACTGCATCAATGCGGCGTGGCATGGAGGCAATCAGCCTGTGGCACTGCTCAGGTGTAATGGAAGCCCAGGTTGCTTTGATAGCGGCCTTCAGGTCATCTGCATTGTTGGGTCTGGTATCTCTCATCTTCCTCTTGACAATACCTCATAGATTCTCTATGGGGTTCAGGTCAGGCGAGTTTGCTGGCCAATCAAGCACAGTAACACCATGGTCATTGAACCAGCTTTTGGTACTTTTGGCAGTGTGGGCAGGTGCCTAGTCCTGCCGGAAAATGAAATCAGCATCTCCATAAAGCTTGTCAGCAGAAGGAAGCATGAAGTGCTCTAAAATTTCCTGGTAGATGGCTGTGGACTTCAGAAAACACAGTGGACCAACACCAGCAGATGACATGGCAGCCCAAATCATCACTGACTGTGGAAACTTCACACTGGACTTCAAGCAACATGGATTCTGTGCCTCTCCACTCTTCCTCCAGACTCTGGGACCTTGATTTCCAAATGAAATGTAAAATTTACTTTCATCTGAAAAGAGGACTTTGGACCACTGAGCAACAGTCCAGTTCTTTTTCTCCACAGCCCAGGTAAGATGCTTCTGACGTTGTCTCTGGTTCAGAAGTGGCTTGGTAGCCCTTTTCTTGAAGACATCTGAGCGTGGTGACTCTTGATGCACTGACTCCAGCTTCAGTCCACTCCTTGTGAAGCTCTCCCAAGTGTTTGAATCAACTTTGCTTGACAGTATTCTCAAGCTTGTGGTCATCCCTGTTGCTTGTGCACCTTTTCCTACCCAAATTCTTCCTTCCAGTCAACTTTGCATTTAATATGCTTTGATACAGCACTCTGTAAACAGCCACTCCTTTCAGTAATGACCCTCTGTGACTTACCCTCTTTGTGGAGGGTGTCAATGTTCGTCTTCTGGATCATTGCTAAGTCAGCAGTCTTCTCCATTATTGTAGTTTCAAAGAACAAGAGATTCCCGGAATTTATACTGTAGAGATGGTCATTAATTGAAACTCATATGTAAATATTATAATATTTTGAGATACTGATTTTTGAATTTCATGAGCTGTAAATTCTAATCATCAAAATTAAAACAAAAAAAAAACTTTTGAAATGTTTTACTTTACATGTAATGAATCTAAAATATATGACAGTTACAAGAAAAAATTAACTTTTTTTTAGATGTACCTGTAAGTATTATACTGCATGTGATACTGTAAGCATGTATTATTAGATTCTGAAAGACTTGACTTGATATAGTTTTTTATTTTTATATTATATTATATTATATTTTATATTTTATTTTATATTATAAATATTTTTTAAATAAACTTGATAGTTTAAAATATAAAGTCAAAGACATGAACAAATTACAACCTATTGTGCAATCAGTAATTTCATTCCTCATAAATTTTTTTAATATAAATAAATAGTTTTATTAGATTCATAGTGGTTTAATTTTAGTATTTATATGCTATTATGTATTTATTAATATTTCAAAGTAGTCTTTATTTTATATTTTCAGTTTTCATTTTGGTTTAAGTTTTTGTTTATTTTATTAGTTTTGGTGTATTTGATTTTGTTTATTTCTATTTCTATTATTATTTTAGTTGTAGTTTTTAGTACTGCAACGTATTTAATTTGTAAGACAACATTCCTATTTTTTGTTATGTTTTTCATCTAATAGCCTAATTATGTATTTTTTTTATTTAGAAAAACTAAAATTTTTAATTAATAATGACACCAAAGCTGGTCATCTCACAAAGGCCGCCATTATGAATTCATATGACCAGCCAAATATTATTCCCTTTATCTCAGTAACACCCAGGTCTTGACTTCACTCGTAGAATAAATCAATCATAGCTAACAACCAAATATGTAAAATGCCATCAGTAAATGTAATTAAATTGAGTGACTATTTTCAGAAGATATTTGACATATTAATGGCATCCCATTGCATAGTCTCGACTTTAAAAGATTACAAAAAGAAACTGTGCTCAAAACAAAAAGAAGATGTGCTTGAAACATGTTAAAGGAGCAAATTCCTGTTTCCTCTTCCCAGACTCCAACAGGTACACTTCAGTGCTCCTCTATGTGAAGGAACCAGGAAAGAGACTCTCTTTCTTGAAGGGGATTATGCTTCATCTGCACAGTTCTTCGTCACTGTGTCGGTCCTGGCTTTTCTCTATTCCCTTTTGGCCACAGTTGTTTACTTCTTCTATCAGAACAAATACAGAGAGAAGAACAGAGGTCCAATAGTTGTGAGTGCATTTCAGAATTTCTGTAAGAAATGTCTGCTGTAAAAGAAAAAGTCTGTGCTGAAAAGCTCAATATAACTCAACTGAATCGTCAAGAACTCTTTCTGTTTATACTCTTCTTCTTTTCAATCCCCATAGGATTTCTTGGTGACTTTAGCGTTCTCTAGCCTGTGGCTGGTAAGCTCAATTGCCTGGGCTAAAACTCTATCTGGGGTGAAGACAGCCACTGATGTGCATCAAATCCTGCTGTTAATGTCTGCTTGCAGAGCCCAGGAGAACTTATGTGAGGTCTTGCAGGAGCCCATCTGGACGAATCTTAACATGTCTGCGGTAAGTAGATTATTTTTACACAGTATTCATATGGGGAAGAAAAAAAATCACATCAATTCATTAGCAATTGACATTGAAAAATATGGGGTCAGTAATACTTTTAGTTTGCAAAGATGCACTGAATTGATTAAAAAAGACATTTGTGATGTTACTAAACGTTTTTATTTCAAATAAATGCTGTTTTTATGAACTGTCTATTCAGGCAGAAGAATCCTGAAAAAAGTATCATGGCTTGCACAAAAATAAAAATGATAGAAATATGAAAATAAATAATAAGCAGTTTTCATCATTGAGAATAATCAGAAATGTTTTCATTTTCACCAGCATATTAGAATGATTTCTGAAGCCTCACGTGACTCTAAAGACTGCTGAAAATTCAGCTTAGCCATCACAGGAATACATTACATTTTATAATATATTAAAATAGTAAACAGTCATTTTAAATTGTATGAACATTTCACAGGATTATTATTTTAACTGGATTTTTAAAGGAATGTATTTTTTTGTACTTGAACTTGAGAGACTTTTTTACACAAACACAAAACTTCTTTTTAACCCTAAACTTTTGAACAGTAGTGTACATTTTATATGCATAATTATGGGTTTCACATTATTTGCCACCTACAAGAACTCCACAAAAGCTTAGCAGCCATCCTAGAACACCCTACAACCACCCAACACCCTCCTATCAACAACATAGAAACCATCCACAACAGCCTAGCAACTGCTCTCAGACTTTTTAATGTTTTTTACAAATGTTTTAAACCTTCAGGCAAGACTTAGTCAAGCCAGTATGTCTTAACATATTTCTATTCCTATAAAAATGACCAATTTACAAATAGAAAATGTTATATTCCATAATTTGAATTCCTCCTTGTTTGCTTACAGGCCTTTGGTTTTTTGAACTTCTTCCTTTGGGCTGGTAATATTTGGTTTGCCTACAAAGAGACAGGCTTGCATAAGTCTTTTCAGCGCTGTCCCTCCAGAACTCCCTCTGAGAAACATGGCAGCTTCAGGCAGTACAGTCAAACCAGTTTTGATCAATCTGGATCTGGCCAGGCGCTCTGCAATCAAGGGAGTTTTGACTTATCAAGCGGAGGCTTCAGCCTACCCCAAACCAATCTAGGACAGCCGATGCTTTACCGACAGGTGGGGAGTCCCACATCCAGAGGCCCTCTCATATTTGTTAATGAGATGTGAGAGAGAGTGTGAGTGTGGAGCAAAGAAAGAAAAGAGAAGAGAAACACTGTTGTTTTCTCAGTCATAACAGATAATTTACTGTTGTGAATGTGATATTTCTATCATGTGATGTAGAAATTGTGACATTTTTGTAAATATCAGTCTGCATACTGTTATTTATTTGTTTACTGTATAATTAAGTGCCATTGAATTGAAAGCTCTACCTTGATATAGTATATACACTTTTTTGCATATTTATAAATATATATACACACATATATAGACATATACACATATGCATATGAACAAATTAATTTATGGTCAGATATGGCTCTGTGATATTTCTGATGGCATTTAGCATAGTGTGCCTATATTCTAATAGTCTATGTTTTGTGTTTAAATATTTCCTTTACAAAAAGTGCAATGACAGTACCATGGTAAACACATTGGATCGCAATACTATGGTTCTTTGATATAGCCTATATTTAGAAATGCCTTTTATTTTTTAGCTTTCCCAAGGTATTTTCAAGAATAGCATGGTATCAGATAGTATCAGACAAGATATGGTGTTCTTATTGTTATGTTTTTTTAATTACCAGTAGACGCCTGAGAGAACCAAATGGCTTAAGTCAGAGAATGGCATGGAAACCCTTTTGGAATCTTTTTAATGAATTATGTTGTCTAACCTTACACAGTGCTCAGAGAAATGCATGCAAAAAGATTAGATAAAATACAATGCAATAAAGTCAGTCTGTTGTTCCAATTTATTGTAGTATTCAAAATTGTATAAATGTTACTATGTTATACTGATTGCGTCATAAAATTAAGTAATAAAATAATGCTTATTCCTCTAAATGGTTATTGTTTTTATGTATTTCATCACACTAAATGCTACCATTACCAATTCAGATCGTTCTTGGAGGAACAATGACTGTTAAATGAACAATCTTAGTGGAAATTAAAACAAGAAACACAGATACAGCCCCATTTGGGGACTTAAAGTGAATTATCTTTTATTCTATCAGTGCTTGTGCAGTTTCTTTGTTTGTGGCATCTTTTACAAAAGAGACAACCTCCATGGCTGAAGCTACTTGTTTTCCCCATTAAGCCTTTTAATGAAGGGGTGTAAGGGAGCAATTAGGATCTTTTGGCCTGTCAGACTCCTATCAGAGCCATGTGGTTAACATCTCCATATCTACAGAGTATATCCAGCACTGCAGTGAAGCTAACTGCTTGCAGCTGCCTAGGATCCAAATTGCAGCTTTTAGGTGATCATGAGATTTTAGCCACTGGCATGTTGCTTGTGCCAAATTAAAGGTTACCACTGAGAATCTCTACAGCTGTTCAATTACAGACCTTGGACTAAAAGAGTGCAATGAGCGTGATTTAAAGAGCTTGGTAGAACACAGAGAGACATGACAATGGAAAGGCAGTAATGCATATATAATTTTGATTAACAGGTGTCAAACAATATGTACATTGTAAATATTGCCAGTATTTTTTTACAGTATGTAACAGAATTTTGTATTCTGTAAATACTGTGAATACTACATTACAGTGTAAGGCTAGTTATAGGAATAGTTCACCCAAAATTGTTCAAAATTTGATTTAGCATTACATCAGCTGCTCACCAATGGATCCTCTGCAGTGAATGGGTGCCGTCAGAATGAGAGTCCAAATAGCTGATAAAAACATCACAATAATCCACAAGTAATCCACATAAATCCAAATGAACATTTGTGAAGTGATAAACTGCATGTTTGTTGCTTCTGACAAAAATACCATAATTAATAATAACTCGTCCTCCAATGAAAACGTTCATCCCCTGTTGTACATAAAAAAGCTTGTAAACATTGCTTTATATTTCTCTCGTGATTCAGATGAGGCAACGTTTTCACTACAGAAAGCAATATTATGGATAGAGGACTCGCATTTTAGCTTGAAGCAATGGTTTGAAGTTTAAGATGTCTTTATGATCAACGTTTATTACGAAATATGCAGCTTTTCTCTTCACAAGACGTTACTGTGATGTTTTTATCAGCTGTTTGGACTCTCATTCTGGCGGCACCCGTTCACTGCAGAGGATCCATTGATGAGCAACTGACGTAATGCTACATTTTTCCAAATCTGTTTTGATGAAGAAACAAACACATCTACATCTTAGATGACCTAAGGGTGAGTATTTATTTCATTTTTATTTATTTATTTATTTATTTTTGTGAAGTAATCTTTTCAAGAGCGCTTACAGTCAGTTAATTACATAATGGCAGAATTAACATCTTACATGGTGACACCATGATGATGTTGCAGTGGCAATTATGTTTTACTCTAGGGAACTTACTCAGTCTAAGATAATCATAGACTCGGCTGAGCAAATAAAAAGACGTCATGGTGTTTGATATTAGGAGGTACAAGTGTACTGAAGAGGAGGCTGAACTGACCCTCGCTGTGCCTCTACTGCAATCCAGTTTTTGTCATTCTGTTCATCCATCTGTCACTTCTGGCTCTTCAACAGGGTCATGATCATAGGCTACATAGGCATAACGCTACAGCTACATACAGTACATGAGTTTAGTTGCAGCCACCACTATCTAAACCTAAAACCACAAATAAATGCTTGTCTTGATTTATAGAAGTAATTATTCCAGTAAATTACCATAGTACACACTGTACAAAATTCAGAACTTTATGCATTTAACTTTAAAGCGATTCTAAATATTACATAATTGTAGGAGTTTCTGTAAATAATTTTCTAAGAAGAACAAGTGTTATCATATCATATTTTATTTTGTACTCATATTTCATATTCAATTATGACATTTTCTCTTATAGCAGCCAGATCAAATACAAATACTCACTTTGACCCAAAAATTTCATATAAAATAAAAAAACGCATGTAAAACATGAAGAAACTATCAAATACATACACACATAATTATCTACACAACGGGGCCAATGATGTGCATAGCATAGCAGGACGCTGGCATAAATGTGCATCTTTCACAGAAGGGGATGAGATATGATCAAAGCATTTTTCACTTTCCAGTTCCTGCTGCTCTGCTATCACCATGTTTCTTGTCCTTCACACAAATCCTCTTACAAGGTTCGTAAGCATCCCATGCCTTTTGCATCCTTGTGTTTTGCTGTTTAAATGTTGCTGACAAGACTTAAATCTTAATGCTTCTCTAAGCAGTGTCAAACATGGAGTTTAAAACTATTTATCTACGAGTCTTCACATCACAAAAATTCTGTTATTATACACAGTGCTCATCTCCATGCCTTTTTAAACCTGTATTTCTTATCTCTTTTCCAAGGGTCAGGTTAGGGTTTTAGACTTGACTTTAGAATGAAGGATGAGTTCATAGAAAATGGTCTGGATGCATTTTGTCTGTGTGAAAAAAATGGGAAAGAAGACAGATACACTCTTAAAAATAAAGGTTCTTTATTGCCATCAATGGTTCCACAAAGAACCTTTACCAACCATGGAAAATTTTCAATCGACAAAAGGTCCTTTACAGTGTAAAAAAGTTCTTTAGATTATTAAAAATGTTCTTCATACACACATGATTCTTTTAAGAACTATTCACTGAAATGTTCTTTGGGGAACCAAAACTGGTTCTTCTATGGCATCGCTGTGAAGAAAAACCTTTTGGAACCTTTATTTTTAAGAGTGTATATTAGGTACAATCAATTATATATTTATAGTAGGCTATTTATATACTATAGTAAATTGTATAGTATCCACTGTCATTTCAACCTGCTACCTAGAAGTGTCGCCAAAGAAATGCTAGCAATGTGAATGTCTGAATGTTACAACTCTATCCTCAGATACTGAAAAAATGGCATGCAGCTAATAAAATCTGTATCAGAAACAGAGAAGTAACGTGTAACGTGACATGTAACGTGAGACGGCTTATTGATAACATTAACTGACTTCATTCAAATCGGAATGGCTGGTAGGAAGGATCAGAACACCCCTCAAGTAGCCAATGTCACTTTTGTGGAATGATTTTGGGCCTTTTCGTTGGATTCACATTACACATTTCATATTACTATATTAGCTACTTGGCAGGTAAGCTCAGCTGTCAGTTTTGTGAACTCTAGCCAACAGATGTAGCAGATGTTGCTACTTGTAAATCTAAACTTTGGTAATGTCACCTTGAACTTTAGCTACTATATAGTCTAAAGACTAAGTGACTTCATAAAACCTTTATGAAATTGTCAAAATCGTTGCTAAAAAGAACTGAAACTAAAGTGAAATGTAGAGTAAATTAAAAAATAAAACATCTTTAAAATCATATGATTTTATATAAAAGTAGAATCAGACTACCTTTAAAACATAATCTAGGCTAAAACAAATTTAAAATTTAGGCATAAACAAACATTTAATAATTATTCTGCAGTGCCATTTATGAATGTATGTATCTCCTTTAACCACTATCTCTATCAGATGCTATTTTATACTTTTCAACGAACTGCCAAAATGTATGAACAACATTGTGGGATATTGTACAGTAAAGGATCTAAAGCTGGTTTTAAATAGATATTTTAGTAGACATGATATTAAATAAAATTTGGACGTGATGACCTTTTTGTTGTTTCCTGATACTGATCTATACATACAGTTTAGAACTTAACTTGACTGCTTTATCAGTAAATGACAATTCTTGGCAATGTTCAACCTCAAATGTTCTACTACTACAATCACCCCATTCTGTTTTCGTTTCCAATAGTGTATTTAAGAGCACGGTATTAGTGTGATTCTTGTCAATCCCAACAGTGGGACATGTTTTCCATCTGCATCCCTGAGCGCACATAAAACCAGCAACATCACCATAATTACAGTCATTTTATTAATTTCAAGTAATTACTTTGTTTCCACCATACCACATCACTGGAGAATTGTTTTATATTAGCTGCAATGATTCTTGCGCATGAATATTCAGACTCTGAACATTTTTGTACTAACAAGCCTGTTGTCATTGAAAAATCTATTACATTATTTAGAGGGTAATTTGAGAAGTGCAGCTGACATGTGATTTTGGGAATGGATAATATATACAGATCTGAAGCACTGAAAATTTAAGGCGCTATGGGAGAAAACAAAAAGATTTTTACTCCAAGCAAGTGTTCCCTCCAGGGCTGCTTATTGTTTATCTAGCTATTTAATTATGTACATAATATATACAGAACTTTTATCTTAGACAGGACTGCATGTAAATGTATTCCATGCTTCTCAACATGAGGGAGACACCAATTTGTTTAAACCCATAATTCCTTTAGCCAGAGCAGCCAGGCTAGTGTTCAGTACCACAGTTGGGTGAGCACCTTGCAAATTGGCTTAAGCAGATCTTTGTCTTATCTTTATCTTGTTGAGTCGTGCCCACTGAGAAGTCAATGCTGTTCCTACTACCAGAGCCTGATCTCGTAATCCTAGAGTTAGTTGTGTCAGGGCTTGATGAGTGACACTTACACGACATGACTGCAATGTGCAATGAGGACACCAAGATGCCATGAGGACAAGTTCTGGAGAGATAGAAACAGACAGTGAAAGGAAAAAATCCATTAACATTATTAATATTAATATTTTGACAGTATACTGTAAAAGCAAGGCTAGGTATGGGATAGTACATGTGTAGACAAATTCCAGTTTTTTGCTTGTTGACAGTTGAGGATTTAATATCTCCAAGAGGATTCTTGTTGCTTTCAGTCTGACAAATTAGAATGCTACAATAAAGCAAATGACTAAGTAAATGACTTCATAAAATGCTTACAAATGATATAGTGAGTCAAATGTTAGAAATAAACAAGTATCCAGTGCATACTGTACCTGTTTGTTGAGCAGCATGATATGGATGATATAGTTGAATAGGCAGCAACGGCATGAACTGAAAGTTGCAAGTGAAAATGATAGCCAGAACAAACGTACTATGAGAGTTAATTGTTTATATTGGAGACCATATGTCATTTTAACAAAGGCAGCAGTTGACTGAAGATATTAAATAAAGGTATTGTAGTCATTTTCACCTTTCTCATTTTAAAGCAGATTTGCTTTATATATAGTATAAATGTAACCTTACTGGCATAGTTTGCTGCCCCGTCAAGCTGCTTTAAGCAACACTTGCTGTTATGCTCTCATAAAGGTCACAGACTTTCTCAGAATCGGGATTAGTGACTTACTGCCGTGATTACTGACATCATTTTCTGGTTAAGTAGGAGAACAGACACCACTGAAAATATAAGACAATTATTGTTTAAAATTCTCTATGAAGACCAGAAAGAAAATGAGACATGTCAAATTAAAATAAAAGTGAAGTAGAAATGTCCATTACACGAGGTTTGATTTATTTAATATAAAAAATTCTTAGCATTATTCAAGCACTTGAATGCTTGCTGTAGAATGTGACAATGGAATCATGTGGAGTCAAAATAACAGCCCGTATGAAATTTTTCTTATTAGTATACTAAACTGAAGAAAAAAACAACTACTAGCTACTATTTATATACCAACTTTTCTATAGACTTGAAAAATATATTATTCATATACTACTTTTGTGGATGACAAAAGGGTTGGTGGTTCTTGTTTATATTTGAGAAAACAAATTCCTGGAATTAGCTGTTAATGTCTGCTCAATAGCATTAGGTGTTAGCATCATGGAGGTCACATCAGGATCTTTTGGCAGGTTCAGAATGGTATGAGAAATTGGTACTGATGTTCACCCTGTTTATTTAATTAAAATAGATCACCCTGCTTCAGTCCACAGTCTAGCACAATTTAGAATAGATGAATTTGGTTTTCATAGGAGTTTCATACTGGGTACATTATAGACAAAACATATACTAGTACTATCTGGATAGTCTCTCTCAATTTAAAAATATGGTGTGTACTATTGCTTGTAGTAGGCCTACAGTTAAAATATCACTCATATATCGTATATACAGTATATGGGAGCAAATAGAACATTCTGTCAATTCATTAATAATGGAAACACAAACAGTATTTAATGCCAGTGTTTATTTCTATGAATTTCTTTTTCATTATTTACAAAATAAATATATACATTTTAGGCAAAAGATACAAATGCTAGCCTCCCGGCGCATAAAAATAAAACCACAATTTCAATGTTCACTGATCACCCAATAAATACTTTTAAAGTCTGCACGCATCGATTATATGTGTCTTCTGCGTTCTCCGGGTTCATTGTGATAGTGAACACAATCAAAAACTAATTCAACTGTCTTTTTTTTTTTTTTTTGTCTTTTTTCAGATGCCCAAATTGGTCAATGACTAAAAGAACATAATCTGTGAGAAGTCCAAAAGTCTATGCTGGAGATACAGAGGACACCTCTGTCTTGCTGGTGGACACAGTTGAGGACTCATCATCGCCAAGAGGGTTCTTTCCACAGAAAAGAGTGGTCAGCATGCAGTTCCGGAACTGTAAAGAACAATGTTTCATTTAGCATGTTTTTATAGAGATAACATAGAAATGGGAAGGGATGTATAGGATATGTAAGACAAGTCTGATAAATGTTTAACCTGTTTGTTTAGCAGCACATAGATGACAGGATTATATAAGGCTGAGCTTTTTGAGAAGAAGGCAGGGATAGCCATGAACTGGGCACTGAAAGCTGCTCCCTTATTAAAGAAGATCCAGGCAGCAACAGTGGCATAAGGGGTCCAAGCCACCAGGAAACCCAACACCATCAGGATGACCATTTTTGTCACTTCCCTCTCAGCTTTCTGGGTAGATGCTGAGTCCTGCTGTTGAGCTGCAGCCTAAGAGAGTAAAAGAACCAAGGATGATATCATTTTAACATAGTATTAAACTGGGAATTTACAGGAATGTTTAAATTTACATTTCATACCGCCTTGACTGTGCACACAAGCCGTCCATAGGTGAAGAAGATTACGGTAACTGGCAATATAAAATGGCAGACGAACATATAGATTACATATGATTCATTGTTGTAATCAGGATTCAGGGTGTAGTAGTCTGGGCCACATGAGCACTGCATTCCCTCAGGGATATATCTGTCAAAGAAATGCACCTGATGTTAGTAAATTTCAGTGAGGGTAATCATAAAGTTTGCTCTCTTTTGCATTTAGGCATATAAAATCAAGTACATTTAGTAAAAAAAAGTCAGTTAAAAAGCAGAAAAGTTCAGTGTGATAGTTTAACTGAGAAAAAAGCCTTATTTGCTGCTTTAAATTAAAAGTAAACCAATATTGTATTTCTACATATTGGTAAGCCTGACGTGTTTCTTTTACATAAAAACATGAAAATACCTCATGTTCAACTGAAATGTTTGGATAGCAAATTGATAATTTCTTATTAGACCAACCTGGACCAGCCAAGCAAAGGGGGAGCTGCACATGCCATGGCCATTACCCATGTAAATGCAATTCCTGCAAAGGCATGACTGGAAGAGAATTTGAAACTACCCATTGGTTTGCAGACCACAATGTATCTTTCGATGGCCAGCACCACAAGTGACCAAAGGGCAACTTCACCTGTGTAGCAAATAAAATATAAAATGCATGAATACACTACAAGGAAAGTTTTACCAAGTTGCAATCCACTATACTTTGACATTCACTTCAAGAATTCCTCACAAGCAGTCAAAATAAAACAAAAAGATCACAGTTTCCCTCACCTCCAAGTGTGGCCATGAAGCCCTCAATCGCACAGCCAGTTGGTCCAAGAGCAAAGTAGCCATTAATTGCTGTGTAGAAAGTGACCGTGAACCCAAAACAAACCATGATGGTTCCAGCTACAGCCAGGTTGACCAAAATGAAGTTAAGAGGTTGCCGAAGCTTTTTATGTTGAGCTGTAACCGCCAATGTAAGGACATTGATGGGTAGACCCAAGCACATGAGGAAGAATATGTAGATGGCAAGCACCTTAAACTTCCACGGTTCAGCTAGATAATACTGCGGATACTCGAAAGGACTCCTCACTAGCCCTGTCCTGTTGGACAAGGGGACGTAGAAGTTATTTCCCTCAGTGCCGTTCATCTTTGTCCACTAGCGATCCAGAGGGATAAAGGGTGAAATCTGCTGCTATGGTATAGCTGAGTGGCTGCTCTTCACCTGCTCTTTACTTGCAATGATGCATCAGGAGTGTTTATATATCCCGCTGAGGTTCCTTATAAGGGATAAATCCAGGAGCATAGATAGGGAGGGTGTTACAATGTGGGATTTGAATGATAAGAGCAGACGTAATCACTTTTGGGTTAATCACCCGGTAAAGCTTTGGATCTTCGGAAGTTCTTAGTTTTCAATTCGGAGGTTTTTAGGATCATAAAATTAGGCCACAATATTGGGTGTCAGCACGAAGTGAGTATAAGCAAAGCTGTATTTATTTCAAGGATAAAATGTAATTGAAATGTGATCGTTTTCTGATGTAGTCCAGTCATTATCATATTAAAATAACACAAAAAGTCACCGCTGATTTGCATTTTATTTCAATATTAAACTTTTGCATCTGTCACAGCTGTGGCTGTGTAGGGTGGGACTTGGGTGGACAGAACCTCCACCTGCATAGAATTCTATAATGTTTTAAATTTTCACTCTCACTATCATTTGCAATAGAAAATAACCAGCATATAAAATTGTTTATAAAACAGAAAATTATTTGAATGGGAATAGGTTGATAAAAAACAAATGTATTATCGTCTGCTCCTGACATAAGTTGCAATATGACTTCAGAAGACTTGGAATATTATTAACGTTATATGTCATTTTTATTGCACTTTTATTAGGCTACATATTTATCTCTTTTAATTGTTTAATATTTTCTGTCTTTGTTAGATAGTAGGCCTTTAGTGGATATAATGAACAGGAAACGAAGTAGTAGAGAGAAACGCATAGAGAAAGTGCACCACAATGCTTTGAACTCGGAACACATTGCGCTGTGTGTCGGAGCGATGAGATGAGGCTATCACACACTCGTTATAGTGGGTTATGTCTACTCTTTATGGATAGTTGTATGGAAATTAGCACCGAGAAAATTATGTGTTTCACAGAGGAAAATTGTCTGTTTTCATTTTATGAGAGATGCAAAACTGAAATAGCAGAAGGCAGTAGACGTAACTATGAGTTAGCTTAGAAAAATAATGTATGAACGTCATTTTGGGGCTATGCTGTATGTAAAGTTGTGTGGTGCTGATCGGGTCTGTGCAGCTTGGATGTAGGCTATAGGGGGGAGACCGGGTATGGTTGTAACTCTTTTTGTGTCAGTATCTGTAATCTGCTGGATTTTTGAGAGTCCTCAAACGTTTATACAAAACAAGCACCCACATTTGTTTACTACAAAAGGCACCAATTCAAACCTCTGCATGAATATCACAGCCCTTACAAGTTAATGTCAAATACATGGAGTGCCTTTGTTACAATGGGAAAGGTTGTAACACATACTGTGGTAAGTTTTAACAGTTATACAAAAGCAAAAACAGCAGCCACCTCATAAAGTTTGCTTCAAAAACAGGTTTTCTGAAACAATCTAAAAGAACAATACAAAACAATGTCGCACTTTGTATGAATGGCCACATCTCCAATCCACTTTCTGTTCGATGCAGGAGTGTGCGCGCGTGCGCGCGTGCGTGTGGGTGAGTCTAACAAAAAAACAGTGTAACTTTGTGTGTGAGATTGTGTCTATGTATGAATTTTCTCAATCAGATTCACAATGGTGTCAAACCAATGTTTTTAACCATAGAAAACTGCATAGGGCACATTTTACCCACACTTGAAGCTGCCAAAAAAGTTCAGACAACATGAAAGTTCTCAGTTCTATGTAAGGGAAAGCTAAATTGTGTTACAACTTACCCCACCCCTGTCATCCAATGTTTAGTTAGCTGTATTAGCATAACGGTTTGAAATTAGCAGTTTAAAAATGCATATCACATTTTGCCTAAGAATCTACAATTTATTCTAATGTAAATTTTATGATTTAATCTGCAACGGTTTAAGTACTAAGCAAAATAAGCTATAGTTTTGGTCAAAAAAATATGATTCTTACACCAAAATCAAATCTGCACATATCTATTTACTTCCTTGACAACCATTCATATAAGATCAGGGGGAAGTGAGTAATTAATGAAATTATCACAGGACTCCTACCTTATCCCATGGTGCTGTTACAACTTTCCCCATGTTACAACCAGACCCAGTCTCCCCTAATTTAATTAGCACCCCTTCAGAGTTATGAAACCCTCTTTAGTATGCTACCCCCTCACAAATCTATTCTGGATCTGCACTGGCTGTGGCACATTGGTGCAAATACTTAAGGTGTTCAGCACTTGCCAGTCAAATATTTCAGACCTTTCTTTGTGAACCTGATAACCGACGCATTAACATCTGAAAGTGAAAATATCAAAATGCAAACTAGGAAAACAGCAAAACATTTTATTTTTCTTTATTTTTTATTTTGGGGTGAATAGGAGCTGGACATACATGTAGCCAATATAGCGCTTTTCTATGGCTCAAAGCGCTTTACAGGCAACAATAAACATAGGGTCAAAACAATAAAATCACCATGTATATCAAACATCACACAAATTCAGAAAAATCTGAGTCAACCGCATAGGTCCGACTGAGAACATGGAACAGCACATGTCCGACCCAAAATCCAAACGAAATTAGCCGTAAAGATGATAGTAGTCTAATCCGTTGTAAAGTGAGGGCATCCTTGTCGCCCCTTGTGTCCAACTCCCCAAAGCCAAGACGAGCAGGACTGCAAACGGGAACACAGGACGACGTAGACAACCACAACACTAATATAAAATCCGCCCGTCAAAGATGCCGCCGCGCCGTCCAAAGCAACTGCGCTGCAAACACCGTCAGACAGGCAGGTGCCCGGCGGGTGGAGGAAACACCGCGGCGGGCAGTCTGTTGAGATCCAAGAATGTCATTTTTATTAGTGTGCGAAATCAAAGTAAAACAACGAGACAAAATACAAACATTAAGCTCCGAGGTGGAAGCCAGACGCGCGCGGTTATAAAGCTAGAAGGGATACTGGCGCTACTGGGCATGCGCACATCATTACAGCTCAAATGTTGAGCTGTACAGTTTTGACTGACATCCAAAATAAAGCCTTTAAAGTTTTAGCCTATGTTCCTAAGTCTAACAGCAAATTGTCCAAAATTGTTAAACGTTGTTAATCATGGACCTTGATCTTGTGACGTTGCTGCTAGGGTTGCAAGATACACCGGTAATACGGTAGGATCGCGATACTAAATCTTAAAAATACCCGCATTTTTAAAACGGTAGTATCGTCCATTCGGTAGTACCGTAAAGATATGTTGTATGCACGTTAGTAACGCTGTTTAAAACGTTCATGTGAACATGCATGCCAGCAGAAACATTACATTGCCAAATGTCTCTCTGCTTATGGCAAGCCGTTTTAACATTTAATCTATAAACCTCACTAGTATCTAATTTAATGTTACTGGTACTTATTTTTTAAATACTAGTATATTTTCCATTAAGTACTAGTAGTCATTAACTACTAGTGCTTATTCTTTAGGTACTAGTGTCTTTTATAAAGTTACTAGTACTTATTCATTAGATACTAGTACTTAATCAGTAGATACAAGTACGTTTTCATTAGATGCTAGAGCTTATTTATTAGGTACTAGTACTTATTCATTAGATACTAGTACTTATTTATTAGGTACAAGTACTTATTCATTAGATACTAGTACTTATTGATTAAATACTAGTACTCATTTCAATAGTGACTAGTAACTATTATAAAGTTAGTTATAGTTATAGGGGGAAGTCGTGGCCTAACGGTTAGAGAGTCAGACTCGTAATCCAAAGGTTGCGGGTTCGAGTCTCGGGCTGGCGGGGATTGTAGGTGGGGGGAGTAAATGTCCAGCGCTCTCTCCACCCTCAATACCACGACTGAGGCACCGAACCCCCAACTGCTCCCCGGGCGCCGCAGCATAAATGGCTGCCCACTGCTCCGGGTGTGTGTTCACGGAATGTGTGTTCACGGTGTGTGTGTGTTCACTGCTGTGTGTGTGTTCACTGCTGTGTGTGTGCACGTTGGCTGGGTTAAATGCAGAGCACGAATTCCGAGTATGGGTTACCATACTTGGCAGTATGTCACTTCACTTCACTTCACCTTATATTGTTACTAGTAACAAATTTTATTTTTTTGCCATTGACTCCGTCATTGAGATATCAACTATTCAGTTTTGACTAGTAAGTATTCCACTAGTGACTGGTACTTAATTTTTATGTACTAGTAGTTATTCATTAGGTACTAGTACGTATTTTTTAGATACTTTTACTTATTCATTAGATACTAGTACCTATTAAATAGACACTAGAACTTATTCATTAGATACTAGTACCTATTAAATAGACACTAGAACTTATTCATTAGATACTAGTACTTATTATTAGATACCAGTACTTATCCATTAGATACTAGTACTTATTTTTTAGATACTAGTACTTATTTATTAGATACTAGTACTTATTCATTAGGTACTAGTACTTATTTATTAGAAACTAGTACTCATTCATTAGATACTAGTACCTATCAAATAGATACTAGTACTTATTCAGTAGATACTAGTACACATTTATTAGATACTAGTATTTATTCGAAATGTTACTAGTAAGATTTTTTATTTTACTAGTAAATTTTTTAATTGAACTCTTCTGTAGCCATTTGGACTAGTCATAACATAAGATGAGTAAAAAAGCAGATCTGACTAGTAAGATAAGAATTGTTACTAGTAGTAATCACAAAAGATACTAGTGTCTAATAAATAAGTACTAGTACCTAATGAATAAATACTAGTATCTATTAAATATGTACTAGTATCTAATGAATAAGTACCAGTATCTAAAACATAAGTACTAGTAGCTAATGAATGCTTACTAGTAATATTTAAATAGATACTAGTCACTATTGCAATAATTACTAGTCAGAAATCAAAAGATGATATCACAAACAGAATAACTACCACTACCTGTTCATTTGGAGATATCTTCAACCTCATAAAGAACTAGTAAGAATGTATTTAGAGATATCTTAATTCAAACAAATCATTACATAAACATGAGTACATACATACATTAATATGCTGATTTAATTTGATTGTTAAGTATGGCTAACTAGCTTTGTATGTTAGCCTACCTTGCTAATTGGTTACCATAAAAACACAAAGAAAAGATTACAAACTTATTTACATGTTATATTGTAACATATTGACATGTTTTTACTCCAAATTCACATCATAACATCAGTCGAGCCTTTGAAATAAGTTCCTTTTGTGATCTGGCATGGTTTCATTAAACAGAATGAGGCAGAAATCATGCCACTTTATATTATTACAGTGATAAAGGCTATGTCAATTAGCATTGCATTTTAAACATACTTTATTCTTATAAAAATCTTATTCAAATGAACTTTGAGGTAAACATTTGCAAATCCTTATGTTTTTAATTGTAATTGTTTTTCCCTTTTCTTGCAACTATATTTATTATTATATTTATTCTTAAATACTCAGTTTTGTATATTATAGTGAAATAGTGTTATTAGGGGGAAGTCGTGGCCTAATGGTTAGAGAGTCGGACTCGTAATCGAAAGGTTGCGGGTTCGAGTCCCCGGCCGGCAGGAATTGTAGGTGGGGGGAGTGAATGTACAGCGCTCTCTCCACCGACTGAGGTGCCCTTGAGCAAGGCACCGAACCCCCAATTGCTCCCCGGGCGCCGCAGCATGGCTGCCCACTGCTCCGGGTGAGTGTTCACGGTGTGTGTGTGTGCGCATTTGTTCACTACTCACTGCTGTGTGTGTGTGTGCACTTGGATGGGTTAAACGCATCAAAACAAAAGTAATTCCTTATTTTGTTTAATGTTTTTATTTTATTTTATTTGGTATATAAAAACTAATTTGTTGACCATATCGTGCAGGCCTACACATACAGAAAACCAGTTTTTTTATTTTTTATTAAGAATGTTTGGCCTTTTTTTCCAAATAAAGAAAATGTTTGTCTGAAAACCATAAGGTTCGGATTTTGTGTGCCCTGTACAGAACATTAATGTAAAACATTCAGTGTCTGTAGCACCAGTGTTATATGCAAAAACATTAACGTACAATCCTGATATGATATTTATTGTTTTTACTGGAGGAAAAAGAGGAAAATAACAGATAATAAAATTGGTGTCTTATCTCCATCCTGCCACTAGAGGTCACTCGATGACCAACAAACACATTAGACTACTATGTTTACGTAATTACAGTGTTTACAAAACTGACAAAATAGGTTTTCTATGTGCTTGTATACAAATTATTGTTTCTTTTCTATGTGGTTTCCACAAAAAAGTACATTCATCTCCTTTCCGTTTCTTGTCTAATCTCTCTCCTATATGTTGCTGGTTCATTAATATTCAACATACGATTAGCATACTGGGCAGAAATGCTAATTTTAAAAGTACTAGTATCTATTAAGTTCAGGATATCTCTGGTCTAAAAAGGTACTAGTAACTAAAATATAAGAACTAGTTCTATTTTGTCTTAACAAGAAGAGTATAAGTAAATACTAGTCACTATTGGAATAAGTACTAGTATCTAATAAATAAGAACTAGTATCTAATGAATAAGTACTAGTAACTTTAAAAAAGACACTACCTAAAGAATACGCACTAGTAGCTAAAGAATAAGCACTAGTATCTAATGGATAAGTACTAGTACTTAATGGGAAAGATACTAGTATCTAAAAAATAAGTACTAGCATGAAAATAGATACTAGTACGGCTTATAGATTAAATGTTAAAACGGTTTGCCATACTCTGCTGTGCTCTGTGTAGTATAGTCTGTGTATACACCAGTGGCGGCTGCTGGTCTTTCAAAGAGGGGAAGCTCATTTTCGGCCTACATCATAAAAATTGTCCATTTATTTATACGTAAATTCTGCCATCGTGTGCAGTTTGCTAGCTGGCTAGTTCAGCCTGGCCTACTGTATGAATGAATGAATGAACAAACGGTCTAAAAAAAACATTAAACTCGACGGAGGAAATGTGGAAATTAGGTTAAACTGAAACAAGGAATGTGGTGTATAATTGTGTGAAATGTATAATGAAAATTGGCCAGCAATTTCGCCAAGCAAATATCAAGAAATAGATTGCAGCAGTTTGTCTTTTGACTACACTTGCAAAGTCCACTATGGGACTGAGCTCGAATCAGTGTTGCCAACTTCTTTCGATGGAAAGTAGCTAAAGCCAGTTTGAAAAGTCGCTAAATGTCGCCAGATGACGTCATGCGCTAATTAGCATATTAATTACGTCATCGCGTCATATTGCCTTTTACATTTGTTTGTCTCTCTGTGCTCATACTGTATTTTAATGCAGCCAAATTCTCAATAAAACTGTTCTCCTTTATATATTTTACTGTTTATGTTGTCAGTCAACGGGATAAATATGAAATAGTGACTGAAACGCAGCCCTTTAAGAATACATATCCAGCTCTCCCTTCCAAGAAGTTAGTCTGCACAAAAATCCTAATTTATAATCGAGCCGTCGTCTGATGAAATCAAATAATACACACAAGATAAGACAAGACAATTCCTGTGCTGTGATTTCGGCTATATTTGCATGTAAAATTAGAGAAGCAACATCTATTTGAACTGAACGCGCTGCTCCTCTCAGCCGCTCACTGAACAGAGAAAGAGGTGCGTGTGCGCGCTGACCTCGCGCCGTTGCTGCAGTACCAGCGATCACAGAGACTCGCTAAGGTTTGTCAAAGAAGTCGCTAGATTTGTCGCTAGTCACTTTTGGGGAAAAAGGTCGCTAGGGTGGTCTGAAAAGTCGCTAGGGTGGTCTGAAAAGTCACTAGGGTGGTCTGAAAAGTCCCGGGGGGCGGGACATAATCGCAGCATTTATCCAATGACCGTCTAGTTTTGAAGCACTGAAAAACTGTTCAAAGCAGCCCCATTGAAGTCAATGGACGCTGGGCTTCAACAGGCAAATACACTGATGCTACGGGAATATATGAGAAGGAAATCGAGTCACCTGCTATATGTAGCTGATTCTGAACGAACTCGTCTTCGAGATGAACGTGTTCTAACGCATTTTTAATCAATAAAATGTTAACACAATAGTACATGTTTGACCATTAATTTTTTTACATTATAGGGGAAGCTGAGCTTCCCTTGCAGTCTTAAAGAAATCCCCACTGGTATACACTATAGTATTGAGTGTTTCCCGACACTTCAGTTCAGTTTGCAATGATCGTACTTGTTCATGCTGCAGTTTATCAGAAGAAAGGGTCTGATTCAGACTGTCTGATGTAATTAAAAAAAAAAACAGCAGCTCAAGCATCACTTATTCAACATCATAATATCTTACAAGAAAAGTATTCTCGCAGTTCATTTGACTACTTCTAGAACAGGTGTAATAGTTCGTTTCTGGAAGCATCTTTGCGATCACGAATGCAATTCCATTTATCAACATAGCGGCACTTGGTTCTTATCAATCATTATATATTTATATTTTTATGCATTTATAATGTTATGTTTTAATATGCATGCTGCTAACTTAGAAATGTCAAGATATGCGAGCAAAAACATGCTCTAGACAGTTCGCAATATGACACGAGCAAGAGTGTTGTTTCTATTTCGTTTCTGTGTTCGAATCCAAATCCGGGTTGTCTTGGCCGAATCACTGATTCACTAAGGCTAAGCCATCCCTAAAAACAGTCATTTGATTCGCTCCTGAAGGATTCAGACGTTTTGAAAGAATCGTTTGAATGAATCAGTGATTCAATCACGAACTTCTGCCACTTGCTGGCCGTTTTAAGTTTCCCATCTAAAAGAAGGCATATTCCATTATTTTCCAACATATTTCTATATTCAGAATTTAGTCATTAAAACATTAATCTCATAGCATTATTTATGCAATTATAAATACAGTCTAAATGTATAAATGCCACATCTAAATGTCACTTCATGCAGCTTCTGTGCAGTGCTAAGATGAGTTTTGTTTACATCATTTCATGGATAACAATAGCCAGTCATTCATTCACATTAATTAACTATTCAGAGAAAAATATTGTCTGTTTTCATTTACATCTATTTATTTATGAAGTTTTGATTCGTTTTGTAGAATTGAATTTTAAATGAACACAATACTGCATGGTATCGTGATACTTCAGCTGGTATCGGAAGACATTTTTGTGATATTGTGACAACCCTAGTTGCTGCATGAGAGATTGTGAAATAATATATGGTGATGGATGGGTGCATTTATTTACTTATTGGATTCCACAAGGTAATTTGATTAACAACAATGTTATTGGACCACTTGCCAAGGTGCTGTTGACCTGTCACCTGTGTTTGCTCTGACTGAGAGAGAAGTGCTGGAGTAGCACCTGTTTAAGTCTCTGCTCCTGTGTCTGGCCAATAGTGCTTTGTCTGAGCATCATAAATGTGTCATTCTTCAATAGGGGTGGCAAATGAGAGGCAGAATTAGTAAAAATGCTTGTTTGTTTTTCTAATAAAATATATTGCTATGTATTTAAAATTAGTTTAATATGCTATATCCATTAAAATGAAAGCTTCAGAACGTTTTGATTTTTAAATAATTTCAATCAAACACTGATGACACAGCCACTTATGTCTATGTCATTTTGAAGTAACACCACAGACGTAATATAATGGTGTTACCAGAAAAGACAGTATAACACCACAGACAAATCAGCCTAAATCCAGACTTTTCTGAAATGCAGGCTGCCATCATGATGATTTCAAGATCAGGGGACATTTTAGAAAATATTAATAAGTGTATTTATCAAAATTTGGATTAAAATATGTCAGAATTAATTAATAAGAAAGAATGTACTCCCCATGCACCTCTCAGATCAACCAGCACCTGCAGTGACATTTACACACAGGAAGTAGTCCAAATAGAATCCTCCTTTTTCTTAAAGGGGCTACATCCATTTTTGTAACACCACAGACATGAATTTGGGGAACTTTTTTCTTAAAGAAAACAAAATATTATATATTTTTTAAAACAATTTAATAACATGTTAAGTAAAATCTATATATACCCACTTTATTTATATAAAAAAATGTATATTGCTGCAATTACATTCCATGGTACCTCTCTGTGGTATGGTGGGAACATCCATATTTTGTTAGAAATGCAATCTGTAAAACTCAATTAAATATGTATTTAAAACAAAACAAAAAAATTAACTATTAACAATGCACATATTGTGTTTACCCTACAGAATACAAAAATGTTATGATTTTCTGGTATTTAAAGTTTATTTAAAGGGACACAACTTTAAGACATTTAGACAGAATCAGAATGATAAGAGAAATGCTGATGTTCAGCCTGATCAGCTCTTATTAAAATAGATCACATTGCTGCAAAATTGAATATTCTGGATTCAGTAGCCTACAAGTTATATGTTTAACCAACAGCATTTGTGGCACAAGATTGATTACCATAAAAAATATTTCTGCTTGTTCAGTTATTCTGAAATAATGGCAATAGACATTACATTAACCAAACCCTGTTCTAATGTCACAATAGCAAAATGTGCTTTTACTATTTCATACTTGGTGTATCGTTCAAAACACAATATGATCAAGAAACTGTAGATTTGTAAATTATTGAAACTAAAGATCTAATTAAAACCCCCCAATTAGCCAATGAATGGTTATTGGGGCATAGGTGCTTTAATTGGAATATGTAAAAGCTCAATGTTACCAATATTGCAAACAGCAGTTGTCCTTGATGCAAGTCTTACTGAGATAATTGTTTCAAATTTAATGTAGGGTGGATTTGTTTGTATTGTATTGCATGGATTGTGTCTTGAATTAAAAATAGAATGTGCACAACCTATGCTAATGCTTAACTAAGGTGTGTGTGTGTGTGTGTGTGTGTGTGTGTGTGTGTGTGTGTATGTGTGTGTGTGTGTGTGTGTGTGTGTGTGTGAGATTAAATCATAAATAATGAAACCAAAGACACTGTTAATGCCAATATTTATTTCTATCCATATATTCTTTTTCATTATGTACAAAATATATATGCATATTAGACCAAAGATATAAATGCTATCCTGCCAGTTCATAAAAAAAGTTAACTGATAACCCAAAAAGCCTTTTACTTATTTAACAAATATATGTGGGTTCACCAGTTTAATAGTCATAGTGAACACAACAATTTGAGATGCATCAATAAAAAAAAAAAAAAAAATCTTCTTTTTTTTTAAGATGCCCAGATTGGTCAATGACTAAAAGAACATAATCTGTGAGAAGTTTGAAAGTCTATGCTGGGGATACAGAGGACACCTCTGTCTTGCTGGTGGACACAGTTGAGGACTCATCATCGCCAAGAGGGTTCTTTCCACAGAAAAGAGTGGTCAGCATGCAGCTCCGGAACTGTAAAGAACAATGTTTCACTTAGTGCTTTTTTGAAGACTTGCCACTTTTTTAATAATTGGGGGGAGTAGAGGAAATGGAATGTGTTGGACTTTTCATTCGTGCAATTCTGATATGTGATTTACCTGTTTGTTTAGCAGCACATAAATGATAGGATTAAATATACATGAGCTCTTTGAGAAAAAGGCAGGGATAGCCATGAACTGGGCACTGAAAGCTGCTCCCCTATTAAAGAAGATCCAGGCAGCAACACTGGCATAAGGGGTCCAAGCCACCAGGAAACCCAACACCATCAAGATGACCATTTTTGTCACTTCCCTCTCAGCTTTCTGGGTAGATGCTGAGTCCTGCTGTTGAGCTGCAGCCTAAGAGATTAAAATAACCAAGGCATTGTCATTTTAACGTAGTATTCCAGTAACTGGGAATTTATATTTAATTTGAAATGTCATACCGCCTTGACTGTGCACACAAGCCGTCCATAGGTGAAGAAAATTGTGGTGACTGGAAATATAAAATGGCAGGTGAACATGTAGATTACATATGATTCATTGTTGTAATCAGGATTCAGGGTGTAGTAGTCTGGGCCACATGAGCACTGCATTCCCTCAGGGATATATCTGTCAAAGAAATGCACCTGATGTTAGGAAATTTAGTGTGGTCTTCTCTCATTTAAAAACAACAATATTTAGAAAATTGTGTAATTTTACAAAATATAAAAAAAAAGCAAAATTACTAAGAATGAAAAAGCACTAAAATGTACAAAACTTCAGTGTGTTCAGCTATGGAAAGTTTACTTTTACTGCCACTAATTGAAAGTTTGTGTATTATTAGACCGACCTGGACCACCCAACCAAAGGAGGAACTGCACATGACAAGGCCATTATCCACGTAAATCCGATTCCTGCCAAAGCGTGGTTGTTTGAGAATTTAAAACTACCCATAGGCTTGCAGACCACAATGTATCTCTCAATGGCCAGCACCACAAGTGACCAAAGGGAAATTTGCCCTGTGAAGCAAATAAAATAGTGATATCAGTTGCATCCAAATTATAGGACAGCTAAACATAAGTGATTAAACCAGTCCAAAAACATACAGTACTATAATTTTCTCTCACCTCCAAGTGTGGCCATGAAGCCTTCAATTGCGCAGCCAATTGGTCCAAGAGCAAAGTAGCCACTAATTGCTGTGTAGAAAGTGACTGTGAATCCAAAACAAACCATGATGGTTCCAGCTACAGCCAGGTTGACTAAAATGAAGTTAAGAGGTTGCCTAAGCTTTTTATGTTGAGCTGTAACCACCAATGTAAGGCCATTGATGGGTAATCCAAAACACATGAGGAAGGACATGTAGACCGCAAGCACTTTAAATTGCCATGGTTCAGCTAGATAATACTGCGGATACTCGTAAGGACTCCTCACTAGCCCTGTCCTATTGGACATGGGGATGTAGAAGTTGTTTCCCTCAGTGCCGTTCATCTTTGCCCACTAGTGATCCAGACCAGGGAGAGGATGCAATTTGCTGTGGTGGACCTGCTATTTATTTGCAAAGGTGGTGTTATATATCTGTCTAAGGTTCCTTATAAGGGATAAATCCACGAGCGTAAGGTGGGAGGGTGTTGCAATGTGGGATTTGAATGATAGGAGCAGACATAATCAGTTTTGAGTTAATCAGGTGAAGCTTTGGATCTTGACACTCTTTTGACATTTGAGATTCTTATATTAAGAAACTAAATCACTTGTTGGTTCAGAATGAGTATACACAGCACTGTATTTCATAAAAAAATGTGATTGTGGTCTGATGTACTGTTTTCAGTGCTAAATACTTGCTTCTGTTATTAGTGACAAGAACATTTAAGGGGGATTCCCTGTCAGATTAAGACTCGTAAACTGTTGTCCCATAACTTTGCTAATTGGTTGTGGAAGTTAGATTCTGGTCTAAAAGTGCTTGTTCAAATACTTATTCTGTAGCATCTTGTAATACAAAGTTTACAGCAATGAGGTTGATGGAAGAGTAATTACAAACTTAATTAGATTAATTACAATTCGAAATCACTCCAATGAGATGTATGGGTATAGTTGCCATCAGTGTGCAAAACGTAGCCTGGTCAAATAGCTTTTATGATTTATTTATTTTTTTTCTCAATTGTAATTTTTCTCAAAATGTTATGATTATATGAGAATTATATGAGAAGAACTCAAAATTCAAAGCACAAAAATTTCCAATGAACAAAAACATTAAGGATGGTTAAGAATTATTAGATAGGTAAAGTCAAATAAGATAGCGAGGGTTTACAAACAATGGTGAATGTAGTACTATATTTATGTGTATGTATGTATTTATCCATCCATTTTATATTTATTTTATAATTTTTTCTATATTTATTAAATTACAGTTTTCCATGAATGCACATATCTTCAAGGTATAGCTTATCATAAGCATTGCAATTTTTTAGTCTCATAATTTTAGAAATGCATTCCTTATTACTTTATATAAAATCTAAAACCTAGAATTAAATGTCATGTTTAAAGGTTCAATTTATACATAAAAGCTGACAAAGCAGCTAAAAACAATAATATTAATATAATCAGGCATGATGTCATTGACTTAAAAAAGTCATAACTATTATGTTTCTCACTGAACCCTTGGGTGGGTTTAAACAGTTCTGGTCATGTGATGATGTCTACAAAAGAGGCTTATGTTTAGATTTAGTGGTGAGCTATACCTTGTTTTAAAGCATTGGTAGAGAGATAATGAGATAAACCATGTGTTGAGCATTTGCACAAACTGATCTACTCATGCTCTATTTATTTAAAGAGTACGGAGCCCAAATGTGATATATACGTAAAGTCTGCATTAACAAAAAAGAATCAGGTCAAGTCTTAAAAATTTTCTTTAAAGTACAATGTGCCAAGGCATGGAGAGAAGATTGATCCATGGGAACTTATGCTTGTTGAAGACAGTTGACTGAAAAGCATTAAAAGTATAGAGAAAACACAGTTGGCAAATAAGGACTCCTCAACAAGAAGCCAAAAACCATCAGAATGAAGAATTTAAATGAATATTTAAGCCTCTCTCTTCCTCTAATTCAAAGTATGTAATTAGCATGAGCGACTTACCAGGACCATTCCAAAAAGGGAGGCACTGAACAGCAACAGGTCATGAACACTGTGAAAATGATTCCTGCTATTGCATGGTTTGAAGAGAATTTGAAGCTCCATAATGGCTTTCATACCACAATAAGCACAACCAGAGACCAAAGAGAAACCTGGCCTGTAGACAAAAATGAAGAGGAATCACAACATTAAATCCTAAATAGGCACGTGCAGAGGGGAGGGGGGGGGAGGGTTCTTTGGGGGCTCAAGCCCCTGCCCTTTTTCAAAATTATTCAGAAGTGTCCCTCTCAGACAAATAGCAATGATATTGTAGTCAATAAAACAAAATGCATATGAATTATAATTAACATGACAATGTGTACAAAATGGTAACTAATCGCTCAAATGTCGGAAAACCACATATATGGAAAATCCATATATTTATATATTTTAGAATATCACATAATTCATCAACGCCCGTTTATCATGTATAATAGACTCAGGGCCGGTGTTCTGATGATTTGTGCTACCCACTCAGATTGTGCTACCTCCCATTAAAAAGATAGGTAGCACAAATCGATAGCGAAAAATCAGATTGTGCTACCAGCATCTTATTCATGTGGTTTGAGGCTTTTTTTAATGTCCATACCTACACCTACCCTAAACCTACCCATCCACACCTACCCTTACCCTAAACTTACCCTTAAAAGAATGCAAATATATTATTGGTAGCACAATCAGATTGCACGCTCTGTGAGGACTTTATCATGTTACCATTTGTAATAATTATGCAGCATTATGAAAGTGTCTTATGCTCATCAAGCCTGCATTTTATTTGATCAAAAATACAGAAAAAATATTGTGAAATATTATTACAATTTAAAAGAATGTTTATCTATTTTAATATACTTTAAAATATAATTTTAAAAGAGGCAGGAAAGACAGAAAAAAAAATTCCTTGAGAAAAGAAAGAACAATTGTTATAAAACATATCCAGTCATTATAAATGGTTCAGTTGAGTGAAAGCAACACACAGTTGCAGTTCAAAGTTTATATACACCTTGCAGTATCTGCAAAATGTTAATAATTTATGCAGTATGAGGGTAGAAGGGTAGAATCATTAAAAAATTGCCATTTCTGCTCTGATGAAGCAGTTATTCTGCAAGGTGTATGTAAACTTTTGACCACATCTGCCTTACCTAAGAGGTGAATTACCTCAATCATCAGGGCAACATCGTAGTAGAATGCTGGGAGATGTTCCTTCAGATTTCCCACAAATACCAGATTTCCTGATCACACCATCTTCACTGACACTGCGCTTTAAAGATAAATAACATTTTTACAAACATGTTTACAACAGCCACATATTCAGTTTTTTCTGAGTACTCTCAATTAATGGATTAAAATTTAAGGAGCATCTTTCTAATTCAATTTTTGTTTAACAACACCTAAATAAGATACTTGATCTTTGATTTGAATATTACAAATTTCTGACAAATTACATTCTTTGATGGACATCAGTTCACACTTTGAGAGGTTCAAGAACAGGCCTGATGTTTTAGAGAATTGCTGGATATACTTTAATGCTAAAGAAACATGATTAGCATTTTGCAAAAAAAGAGTGGTATCATCAGCCAGCTGACTGATGAGTATCTGTTTGTCAGCAATAGAGATACCACGAAGACCACTATTAGAAATATAAGAATCTGGGAAACTAGTAAAAATAAATAAGAATCAAAAGCTTTATGTTATTATGTTCCAGCAAATCACTTTAATCCAGTAAGTCTAAAACTAATCTAATATTATTCATTATATGTTGGTCCCTCATAAATCCAGACTGAGTCTCATCTATAACAGTATCCAAACAATCTTTTAGCAAATATTATGGCGAAAATTTTATAGTCATTGTTAAAGAGTGCGATGGGTCGCCAGTTGTCTAAATTAGTAAGACCTTTCTTAGGTTTAGGAATTGAAGTTATGATACCTTGCATCAATGTAGGAGGTAAAGCCTCTTTTTCAATACTTTCTCTAAAAACCTGAGTTAAAAAGGGAGTAAGTTCATCAGCAAATCATTTGTAAAGCTCAGCTGTAGGTCCATCACACCCTGGGGACTTATTGTTTTTCAAACTCTTAATTGCTCTTTGTACTTCCTCAAGAGTAACAATGCTATCACAAAAAAAATAACCTTAACATATTTAACCGAGTCTAGAAATGAGGACGTCTCTGAATACCTTGAACTATAAAGATTCTTATAAAAATTGGCACTGTAGCTTGCTATTTCCTTTGGATCTTTAACAATTCACATTTTTCAAACTCTGCTGAAGTAGTGCGCCATCATGACGTAGTATTTTTGGCACATGCGCATAAAACAAAAGAGATACTTTTCCATTTTCATTTCTGTTTAAGTTCAAGTTGTCCAAATTCATTGTGTAGTTAGACCAAAGACTATTGTTAGACTCATTCATGTCTCATTCACCTAACTAAAAATCAGTCATTTTTACAATGCAGTGTAGCCTAGTGTAATTAAAATCAAATGTGTTTGAATGCAAATTAATTTTTAGATCTGTTAAACGTTTGCTTGCAATTAATGAAATTAAATGTGTGTTTAACAACATAATGATATTAAAAGTATTCTGTACACAGATGCAAAGTACAGTTCTATTACATACAAATACAGTACTCTCATAAATGACACTGTCAAATATTATGTCGAAAATTAAACTTCATATAGTTCATATAGCGCAAGAGCTGGTGATGAAAATTTTAACAATAAGTTTTATTGGAGTATACTGTATAAGAAAGTGGGTCACACTTTATATTAGGTGGCCTTAACTACTATGTACTTACATCAAAACATAAGTACAATGTACTTATTGTAGTCATATTTTATTGTAAAACACTTCTGCTGCTATTCAGGTGGGATAAGGGTAAGATTATGGACAGGTTAAAGTGTAAGGGATAGGTCAACAGTGTAATTATAAATGTAATTACAGAAATTAATTACTGATGTAACTACATATAGGTATTTTAAAAAATATAAATACAATGTAAAAACATGTATGTACACAATAAGTGCATTGTATCAAATTATTAATTTAAATGTAAGTACATAGTAGTTAAGGCCACCTAATATAAAGTGGGACCAGAAAGTGTATTTAAGTTTAGAAGAAATATATATTTCAAGTGCATGAATGCCCATAGTATATATTATAGACTAAATACATTTAAAATACATTAACAAATGTAATTTTGAAGAACACACTTAAGTTGCCATTAAAATCAATTATTTTGCATGTGCTTTAGTATATTGATAAATATATCAAAATAAGTGTACTTATTTAAAACACAATAAAATCATAATTATGTAAAATGTATGTTTAAGTTATACTTAATTAGACATTATTATAAAGTGCATTTTTAAAAAGTGCACTTAAGTATGTTAAGACCTATTGTCATTAAAGTGTACTCTCTTTAAGTACACTTAAATGGCCTTTAATTTAGATTATATTATCTGCAAGTGCACTTTTTAAAAAGTATACTTTTAATAATTGAAGTACACAAAAAGTACACTTTCACTGCAATTAAGCACACTTCTTTTTCACAAGGGCTCCCAAGTGAATAAATTTGAAAACACTGTTTTCGCATTGTAGCATGGCATGGGCAAACTGGAGTTCTAGTCATGTAACAGTCATGTGATCCTCTCAACCCAAAACAATGAGCTGGCAGCCCACATTGTACCTGCATTGTTGCAACAGCATCTTACATCTCAACCTGTTGGATTGATTGCAAACATCAACAACATCAAGGTGAATTTTGCTGGGCATGTTCCCTTTATGTGATGTTATATTCATGACTGGCAAAGAAGATACTTCAGCAAAACAAACTTTGATGGAACACTTTGAATATTAAGGTGGTATCTCATTAACCACATTCACTGGAGAATAGTTGAATATATTCTATAGCATTGTTTTACTGAAGTTTATTCAGGCTAGAATTGAAAGCCTTTGGAAGTCCAACTGAAGGCCATCAGACTATTTGCAATACCTAGAGTGTTTGCTTTTGCATTACCCTTTAATGTTAAAGTTAAAGCAAGTAAACAAGATAACAATGAGGTTATTTTAAGTTAAGGGCAACTTGAGCACACTAAAAAAAGAAGAAGAATATGCTGAGAGACTCACTTCTATTCTGCCTGAAGGTTATTTTCTTAATTAGGCTTCATCACCTCTCTTATAACCTGAAAAAATATAGGAGCAGAGAAACATTGATACTGGGGGAAGCAGGGCTGGAAATGGGGGGGGGGCGCGGGGGGGCGGAGTGAATCCCCCCCCCGCCCAAGTTAGAGTCCCCCCAGTAAATATCGGCCATTTCCACCACTGGGGGGAAGAGTTCAGAAAAAAATTCTGCTTCACTGAAGATTCACAGAAGTATGTAGTCTCTGTTACCCTTAATGGAAGAAGTTTGAGACAATCATGGATTCTACCTAGAGCTGGCCTAGGTAGGTCTTCCTGGTCAAACTGAGCAATTGATGGAGAAGGGCTTTGGTTAGTGCAGTGACCAAGAACCTGGTGGTCACTCTATTTGAGCTCCATGATCATATGTGACACTGGACCACAAAACCAGTATTAAGTCACTGGGGTATATTTGTAGCAATAGCCAAAAATACATTGTATGGGTCAAAATTATTTTTTCTTTTATGCCAAAAATCATTAGGACACCAAGTAAAGATCATGTTCCATGAAGATATTTTGTAAATTTCCTACTGTAAATACATCAAAACTTAATTTTTGATTAGTAATTGTCAGTCCTGCATGTGTCATGTGTTTCCCTCTTGTGTCCATATATGGATATTTTCCTGTCCTCGTTTAGTGTGATTATTAGTTAATTCTGGTCCAGCTGTCTCTATACGTATTCCGCTGATGGTGACCCTGACTCTTTTGCATCTTTTCTGACCAACCTTGATTTATCTAGGCTGTCAGATTCGGATTCAGAATACCTGGCTGAACCGATCTCTCTTCAGGAGCTGGAGCCAGCAATTCGATCTATGAATAAGGGGAAATCCCCAGGCACAGATGGCATTCCAATCGAATTGCATACTACTTTTGTTGTATATGCTACAGTAGTATCTCGTCGTCTAGAGAAATTTATGAATAGGCTAGTTCATCATGACCAAATAGGATTCATTAAATCTCGCTCAGCTTCGGATAACTTACGCAGGTTGTATCCTATTATTAATTCAAATAATAGTTTGTCCTCTCCTTGCACAGTATTATCTCTAGATGCGATGAAAGCTTTTGACCAGCTAGAATGGAACTATTTATGGGCGGTTCTACAGCATCTAGGATCGAGTTTCGTAAATATGATAAAAGTTCTGTATGCCAATTCAGCAGCCATTGTTCTCACAGGTGCTGTTCACTCTAACCCATTCTTTATACATCGAGGTACTCGTCAGGGTTGCCCACTGTCTCCTCTGTTATTTGCCCTATCCTTGGAACCCTTAGCTCAAGCAGTCTGACAATCTGAAATTATTTCTCCCATAAATATACGGAATACCCATCATCATATTTCTTTGTTTGCTGCTGATATCTTATTGTTTTTGGAGAAGCCGTCACTTTCTATTCCTCTTGTGCTGAATTTATTTGACCATTTTGGATCTCTCTCAGGGTTTAAAATTAATTGGAGTAAGTCATGTTTACTTCTCCTCAATTCTAAAATTGATTCCATGTCCCTTTCTATATCTATTCCATTGGTTCAAAACTTTAAGTACATGGGGATAGATGTTTTTCCTTCCCTGCAGGAAATCGTCTCAAAAAACTATAATGGTATTCTAGCCAAAGTATCCTCAGATTTGGAAAATTCGTCTCATCTTCCTACTTCTTTTCAGGCCCGTATATCGGTGATTAAAATGAATGTTCTCCCACGTATCAATTTCTTTTCTTCCATGATTCCTCTCGCTCCACCGGTTGGCTACTGGAACAAACTAGATGCATGTGTTTCACGGTATATATGGGATAGGAAACGTCCTCGTATTAAACTGACTATACCTTACAACGATGTAGATTACATGGAGGTCTTTCTTTCCCTAATATTAGACTGTATGCTCAAGCCTTTTCCCTCCGCCCTTTAGCAGTTTGGTTTGATCCTGACGCTTCTGTGTCTTGGAGAGCAATTGAGGAATCTATTGTTTATCCGTATAAATTGATGCATCTTGTTTTTCGGGAGTTTCGCTTAGGCAGTGTAAATCTTGGTTTGGTCCCATTGTAACCCACCTCCTCTCCAGGAGGGATGTTGAAAGACGTTCACAACTAGCTACAAAATGGCATAGGCATTCACCTATTTTCCACAATAATAACCTTTTGTCAGGCAGTACTCCATTTCATTGTCTGCAATGGACTCATAGTAAAGTAAACACTCTGGGAGATATCTATGATGTTAGTGGTTTAAAAATCCTTCCAGAATCTTAAAACTCAATATAATCTGCCAGCCACCTCCTTTTTTATGTATTTGCGCATTAGATCGGCCCTACGGGCATATGGGGGGGCTTGGAACTCTCAACTGCCTGTTGACCCTTTGCGCAAACTAATCCTTCCTTCTGAGGAATCTCTCCTCTGTTTCAGTCATCTATCTCTTTCTTCTTGAGCATTCATACAAACCTTTATCGGTTACTACTGTTTGGGCTAAGGATCTTAATGAGGATGTGCATATTTTATTTTCCGATCAGGTATGGGGTATGTTTAAATTGTCTTCTAAAAACCCTAATCACCAAATGATTCACTGGGAATTGCTGCATAGGGTTTACTTGACGCCAATGAAACGTTTTTATATGAATCTGTCGTCTTCTCCTAAGTATAATCTATGTCAGAGGCTGTATATATTTTCTGCAATATTTTCAAACCTGTTTGATATTATTTCCACGTTATCTTGTATTGTGTGTTGTATGCAATGGCAGGGGGAACTAATCCAGACAATGAAAGTGCAAAGTAATCACTTGCATGACTTCTTGCAAGAAATTTATGTGAGAAAACACAGAAATGTATGTGCCTTTTGACCAAATGTCTTGTAGTTTGTGCAGAAATTACAAGAAACCTTGTAGTGTAGTGTGATCACCAGAGCAAATCAGGTAGTTAAACGTGTTGTACAGTCCTGTAGTGTGAGTTTGCCTTTAGTTTCTAAGGCAATGAACACCACTAAAATCCAAGCCACTTTCATGGTCCCTAAGACCCAGGGTTGGCACAAACTAATCTGAAACTTTCCTGGCTAGCCAACTAAACCATCTTCATGGTATAGGCACCTGTTCTCTCAGTCTCATATCAGTGAGTGTTTAGGTATCTTTGGAAGTAGCTTCCCGAACATTGGTTTCAAGCCAGGTGGTAATAAGCTTAAGCTTCCTGGTTAAACCTCAGCTGGCAGTAGATAGAGTTGAATCCAAGTACTCAAGAGTGTACAGACCTTTCTGGCAGTGCAGCATCTATCTGACTGTCTTTAAGGCCTCTACCGAATACCACCCATCTTACATTTACAATTACATTTAGTCATTTAGCAGACGCTTTTATCCAAAGCGACTTGCAAATGAGGACAATGGAAGTAATCAAAATTAGTAAAAGAGCAATGATACGCAAGTCTCCGTTAGCTTAACGTAGTACACGTAGCAAGGTTTTTTTTTTTAATTATATAACAAATAAAAAAAAAAGAGATAGAATTGAAAAAGAATAGAGAGGCTAGTGTTATAGTTTTCTTTCCTTTAAGAAAACAAGCCATTAGTAAATGCAAGTGCAAATCTAAAAGGGGAAGGTGTTTTGTTTTTTTTAAAGAATAGAATTAGAATAGAGAGTGCTAGAGTTAGAGGGTCAAATAAAGATGGAAGAGATGTTTTTTAGGCGATTCTTGAAGATGGCTAAGGACTCAGGTGCTCGGATTGAGTTGAGCAGTTTTAGCAATGTGGTCTGAGAAAGTCAACTGATCATTAATCACAACTCCAAGGTTTCTGGCTGTTTTTGAAGGAGCTGTTATGGTTGATGTGCCCAACTGGATGGTGAAATTGTGATGAAACGATGGGTTTGATGGAACCCCAAGCAGTTCTGTCTTGGCAAGGTTGAGTTGAAGGTGATGGTCCTTCATCCAGCAAGAAATGTTTGTTAGACAAGCTGAGATGCGAGCAGCTATCGTCGGATCATTAGGAAGGAATGAGAGGTAGAGTTGAGCGTCATCGGCATAGCAGTGTATCTTAAAGGGATAGTTAAACCCACAAATTTAAAATGAAATGATTTGCTCACCCCCAAACTTTCTTCTTTCAGACAACTACAATCGGAGTTAATTAAAAAAAAATGTCTTGGGTCTTTTAAGCTTAATAATGACAGTGAATGGTGGTCTAAATTTGAAGCAAGAAAAATAAAAAAGTGTTCCTGAATGTTCTCACCTCAGCTTACGCTACACCCATGTCCTATATGTTATCGGCTGAAATGCCACTCTCTCGTGAATGTGCGTACAACAGCTAGTGAAAGCTAGAGATTACAGTTTATAAAGTTGCAAATATGGATATTTTTCTTACACAAATGCATTGCTTCATTTAAGAAGGCCTTTATTAAACCCCCAGATCCGAGTGGAGAATATTTTTAAGATGGATGGGTGCAGTTTATTTAGCGTCAAAATCTCAACCACCATTCACTGCCATTATAAAGCTTGGAAAAGCCAGGACATTTTTTTTTAATTTAACTCTGATTGTATTTGTCTGAAAGAGGAAAGTCATATAGGCTACACCTAGGATGTATATTTTTTGCATTTTTAAAAAGTTTTGCATACATTGTCAAAATAGTTCCTGTTCACACGGATCTGTGAAAACGACTAAAAATGCAGTTTTTTCTTATGCCAGACCAGTAAGTGGCAATGTCATTTGTATTTTCAGACCCCCAAAATGCTGGTTTAGTAGAAAACGTTGTTGTGTGAGTTGGTGCCGATAGCCTTGTGGGCAGTATGCCGACATATGGCGCACTTGCGCTTTGGGTATCTCGAGTTTGAATCTCACCTTGTGGACCATTCTGACCCTGCCCCCTCTCTCTCTCTCTCTCTCTCTCCCACTCGCTTCCTGTCATATCTCATTCGCAACTGTCCTATCACAAAAAATGCAAAAACCTTGAGGTGGGAATCAAACTCGGGTCGCTGTGAGCGCTTTTGGTATGTCGACGCACTAATCGCTATCGGCGCCAACGTTATTGACTTAAAGGGGTCCTATTATGCTTTTTCACTTTTTGAATTTTAGTCAGTGTGTATGTTTGGGCATAAATAGATCTACAAAGTAACAAATCTCTAAGTCCACTACAAAGGGAGATATTTCGTTTTTTAAAAATCCCTTTTCAAGAACTACAACGAACGGCTCGTTTGGACTACAATGTTGTTTTCCTGTATTTTTGATATCACAAAAATAAATCCCGCCTACGGAAATCCGAATGATTGGTGGGTGGGGAGAACGCTTGGTTGAGCACTGCATGTTTCAAAATCAAAACCCAGTGCGGGTGTTTTTATATCACTGTATTTCTGATAGAAACCGTCTGTTTTCAGAAAAGGATGGATGTCATTTTCATTTCATCTTGCATGTAATGTCTGATAAAGCAGCATTTGTGAGCAGAGTTATGCTTTGTGTACAGCGTTACCGGGGAAACCTCACTCTCTACTACTACTCCAACAGACATCCAACATCTAAAACGTGATTTAGCCAAAAAATTCTGAATTGACATAGATATAATACGTCTATGTGAATTGATATGGCTTGCTGCTTTGGCAAGGGGCAGGGCAGTACTGAAGTGCCGTCTAAGCTGTTCGCCAATCACAACGCACTGAGACAGCTAACCAATCACAACACATTGTTTTTCGGAAGGCGGGCCTTCATCAAAAGGTATTGTAATAATGTAAATTATGTGAAAAATAATGCGATTTTAGAACCACCAAGTATGAGAACATGTTCTAGTACACCCCCAAAACAAAATCAAGACTTTGTAAAAGAGCATAATAGTCAAGTCAAGTCACATTTATTTATATAGCGCTTTTAACAATGTAAATTGTGTCAAAGCAACTGCACAATATCAAAAAAGGAAAATAGTGTGTCAATAATGTAAAATGAAAAGATAAAAAAAAAAGATTTTCAATTAAAGGCATTTCATTATTGAATTCAGTGATGTCATCATCCAGCTCAGTTCAGTTTAAATAGTGTCTTTGCAATCAGGTCGACGATATCGCTGGAAATGAAGTGTCCCCAACTAAGCAAGCCAGAGGCGACAGCGGCAAGGAGCCAAAACTCCATCGGCGACAGAATGGAGAAAAAAAACCTTGGGAGAAACCAGGCTCAGTCGGGGGGGCAGTTCTCCTCTGGCCAAACAAACCAGCGGTTCAATTCCAACTGCAGCAAAGTCAGATTGTAAGGGCTCAACTGGTTCCAGTGGTCTTTCCCGATGGCTGTCTAAGTGGCGGGGGCCTCACTGGGGATCTGTCTCTGGCGCTCATCACGGTGTCCTGGTCTCCGCTGACGTTCAGGGCGTAATAGGACCCCTTTAACTTGTCAGTGGCTTTAATGTTGTGGCTAATCAGTGTGTGTGTGAATCAAACCATTGATATAAATTGCACTAATCATGTAATCAGCTTGTGTTATTGCCAAGGACCCATGACCACTGCTAGAGCATGCTATTTGACCTACAGTAGCACGTTCTTGAAACATAAAACCATAACTCTCTCTGAGGAAAGATTTTTATTTATTTATTTTTTACATCTAAAATGATTTACAAGATATACAGGATTCTTTAAAAAATAAGGCTACAGGTGTCTCCAAAGGCCATAGCAGTGTGCTAAATCCCTTGTATCAAGACTTCTAGCCAAAGTGCAATCTGTGACAAGAATAATAGCCTAGATTTAATTATCTACTTTACGTGATTGATAGTGAATTGTTTTAACACACTAACCTTCCTTCCCAAAATCATTGCCAAATTCACTCATAAGGTATGCTCAGAAAATCAATCACAGATAAATAGAAAGGGTGTACTGAGGTGCCGTTGAGGATTTGTGAGGTATTTTATCAGTGTTTGGCTAACACAGTGTGGAAGATTATTTTGGGGAAATGTGATTTGAAAGATGTTCTTCGCAACTCAAGATTTCCCATAATTATGAGGTCAGGTCAATGGGACAAGTGCCAACAAAGACTTTTACTTTCTGGACTGCGTTTCCCAAAAGCATCATAAGCTTAAGTACATCGTAGACCCATTGAAACCAGTGGAGCTACAATGAAATTAGGCTTACGATGCTTTTGGGAAACGCTGCCCAGGTCTATTGTGGACTCCTAATGAATATATCATTATAATATATAAGCCTTTTATTATTATACAGATTAAAGTGCAGATTATGTGTTATTTGTATTAAATGTACATTAATTGATCCCTCAGCTTGCCTAAGAATAAATACAAGTTTTTACACAGACTCTTAACTGATTTATTCTGTGCATTGAATTTTTACAGCTATTCCTAGTTGCTTGAAAATATCAGAGATCTGCAGCAATGAAATTAGGCTTTGTGTCGACTGAGCTAATATCCTTAACCAATGACTTCTGGCAGAAGTACAACTCCCTAGCATAGGTAATAGATCCAATTATCCAATTCTAGTGAATTTTCTATCCCACCCCCTTTGCTCTCTCTTTTTAGCCAATCATCTATTGTTTGACTAATGAAATAGTATGCAGTGGCTTCTTGGTAAAATAGCAACTGGCAAGATGTAATTCTCCAGTTGGTGCTCAATGTGAGTAAACGGTTTATTGTCTTGCCTGCTAGCCTCCTTATCCAAATTAATGCATCTTCTTTAATGAAAAAAATTGGATTGTTTTTTTATTTACTGATGATACACTTTAATTTATTCAACCATATTATCACTTTGTTTGGCTAAATTTGAAGAAAAAAGAAACAATATTAACATTACAATTTCTTTATTTCTAATTTCTAAGGGAAGAAATTAATATTGAGCCAATAAAGTAATATAATGTCTAATTTAATGCAGATATGCAAGTAGCAGTCTATTCCATGTAGCAGTACTTCCTTTGGATCCTTCCCTGGTCTAGCTCTTAGGATGTGTTTTAATTGTAATCTAATTCAACATGTTACAGCCCGTTACAAAGGGCTAACAACATTACAAATTACATTTGCTCTTCAAATAGCATGGAGGTGGTGATTCACCTGCATCACATGAAATCTGCAAAGACATATGTCATTTCTATTTATGTTGGTGTTGTGTGACTTTATTGTACTCCCAGTACCTTCACTAAAATTTTCACACGAAAAGTTTCACATTATTTTAATATGGTTTCATTTAAAGGGATAGTTCACCCAAAAATGAAAAAGCTGTCATTAATAACTCTTTTTTGGATTTTGGACCCTTTTCAAATATATTAAACTGACTAGTGGAAGTGAGGCTAATGGCCAAATCTTGATAATGATCTGATCCTACATTGTTGATCTTTAGTATTGTAAATGTTGAGTTGTATTTGGAAAAAAATCACCTGAAAAGTCCAGTCTATCCATCCATCAATCCTCCAGTCATTCTTCAAATCCCTTGTCCTCTGTTGGGTCACAGGGATGCTGGAGTCTATACAAGCATCTTGGTCTGCAGGCATGGCAAACACCCTGGACAGATGACTAGTCCATCACAGAGTCCTGGAAAGTCCCTTTACTTACAAATAATGTCTTAATATAAATCCAAAGTAAATGCTGATTAATGAATTGCACTGGTCAACTTAAGACATTATGTATAAACGTTTTTATAAACTTTTTTTCTAGGTTTACTGGAAAAATCATCTGAGTGATTTGATGTTTGTAAACGTTGTTTTGGCCAATTAAGATGCCAGCAATTTACTTAATTGTAAGTGCCATCTGTTTTGGTGTGGATCACTGCTTCAAACGATACTTTCAAACGAACTAACAAATTTAGGTGAACTACTCCACATTTAAACAAGTGCTGGAAGACCCTTTAACTGTTATCACATTGAATAATGTAGTTTCACCCCTGAAAGGATCAGCTGACCTTGACCCAGCACATGACTCAATGTCTGCATTTAAATATTGAAAAAACACTTAAAATTAAGATAAACATTTTCAATATACAAAATTTTACGTACACTGGTTAGCAAAAGTGACACATAAAATAAAAAAACTTTTGAATGGCAAAGCTGTATTTATAATTTTATTTTGTTAAATAGTATTATTAATGCAATGTCTTTAAATGAAAAATACACTATTAAAATCAACATTAACACACGTTTGACATTTTATGTGAAAATGTTTATGAGAGATATTTGGAAATATAAAACATAAAGAAAATTAAAAAGTGGAATAATATCACAGAGGAATTACAGAGGCTCTTCTTTGCCAAAACAATGACATCACTTTGGTTGGCAAAATGACTTTCTAATTGGCTATTACTGAATTAAACAATTAGTAAAGATGTCTGTAATGCTGACAAATATTGACGCAAGGATGTAAAAATAGTTCAAAACTGAAATTATTTGCTGGTGTATTATTTGTTTTGAAAACCTTGGTAATGAACAGGTTACCTGCAAGATTTATATTTAAGTGGTGTGAAAAAGTTTTTGCTCCCTTCCTGTTTATTTAATGTTTTGCATATTTGTTACACTTGAATGATTCAGATCAAACTAATTTTAATATCACACAAAGATAACCCGAGAAAATACAAGATGCAGTTTTTATATGATTTCATTTATTAAGGGAAAAAGCTGTCCAAACCTGCTTGGCCCTACATGAAAAAGTAATTACCCCCTAAATCTAATAACTGGTTGTGCCACCCTTTGCAGCAACAACTACAATCAAGCATTTGTGATAACTGGCAATGAGTCTTTCACATCGCTGTGGAGGAATCTTGACCCACTCTTCTTTGCAGAATTGTTTTCATTCAGCCACTTTGGAGGATTTGAGCATGAATGGACTGTTTAAGGTCATGCCACAGCATCTCAATCGGATTTAAGTTCGGACTTTGATTTGGCCACTCCAAAACCTTAATTTTAATTTTTTTTTTGCCATTCAGAGGTGGACTTACTGGTGTGCTTGAGATCATTGTCCTGCTGCATAACCCAAGTGCTCTCGAGGTCACAAACTGACGGCCATACATTCTCCTTCAGGATTTTCTGATAGAGTGCAGAATTCATGGTTCCATTATGGCAAGACGTCTAGGTCCCAGCAGCCCCAGACCATCACACTACCACCGCCATGTTTAACTGTTTGTATGATGTTCTTTTTATGAAATGCTGTGTTGGTTTTAACACCAGATGTAACGGGACACACACCTTCCAAAAAGTCCAACTTTTTGTCTCCACAGAATATTTGCCCAAAAGTCTTGGGGATAATCAAAAAAATGTTTGGCAGATGTGAGACAAGCCTTTGTGTTCTTTTCGGTCAGCAATGGCTTTTGCCTTGGAACTCTCCCATGTATGCAGTTTTTGCCCAGTCTCTCTCTTATTGTTTAATCATGAACACTGACCTTAATTGAGGTAAGTGAGGCCTGCAGTTCTTTAGAAGTTGTTCTGGGTTTTTTAATGACCTCCTGGAGGAGTCGTCGTTGCGCTCTTGGAGTAATTTTGGTAGGCAGCCCAACTCCTGGGAAGGTTCACCACTGTTACAAGTTCTCTCCATTTGTGGATAATGGCTCTGACCATGGTTCGCTGGAGTCCCAAAGCCTTATAAATGGCTTTATAACCCTTTCCAGATTGATACATGTCCACTATTTTGTTTCTCATCTGTTCTTGAATTTCTTTAGATCGTGGCATGATGTGTTGCTCTTTAAGCATTCTTTACTTTGTCAGACAGATTCTATATTTAAGTGATTTCTTGATTCAACAGGTCTGGCATTAATAAAGCCTGGGTTTGGCTAGTGAAATTGAACTCAGCTTTCTAAAATAATGTGGTAAATCACAGTTCTTTCATTATTTAAAAGGAGCGGACAATTACTTTTTCACGTAGGGCCAGGTAGGTTTGGACAGCTTTTTTCCCTTAATAAATGAAATCATCATTTAAAAACTGCATTTTTGTATTTATTTGCATTAACTTTGTGTAATATTAAAATTTATTTGATGAAATGAATCTTAAGTGTGACATTTGCCAAAAAAAAAAAATGCTCCCGAACCATGTAAATGCGCAAACCACCATAAATTCCACTGTTATTTCAACTACAGTTTACTATGCAAAATATGTATGTTTATTTGGGCCATCATAAACCTCCATTCAAATTGTATACTTTAGGCGAGACACTGCAGGTGAATAGGGTAAAAAAATATAAAAAAATAAAAATAATACTAGTAATCGCCTTACCCAGCTGATTGATTACATTGAAAATTGCAAACAATTTTTGTATTACAAGTTTTCTAAAATGATAGGCTTAGATATGCTTAGATATTTCATTATTTCATGAAATGTGCACTAATTTGCATAAATTCTAAATCACTAGATTAGATTCTGTATCTAATCACTGGATGAAAAATCTTGTTTTGTTTTTTTTTGACATCTTAGAGTCAAACGTTTTTACAGAGGGAATTTTGTCACTCCATTATTCAGAAAATGCTTAGAACGGACAGAAAACACTATCCCCCAGTTTCATAGACAAGGCTTAAACCTAATCCCAGACTAAAATCTAAATCGGAGCTGATTTAGAAACTTGCTCTGACTGATCTTAAAATATATCAGTGCCATTATTTTGTCTCAAGATGCACACCAGTAATGTTTTTTCTAAGGCATGTTTATAAAAATTACTTAAATGTCCTAATTGAACTATGGCCTAATCCTGGTTTAGTCTAAGCCCTGTCTGTGAAACCAGGCCTATATTTTCACAATTTAGAGGGGACTAAAATGTTTTATATAATCAAGCAAATTATATATGACCAAATACCTCTATAAAGACCTTCAGGATACAGACAGGAATACAAATGTAAAGTTTGGTGTGTAAGTGCTACTGAAGTAGAGATTTATGGCTGTGTAGGAGAAAAAAATCATTTTGAGAGAACTGCCTTTAAAAATATGTATTGTAATTGAAATCTATTGACACAAATAGATAAAGTGCTATAAAAGAAACACTTAACATTTGATGTTTTCTTTCCACTTGTCTGAAAAAACACTATGAAAAACCAAAAATAGTTCTAGTCTTCTAGTTCTTGAAAAAAATAATAACCTATATATTTATACATTTTTCTACAAATTGAGAAATCCACAGTCTTGACTGCATTTGCATATATCAAACATATGACTTTTAAAGGTCACAATTAAAGAAAATTAGTTTCACACTTAAGCAGGACATAAGTGTGGACAAGCAGGAAAGCTTCTGTCCCATCTGTCAGATTAACTGAAGTGTGTCAACACCTTCAAGGAGGATTTGCAGCCACAAGTAGCTTGTGATTATCCCATTACAGGCACAAAAAGGCCCTGACAAGCTGTTAACACCATTGCTGTTTGCATCCTCTCTTAATGCCTCAATCCTGCCTGATTGGATTCACACCTTCTACGCAATAGCAAAGCCTTTCTCATGCTGAAGGACCAGAGCCAAACCAAAGCATGCACATGGCATCTGTTCCCCTGACTAAAGTAATGTCCTCCTGAAACCACACCATCCACAATTTTACAAAATCCACACATTACAATTATGGACAAATGTTGGCATCAGTGCTGATATGTAAGCCAAATCCAAAGCCATTTTTTTCAAAACCTGGATGCCAGCCTAAACTTAATCGTGATTGCGATGATGTCTGGAGTGGTTCCACAATTTATTCACACTCCCCCCCCCCAAATACCCCTCATATATCACACCAAATAAAACAGCACACATAGTGCTGAAAATAATTTCTGCATTATACAAAACTTACACGCACAATCCTTCAAAGATTTGGAATAAAAAAGCTTTTAGTGTTACGCTATCAGTTAGGCTGCATTTATATGATCAAATATAGAGTAAAAACTGTAATATCATTAAATATTATTACAATTTAAAATAACTGTTTTCCATTTTAAAATTTTAAAATGTAATTTATTCTTGTGGTGGCAAGGCGGAATTTTTAGCAGTCATTACTCCAGTCTTCAGTGTCACACGATCCTTCAGAAATCCTTCTAATATGCTGATTTGGTGCTCAAGAAACAAATACCTATATTAAACAGTTGTGCTGCTTAATATTTTTGTAAAAGCCATGCTACAATTTTTTTCCCAGAATTCTTTGATTAATAGAAAGTGCAAAAGAGCAGCATTTCTTTTTTTATATATGTATTTATTTATTTTGGTACCACTCAAAATTGATCATTTCTTTCAAATAAACAGAATCTTACTCTTGCAAATAAAGAATTTTTAACAAAAAAATCTTACTGACCCTAAACTATTAAATGATATTGAATGACTCAAATGAGAAATAGCTTAGCAAAACTGTTAGAAAAAGGATAGTTAGGTGTAGGTGAGAAGAAAATCGGCATGGGAGGTTAAAGGTGTGAAGAGAATGTAAAAAGTCACACGTCACTTAATAGGGATTAGCCTCTAAACAGTGTGTTTGGCATTTTAGTGCTCAAGGGCTTATCACAGATCCGACTCTGTAAGGAAGCCACCATCATGAACAGGAAGTTGTGCCAGGCACTAGACTCAAACCAGGTCAGCGTCCAGTCTATATGCAATTACCCTAATGGCCCAGTTGAATGTGCAGACCTTACATCATGTGCCTGTTTGATGATGTAACTAAACTGACACAAATACACATTTATGCTAAAGGGACTGTTGTTGTTCCAAACCTGTATGACATTCCTCCTCCTGTGGAACAAAAAAGAAGGTCATACAGGTTTGGAACAACAACAATGGTGAATAAATAATAAAAGAAAGAAGGAATTTTCATTTTATTGACATAAAGGTCAGTATTTTGATGGCAAAATTTTCAATTTTGCCTGAACTATCCTTTTAACAGTCTTTCAAAGATACTAACATTTCAAAGAATTTATTTTGTAATAGTGCTACAGTACATAAACACACACAGGAAGAAATAAATAAATTAATCTGTCTACAAGCATTCTTATTTACCCATATTATTTACAGTGGCCTCATGAAGTATTTGGATATTTAAATCACACATGCATCAATATATGAATTTATTTTACAGACAAAATGTAAAAAGTTTAATAGGTCTGAAATGAAGTATGCTGTTCAATATGTATTTTGGTAGATACCACTTGGTTTGACATTTTGTTATCTACTGCAATGACATTCAGACATTTTTAATGGCTGATGTGTCCAACTGCTTTTTGGGTCATTGTGTGTACATTTTGCAGAAAACTATGAGCTCATAAATATTAACACTTTTTATTTTCAAAAATGTCATGTGTCAGATGAGGAAAGATGGAAGCAATTTGTACTGGACTGAGGAAAAGTCCTTTGATCTGAGATTGGTTTGGGGCCATCTAAACCACCCTGTTTAGTCACCTTCACTTAGAAGCGGGACAAGCTTTTCCTGATCTCATTATGGGGCTGTGGTCACATTTACCCACTATGGCCCGCATATCAGCCCAAAAGGACATTCAAGCAAGCCCCCTGAACTGTTTCCCAGCTGTTTTAATAGCCTTCCTATCACAATACTCTTGGGTCCCATAACTGTGTTTTAAAATCCAACACTTTGATTTCTGCACACACAGTACCATTCAAAAATTTGGGGTCGCTATTAGATTTTGACATTTGGCCATTTTAAAATTGACATTCAACTAACTTAAAGTAACCAAACCATGATACATTTTTATATAAATTATTTTATAAAATATTTTATTAGAATTTAAAAGTCTTTACCTCTAATTTTTGATCAACTGAATTCATCCTTGCTGAATGTATTTTTCTTTTTAATTAAATTAAAATCAAAATCTTTATGCACCTAATCTAAATATTGGTGTTTGTGGTGGTTATGGCCCTGGGTCTAAAAATTGTCCAGTAGATAGAGCTATCCAACAATAGTAAGAGGATAGCAATTCACTTACATGGAGACAGAAATACACTTTTTATGTCCAGCAGATGGTGCATTCATTCACATTTGCTCAAACTAAGACTGAAGTCCACCAAAAGTAAAAACAGTTCCATGCAGTCTGTGTTCTGGGAATGTGAAGGTTCATGACTGTCCATTTGAAGTCAGATTTTGATGAACCTTTTCTGTTTGAGCTTATGAACATAAACAATATTTTTATTCAAAGTTTAAATAGGTTGATTGAGAAGTCAATGTATTTGCTGTAATGCCATTAGTTACCCAGCAGATGGCATGTTAGTCTAGGAAAGTGTAGTGACAAAATCTTTTGTCATTAATTTATTAAATTAAATTATTACATAAAACTAAAAATAATACAATTGTTTAAAAAAAATTAATCTTGTAAAAAAAAAAAACAACATGAACAGAAATAACAATAATTGTACTTTATTTTTGAACATTTGTATACTAACGAATTTCATTTGTAATTTTCACATTTTATACACTTTTTTTACATGTCAGACAAACACACTCCACTCTCAAGGGAAAAGATGAAATCGTAACAGGTGGCCTTAATGGCTCTTTTTGTGGTAACACTTCAATGCATTTATAAAAAGCTGTGGAGCTTCTGTCACTACAACAAATTCCTTGTATGTGCAAACATACTTGGCCAATAAAGCTCATTCTTATTCTGAAAAGCAAACAAGCCTTGTCCTGTCAATTCATTTTAAACACACATATATACGAATTCATTCTCCATATGAACTTCAACATGTAACAGCATGATCAATTAAACTGTTGCTTTGATGAATATTTCAATACTTAACCATCACATGAGAGAGAGTATGTGTATATATATATATATATATATATATATATATATATATATATTACTCTCTCTCATGTGATGGTTTTTTATATATATATATAAACAGAAAAGTGAAGGAAATTCTAGTTGGGACGTAATAATTGTTTAGAAAATTCTAATTTTCCAATATCATTATTAGAAACAATTTGTAAATATACGCACATTCACTCTTATTTGTATGGCTAATATGTTGAAAATGTGAAATGTTTCTTCTCTCATTACATTCTGTTAGGAATTACTCAAATCATGTAAATGATACCATATTTTCAATTAAAACTGTTGAAATTGGAGGGAAAAAATGAGTAGTTTGTTTCACTGGATTTTACTTTCGTTTTTTTCTATCATACAACAGTTGTCAAATTAAATGTTTTGCTACTTTCATCTCACCTCACTCTCTTTCAACATTAAAACTGGCTCTTTATGATGGAATTTGTGCTCTATTTCTGTGAACAGTAAACCTCTCCTGCTTAAATCTGATTGGACATCTCAGTCATTCTGACACTCACAAGCACTGCTGAACGCTGTGGCAGACAAGCCTAAAACGTAACTTGCAGTTAAGTTACAAAAATACCTTTTAAATACCATTTAATCATTCTAACAACAAACAGAGCGCTGTGTAATGGAGTGCAATTTCAAATTTTGGGGAGGGGGCAATGTGGTCATTTCTAATTATTGGTGTAGACTTTTCCCCCTCACTCTCTGTGGTGGTTATGGCCCTGGTTCATTACAATGCCAGTCAAATGACAATGGGTTAACAACATTTGTCACAGATCAGGAGGACAAAAACGAGGCTAAATGGTGGACAATCAGACAATGTCTCTGTAAGGTAATGAGTTGGGTGTATGAACGGTTCGTAAAGTCAATAGGTCTGTAAATGTCTCAAACGTAACGGTGTTTAGCTTCTGTTTTGGGCGTTTAGGATCTGGCAGGTCTTCAGCAGGAGTACACAAGGCTCTTACTCTCTGATATGAGAAATGAGATAATCAGAAATAACATGATCATTATGTTTTAAATAATTAAATGCATACATAAAGCATAAAATGTATATATGCGATATAAAAGTATATCTGAAAGTATATATGTGATATAAATTTCAGTGAATTTGTTTATGGACGTACCTGTCGCATAGACCCTGGAGTGGTTCCAACCAAATAAATCATCCACAGTGGAACTAGTAGGGTGGAGGAAAGGGTGAAGAAGCCACCTATCACATAACCCCACCAGGGGTACTCGTACACATTGTTGAACTTCAAAGGGGTGTATTTAACCAAGGAGAAGATAAACGTTCCCTGAATAGACAGGAAAGAGAATAATGAGCAATGGGGAGCCATCAGTTAGTTTGGTATGCTTTGACACACTGAGTCAATGCACAAAGTCTCAGAATAGGAGAAGGTCTTTCTTGCGTTTTGAAGTGCTGTCAGTGTAAAGACAGACACAAATGACAGGTGGCAAACAAACCTCTTCCTACCCCTATGTACTGCTCTGAGGATAGTGTGTGGTTACAATATAAAAATAAAGAATGACACATTTGTTCTGGTTTTAAAAAGCCACAGAAATAGATTGCAAGGGATTTAAATGAAACTCACTGTGCATATAGCTGGTGTTAGATATTTCCAGCAGCACTTCATGAAGGGCCAGGGCCGATATCCAATCATATCCTCAATGCTATCATAGAGAGTGTCTGCACCTGAAATAAAACTCAAAAGTTTTAAAACTCGAAAGTACACTGGAAATCATTGTATCACACTGCTTTGTGTTCAACTCGCTTTTAATGTACTAAGAATTGAATGCACTTTTGACTTACGTGCACTATTGTTCTATAAAAATTTCAACAGGGTCACTAGAGTTGCAAATGAAAACATGTCCCACTTGTGTACATTTATCTTCACTTTGCTTGTTCTTTACAGAGTCAAATAAATTATTTACCGTATACCCATCCAACACAGATGGACTGAAGGATAGCAAAAGTAAGAAGAGTCATTCCACTACAGGCGTAATAGTCAAAAAGCTGGAATACATACAGGCCACCCTGAGAGTGAAACAGAAAAACAGAAAATTGCAGACAGAAGTTACAGTTACTGCAGATGTGTGGGGGTTTTTTTTTTTTCGTTTTTCTTCTTCAAACAACCATCTTTGTGTTTTCATTTGTGACTCTCACCTCTGTTACCATTAGCAGACCAACAAGGAAGCTGGCAGCACTTATGAAGAGGAGAAGAAATTTACGGCGATGTCCAATTTGGAAGAAGGAAGGATACATATCCGAGATAGCCGTAACCAGGGCTTCATGATACACAAACTGATACATTAATAGAAAAAGATTTAGGGTATCCATACTATTATATAATGAATTAAATATAGAAAAATCCTCTGTACTGCTTCCTGTATTTACCTCACTATCCAGTCCCAGGAATATGATCATGATAAAGAAGAAGATTGCCCATAACTGAGGCAAGGGCATCATAGCTACAGCACGGGGGTAAGCAATGAACGCCAAACCAGGACCTGCCACAAACAAAAGTCATTAAACAAATCCCTCCCTGCCCAGTGACACAACCTAATCACTATATGTAATGTGAATGGCAGTGTTTAAAAATACAAAAGAAAGGTCTATTTGTGTATGATTTCAGCAGTACAATTGTGTATTCAACGGCATTGCTTCATTTTGCAGTTACTATACACAGAGCTCTGACATAACATGATTTTTTTATGTTTCTGTATGCTTATTTTATGATATAGTAACTTCCACTTGCTTTAAGAGACTTAAGCCTTACATATGATTTTTACCTGACTCTGCAACCATCGAAATATCCATTCCCTGTTCATCTGCCATGAAGCCCAGGACTGAAAATATCGCAAAACCAGCCACAAAGCTAGTTAAGCTGTTGAGCAGACACAAGTATACACAGTCTCTGAAAGACAAATGGTAAAAGACATGTTTTTTTTAATGTTAGTGCAATTTGCAATGAATGTACTATTGATGTGGAAAGTGTGATATAAGATATTCTAAAGTACCTGTAGCAGTTGTTCTCATATTTGTTGTAGCTTCCCAAAGCAGTCAGTACCCCTGTACAAACTCCATAAGAGTAAAATATCTGACTACCTGCATCCATCCACACCTAAAACATCAAATAATGTATCAAAATCACAAAATCAACATCACAAAATGCCAATATTTTCAGCGAATAAAGGGCAAAAGAGAGCAGCTCAGTGCCTGTGGGTCTGTGAGACGTGTTGGATCAGGGTAGAGGTAGAATATGATGCCTTTTTTTGCTCCAGGAAGAGTAAGTCCACGGACCAGCAGCACTACCAACATTAAATAGGGAAAAGTAGCAGTGAAGTAGACCACCTGTGAAATAAGAGGAAGACTGTTCAGCATGTTGCTTTGGCTCAAGTGCTACAGAGTGGTGATGACAACACCAACGTCATGGGTTTAATTCCCATGTTTTGATTCACAAAGTTTTTAAAAATCTGGAAAACAAATATCTGTCTATTCACTGAATGTAGCATTAGGGAGATGTATGCTTATCCACATTAAGATATAAATATATTTACTATTATTATTTATAATATTATGTATTACAATATATACAAATATTGATATATATATATATATATATATATATATATATATATATACACATTTAATTTTGATTTAGATTTTTTTTTATCGAATAGCACTAAAAAAAACATTTTGTAAACTTGACATAATGTGATGTAATTGATAGTCAATGGAATTTTTTTTAGATCAATTCCTGGAAGAGAAAGATTTAAAAATGTGCATACATGTAAAAGTTACTTCAATTTTTATTTTTTAGAAAGGATATTAGCAAATAGATGACATGGAGTACAACACGCAACAAGCAAAACTGTAAACACATTCTACTTCCACCTCATATCTTACCATTCACTTTGTGATACATATTGTTAAAAAGTTTAACAAATTTCTCACCTTGCCTGTGGACTTCACTCCCTTCCACACACAGAAGTAGCAGATGATCCAGGCCAGCAGGAGGCAGAGTGCCAAGTCCCATCTAACATTACCGATCTGTTCTATTCCCTCAGACAAGCCTAAAATTCTTCTCCTGTAGGCAAAACATATGGAATCACATTCTGTTTTACAACCTTTATTGAGAATCATCGATTTTTGTTATCCTGTTTTGCCTTAATTGCGTAATTCTAATAAACATGTATCCAGTTTAATGGGGTGTTATTTTCAACAACTTACTCCCAAAACTCAATAACAGGAGACGTGCTTTTCTCTGGAGAATATTCAGTGATGTTGCTTTTGCTGAACTCTTTGCAGTTCTCTAAATAAAGAAGGCAATGGTTACTCAAATGACATATCCCGGTTTTCTGATAATTCACACTGTGTTATATGTGAGATACCTGTGTTCCAGTAGTTGTTGCAACTCGCCCATGGCAGCTCTGAACTGAAGGATGAAAAGAGGTAAAGGAAAGCCCAAGCAAGAATTATGATGTAATAGACTCCAGTATAGAGGACAACGACTTGGCTACCATAACCGAGACCTGTGAATATAAAGAAAAAAAAAAGTAGCAAAGTACTAAAGTAAAAAGCTGTAATACATTTACATTGAAAAGTCACTGTATATGATCTCAGGGCTCTCAAGTTCTATCAAAAGTTTGGAGTGAGATTACATCTGTTTGGGGAGGAGCCACTCAAATATTTGCAGCAGTGGCCCCTCGGCCCCAATTCTCTCAATTTTTTGCTAGCAGTTCAATTTGACCTATTGTTCATAATAGACCAACACAAATAGAAATTACAACAACTGGTAAATCTGATAAAAGACAAACAAATTCATCCAAATAAAATTAATTGTTTGATATTTCAAAGATACAAATATATCAAAAATAAAAATACGAGCCAAATGAACAGTAATTAACGGGACAAGTTATCCCTTACTTCTCAGTGTGAGAAATACAAGGTGTGGCGTGTGAGCGTGTGAACTGGTTGAAATGCGTGTGTCTCACGATGAACGCGTGAGACTGAGATCATTGTTCACCTTCAAACAGTGGGCAGATCTTCCTCCAACACGTAATTCCACCCTGACTGGTGAACTGACCGAGTGAGGTCTCCAAAAAAAAAAGTGGAATCCCACAGGTGAAGAGAAACAGCACATACGGCACAAAAAATGCCCCTATGTGACAGAATAATTTATCAACACATAGCAAACTTATACATATCAAAATACAATAAACAATACATGTATCAAAACTCCAGCAATACACACCAAAACACTATGAACATTTTATTTAGTCAGTATTAGCTCTCCCCATAAAAGAAAATTAAAAAGCCTAAAAAGAAGAAATAACCCAAAACGGGGGTTCACAAGTAATTTATATGCCAAAACAACAACATGTTGAAAAATACCATTATACCATATCAACCAATTCTAAAGCATGTATTTATAAGTATAATATGACTCTCAACAATGATAATTTTAATAAAAAATTTAAGATTTTTTTTTATTTTTATTTTGCAATGTAAGCATGACAACAATGCATATACATACACAACTGTTCAAAGGTTTGGGGTTACTATCATTTTTTTCCCAAAAAATCCAGTAACGGTAATACTGTAAAATTTTAATATAATAATGTATACATTATAAAATGTAATATATTCAAACTTCTTACTCCAGTCTTCAGTGTCAATAATAATAATCTTAATTGTGCTGATTTAGTGCTTGAGAAACATTTATTATTATTATCTATGTTGAAAACAACTGCTTAATATTTTTGTGGAAACCATGAGATATGTATATACAGGTACATCTCAAAAAATTTGAATATTGTGAAAAATTTATTTTTTTGTAACTTATTTCAAAAAGTGAAACGTTCATATATATTATACATTCATATGTAAAGCAAGACACTTCAAAAGTTTTTTTGTTTTAATTTTGATGATTAGAGCTTACAGCTCATGAAAGTCAAAATCCAGTATCTCAATATATTAGAATATTTATATTTGAGTTTCATTAAATGACCATGTCTACAGTATAAATTCAGGGTCTCTCTTGTTCTTAGAAACCACAATAATGGTGAAGACTGATGACTTGACAGTGGTCCAGAAGACAATCATTGACACCCTCCACAAAGAAGCTAAGTCACAGAAGGTCATTACTTAAAGGAGTGGCTGTTCACAGAGTGCTGTATCAAAGCATATTAAATGCAAAGTTGACTGGAAGGAAGAAATTGGGTAGGAAAAGGTGCACAAGCAACAGGGATGACCACAAGCTTGAGAATACTGTCAAGCAAAGCGGATTCAAACACTTGGGAGAGTTTCGCAAGGAGTGGATTGAAGCTGGAGTCAGTGCATCAAGAGTCACCAAGCTCAGATGTCTTCAAGAAAAAGGCTACCAAGCCACTTCTGAAACAACGTCAGAAGCATCATACTTCGGCTAAAGAGAAAAAGAACTGGACTGTTGCTCAGTGGTCCAAAGTCCTCTTTTCAGATAAATTTAAATTTTGCATTTAATTTGGAAATCAACGTCTGGAGTCTGTAGGAAGACTGGAGAGGCACAGAACCCAAGCTGCTTGAAGTCCAGTTTGAAGTTTCCACAGTCAGTGATGATTTGGTGTTTCGTGGCGTCTGCTGGTTTTGGTCCATTGTGTTTTATCAAGTCCAGAGTCAATGCAGCCGTCTACCAGGAGATTTTGGAGCACTTTGTGCTTCCATCTGCTGACAAGCTTTATGGAGATGCTGATTTGCTTTTCCAGCAGGACTTTAGCACCTGCCCACTGTGCCAAAACCACTTCCAAGTGGTTTGCTGACCATGATATTACTGTGCTTGATTGGCCAAGCAGCATGCCTCCTGTTATGAACCCCATATGGATTCTATGGTATATTTTCAAGAGAAAGATGAGAAACAGGCGATCCAACAACACAGATGAGCTGAAGTCTCAATAGTGCCTCAGCAGAGCCACAGGCTGATCGCTTCCATGCCACACCTCACTGATGCTGGAGTTTGTGCTAAAGCAGCCCCGACCAAGTATTGAGTGCATAAATGAACATACTTTAAAAGAACTTGAACTTTTCTGCATTGCATATCCTTTTTTGAATGATCTTTGGAAATATTATAATATTTTGAGATACTGGATTTTGAATTTCATGAGCTGTAAGCTCTAATCATCAAAATTAAAACAAAAAAACTTTTGAAATGTCTTACTTTATATTTAATGAATTAAAATATTTCAAAAAGTGAAACTTTCATTTCTAAGTTACAAAATAATGCAGTTTTTCACGATATTATTTTTTTTAGATATACCTGTATGTGTGTGTTTGTATAGTTTAATATAAATTATATCAGTTTACTCCGACCTCGTTAAATAAAATTATTCAATAAAAAAAAATTTACCCTAAACTCAGAGCAGCAGTGTACATTAATAAGAATATATTTTAGGCCAGATGTGCATATGCATATATATATATATATATATATATATATATATATATATATATATATATATATATATATATATATATATATATATATATATATATATATACACACACACTGTATATATATACACACACATAAGTCATGTTAGTGATTCTTTTTCTTAAAACAGCACACTCGTTTATGTATTCATAACACTGAGTTTCTTGTAAATCTTCATAAAAATGTGAGCTCACAGTTATACAACTTCGTCCATAGCCTCATTGGGCTGTTTTTTTCCCTAGAGATACACCACCAGATCAGTGTTTGTGTGTATATTTTATGACAAAACACAGAATGTCTGGCACTGATCTTAAGCCCGAAGACACTGAGACCCATATCCCAATATAATTAAATTATAACAAACCACCACAGAAAAGCCCTTCCTAATATCTAAAAAGCAGTATATTTTATCTTCTGTGTATCTGAGACTTTGGAACTTTTTTAAGATAAAACATTATTTTATATTAAGAACATATGACAACTCAGGGACTTACTGTAAGCACCATAAAACAAGATTAAATATAAATTTGCACTCACCCCCTCCATTCTTGTAGCACAAGTAAGGAAACCTCCACACATTTCCCAGGCCAACGATGTGCCCTGCCACCGCCAAGAGAAACTCCAACTTATTAGCCCACTGCTCTCTGGCCTGGGGTTTAGGTCTGGCCTGCACTACGGCACCATTCATGAGGTTTAACTTCACACCTGGCCTTGAGCTATGCTCCATGCTGCTAATAATGGTTTGATAAACATATATTATATATCCAAATATCTGGCATATAACATATTTAAGGCATAATGAAGAATGGGGCCCATTTGTGTTTGGGGTAGATGTGGGCCCCATGAGCTCATCTGTAGCAAATGATAACATCATTAGTCTCTGCAAACAGCTGCACATGACTGCACATTATATTATAAAAGTGCTTTACCTCACAACAAACTAATAATAGAGCAGGTGTTGTCTATTGGAATATGTGTCCACAATTAGATCTTATATTGTCCATAAATGTTTTGTCTACATGTTTCCTCTTTAATATCCTCAGCTGTAAAAAAAAAGAAACTTGCACTTCTTCACTTTTACTGTAGTTAACAAATTTAAGTCTGTTATTACTTTTATATTAGTATGCTGTTTTATCAAGGTTTTTTCTTTAATATATCATTCAGAAATCCCGTGCTTCTACACCTGTCACCACAATCAGATATTAAAAACCTAAAACTTTACATGCCAATCTTATCTTAAAAAAACAACAAGTCTCATTTATATATTAAAAATCAAATCAGCTCAAAACTACAACTGACTTACAGCTAATGACAACTGATGCACATATGCTTAAAAAGGAATTGGATAAAAATTCATAAAGTTCTTAAAGTTCATTAAAGTTAAAGTTCATATTGTGGGCATGGTTTTACTTTGAATGTACAGCTGAAACCATGCCTGCCTTTTTCTTTTTTATAAAACTACAGTACACCTGCTGTTTCACTACAAGAAAGTGTTATGTAATAATGCGACAAAAGAGTTATCAAAATATACCTTTGGTTTGTGAAGAATCCGTCTAGTATGTCTCTTTTATGTAGTGCCTGTATCTAGGTTAGCAGTTCAACATAATGTCCTCAAAGAGAATGCCTGAGGAGTGGCCAAACCGGCTTCAAGCGCTCCTGAACTAGGACTGTTGGTCTAAAACCAGGTTTAGTATTCTCTGCTTTTCAAAAGTTGTAAACAAGACTATGCCATGATCAGAAAGTGTTTAGGTGTTGTGCGTCCCCCTGTTTTATTGCATGTTTTTTTCAGAGATAAAACAGACATATCTTATCAGTGGAGTAACTGACAACCAGTGGGTTTCTTTTTCTCACCCTACTCTCTGGGTATTTCTATATCTTTCTCCATCTTTGAGCCTGTCTGACAATTTTGCAACAAGATCAGCACAGTTCTCTCTAAAGTTGAGTTACTAGTAACTGGACACCATGCCATTTGCATTGTCAAATGCATTCAGAAAAGAAAGAATGCTGAAATACCTGAATCAAATGTCCTGTTTGTGCTTCATTAAGCAATGTGTAATTGCTGCACAGTCCATTTGCCATTCTCTCATCATAATCCTCCAGAGCTACTCATTTAAGTGCGTGCTTGTAGAACTCAGCAAAATGAAACACATTAGGCCTACATAACAGATGCTGGAATACTGATCACAATCAGTGCCATTTTCAACAGTTTAAGGGGAGATTTAAGGAGAAATAGAATTGTTGTTGGTAAAAATCTGGCATTATTTCAGTATCACGCAGTACTTTGAAAACATCGCATCCGTACACGGTTTGTGAAGACGCCATTTACAAATTCAACAGTGTCCTCTTGTGGTCGACTATGAGAATTGCGTTTTCCCCATTTAAATTCGTCAGAAAATTTAATCGACTCCTTTGCAATATTAGCTCTCTATTTTCAAACATACACTGACTCAGGTTGTCTCTTGTTTGCAGACGATCTCCTGCATAAAATGCAATTCTTACTAATTAAAAAAATTACAAGATGTAAACGTAACCAACATGTTTCTAAAAACAAATTCCACCTAGCCGTGTCTAGATGGTAACCCTCGTACTTATTTGCTACTGTCAAACATCAAATTTACGCTTGTAGCTAACCACCGGCTAGATAAAAATAGTTTCAACAGTATGAGGAAGACACACAAAAATAAGCTGCAGGGGCTCTGCTCTTTCTCAAAGTAAGTGAGAAAGGTTTAATCCAGGGGTGCCCAAACTCAGTCCTGGAGGGCCGGTGTCCTGCATGTTTTAGCTCCAACTTGCCTCAACACACCTGCTAGGAAGTTTCTAGTATGCCTAGTAAGAGCTTGATTAGCTGGTTCATGTGTGTTTAATTGGGGTTGGAGGAGCTAAACTCTGCAGGACACCGGCCCTCCAGGACCGAGTTCGGGCACCACTGGTTTAATCTCTGGAAGGACAGAGCAATGACAAGTTCAGAGAAAGAACTGTATTTATTTGCATGATTGTATTACAGATGTATTTTTTATGTATTTGATTGATTTCCCTCTGCAGAACCAGGTTTATTAACTAGACACGACTGTGGACCCGTGTCGAAACAGGTTTCTGCAGTAAAACCCGGAGTGGAACTCCTGTGACTGATTTTCAGAACGTTGGAGGGGAAATCAATCGCTCCGTTCCATTCTACCGTGTTCCAGACCAGATGAAGGTCTGCGTTGCTTGGTGACCAAAAGTTTGATGCTTTGCTTCTTTTGGAACTATTTTCGTTTGCGGAAGAAATAATATACAAAAAATATATAACACATCGTGCTCGAATAATATTGCATAATTATTGCTGGATGCCTATCTGCATTAATAAAAATGATAACAGATTATCAAACAGAGTTGTTTATTCGTGTTAAGTGATACCCCTTATGATTTGACGCAATGTGGCGATAAAAATGACAAGATGAACGTATTTAGAAACATGCAGTAATTTATTGCTATACAAGTTGCTGAGCTATAAGCCCCGCCTTAAGACACACACTCACACGGCCAAATACAAACACACACACACACATGTGATTCTACACTCTCGGTTCTTCTGTATGGACTCGTTTCCCTTTACGAGAGGAGGAGGGTGTGAGAGGGGTGGGCTTCAGCGACTGTATTATAACGACCGAATCACTCTGAATTAAGCATAACTTCATGGTCGAGGTAAACGCGGTAGACTTCCTGAACTTTTGACTAGTCGCCTCCATCAGGTAACACAGCTCTATAGCTTTTGTTATCGGTCTACATTGTTTCCACTGCTTTCTAATTTACTGAAGAGGTTCAATTGAGCGCTGAGATTAACTGCGTAGTTGAACCGTTTTCTATCTGGTTTTTGTTTTTAGAAGTATTTCACTTGGCACCCGGCATCTCCTCAGCGTGGGTTGAAGAGCACAAGTGTTCGCTGCTGAATGTAGGCCAAAGGTCATGAACAAAAGAGCAATAACTGAGTAAGTTTCCTCCTCCTCTGTATGCAGATCATCAGGGACAGTGTCTCTGCTCCGTGACGATAAATAGTTCGTGCGTCAAGGTTGCTTCAAGTGCTGCTTGTGGTTATAATTAAACATATACAGACAGGTTATTTAACAAATGAATACGTATGACTTTGTGTTTAACCTGCCTCATCCTAGTTAACATGCCACCTGTCACAATAAAATGAAAATACTGTATCACAAGAATTTAATATTTGTATTCATATATATGTATATGTATATAAATATTTTATTTTTGAATTGTCAAAATATATTTAAAAATAAAAAATATTTTTACAAATGTCATTTTGATATTTATTTTTCAGTTTTAGTCACACGCAAGAAGACTTTTTTTTTATGTTGTTCCATTTGACCTAAGACATGCCTTTTCTCTAAAAGGTAAATAATAGTAATAATTAATAAATAAATGACCTTGAAACACAGTCCTGAGGGTCTGAACGGGACCACTTTTGTCACATGACAAAAAAATCATGGCTTGTTACTTTGATTTGACGTTTTTATATTTTTTTTGTTATATTAATAATGTTTTAAAACAAAATAGTTTAACTGTTTTAAAAAATTTTTTAAAGAAATAATAAATTGTGCCAAAAACCAACAACTTTTTTTTTTTACAATCTCCAAACAGTTACACCACCTAAAAATATCAAAACATAGACAAAAAAGACTTCATAGAAGACTTTTTTGTTTGTTTCTTTAAATTGCAACTTTAATATACTTTTGAATTTATTTAGAGCAATACCTGACACATACAAGTTGCAATGATGTTGAACATGTATGTCAAATGTGTTTAATACAGGCTGTCAAGACTTTGATATTGTCAAGATATTGTCTTTTTTCACCAAGAATATTTTATCCACATGACCATTTGGTAGTATAACGAAAACAAAATTTATCATAACTTTAAGATCACCAGTGTGACATTATTTTAGCTTAACAAATGATTATTTCAAAAAATTATTTAATAGTGAGAAATAGTGAAAATGTACATTCTTTTTTTATTATATATCATCTCCATGCACCCCCTGGAGTATCTTCATTGACCCAAGGTGTCAATGGGATCATTAAGAAACTATAGCGGTCTGTTAAATTTTCTTCACATATTATAAGGGTCACAGCACAAGAAATGAGGACAAGAGAAGGGAATGTGACTAAGCACCCAGCAGTGCCTCCTGTTTTGGGGACACAAGATTATTTCAGCTGTGAGGGGTTGGGCAAACAGCATGTACCCATTGCCCTCTACATTTAATAAAAAAAAAAAAAACCTTGACTAGATTATTTTTACTCTACCAACAAATTCTAATTGAGAACAAAAATGTTTTTACTTTAGATTAAATATGAACTCTGCAGTCTGTCTTATCAATTTTTGTTTTAGACACACAAGGCTATATGTCTGGGCCAACATTTAGTTTGTAAAGAATGGTATGGTCTTCAAAAGTAACTGAAGAAGCTATTTTGAGATAATATACAAACAGTGACAAATGCATTTAAATATAGGTGTGAATTATAGCTTTGACTTTATAAGAAAATTTGAGTGTGTATTCTTCCAAAGATTATGCCCAACTTTAATGGAAAATCATTTGTTTCAACAATAGAATCTGGTGTTTCAATAAATGTCTCTAGTCAAATCCATTGTGGCAAATATGTTCTTATCTAGCTATATCACACTAAAAGGTAAATGCAAAAAATTAAGACCAGCCACAAAGGTGTGGTCAATGTCTGTCACACTGCTTTGGAAAAGTGGTAACTTGTTCTAACTTTGAAGATCATTATTTGAAAGCCTCACTGCTGGTGTAAGAGCTGGAACAACCAGATGGGACTGAACAAAGACCAATTGCTGTTTTTGATCTTTACGTGTTTCAGTTACCGCTCTGTTCTAAACTTTGTTTGTGCTTCTCTGCCATCAATGTTTTGACAGATGGTTGCTTTTTTTTTTTTTTTTTTTTTTTGCAGTGACATGGAAATGCAGCATGATCTAGATTTGCAGTTTAAACTGGCTTATCCAGATTCAGAAAGAATAAACACAGGCATTAAAACCCGAGTGAGAGGCCAGTGGTCCAGCAAAGTGGAGTTTATCTTAGCTGTTGCTGGCCAGATCATTGGTTTGGGAAATGTGTGGAGATTTCCATATCTGTGTTACAAGAATGGAGGAGGTTTGTATTATTGTTTTACTATATTACTGTGAGCTCTATTTAAAAATCCAGTAGAACGAGTTCAATGTTTTTTTTGTTTTTTGGCCTAGTGTGGTGAACATAAACTTTCTAAGAACAGCTACGTTTTTCTGTTTTTAGGAGTGTTTTTCATTCCATATGTGGTCTTTCTGTTTGCCTGCGGCATTCCTCTTTTTCTTATGGAGACTGCTTTGGGTCAGTACACCAGCCAAGGGTCTGTTACCTGTTGGAGGAAGATCTGCCCACTATTTGAAGGTTAGTTTTCATTCTTCACTTTTAATGTCATTGTTAATGTACAATAGAGTAAATGTTGTATGTGAACCACAGTGCTGTAAAATTAGATGTGTGTACTGTGTAGTAAACATGTTGTGTAGATTAGTGGTTTAGTAGACACCCAGCAAAATTTTATAAATTTTATCATAGGAGTATGTTTAAATAACTTATGAACATATTCCTTATCTAATGGGTCAGCATCCTCTATTTATGCTTTCAAAATTTGTTTTGCTTTCTTGAAGTATCATCTATTCTAATGACTCCATATTTACAGAAAATGTCAGGATGAAAACTGCACACGCAAAAAATCTGAGAAATTTGATTATTATTATTAAATGTGATTATTATTTTGTGGAATATTATTGTATTTTACGAAATACAATAATATTCAACAAAATATCTATTACTTATCCAAAGTTAAGCTTCAAAAATAGAACAAAAACAAAAAAAATTCATTCGAATGAGGTTAAAAGCTTTTTGCTCTCACGCCTGCCTTTCATTTCTCAATCTTATTCCCAAATCCCAAAATAAGTCACCTATAAATAATTCATTTGTTCAATAAGTTTGTGGTTCGTAATTCCAAGTCAAGCAATAGGCATAAATTAAATTGGTGTTTCATGTTCAAAGATTTTGTTAATTCATAATTCATCAAATTCATAATTATTGAACTTTTACTTGCATGACAGTATGTAATATGGATCTCTCCAACACATTTAAGATAAACATCAAACACAGGCTGTTTTAAAAGGCTGATCTGTTATTGTCAGCAAAAGAAACATCCTAAAAGGGGTTAACTGTTTTGGCTTGCTTTTCTTTAGGTCTGGGTTATGGGAGTCAGGTGGTTGTCTTCTATTCCAGTGCCTACTACATCATCATTTTGGCCTGGGCTTTCTTCTATCTCTTCTCTTCTTTTAGTGGTGAACTGCCATGGGCTAGCTGCAGGAACTGGTGGAATTCAGGTATGTTATAAAACTAGTTAGTGTGGGAAAAGTTTTAATTATTGAATAGATCATGCTTTTTTAGACACAACTATTCCCTTCATCCTTACAGAGAACTGTGTTGAGTTTGACCGAATTGGAGGAACAAGAAACCTGAGCTTTATGGAAAATGCATCATCGCCTGTTAAAGAATTTTGGGAGTAAGTTTATAAAACCCCCAAATGTTAGTTAGTTAGTATTAGTTTGTTTGGTTGTTTGTTTGTTTAAAATAAGCTTAAACGTTTAGTGCCTTTCAGGAATTCACTGTGAGTCCTGAAGGTTCTATATTGAATATAAAACTTTCCACTTATGCTCTGCTTTAATAATTAACTATGGTGAAATCACATTATAAAATCACATTTATAATAATTTGAAAGTGCAAGTAGTGCAAGTATAATTCATTTAAAGTGATAGTTCACCCATAAATGAAAATTACCCCATCATTTACTCACCGTCAAGCCATACTAGGTGTATATGACTTTCTTCTTTCAGACAAATACCATCTGATTTATATTAAAAATGTCCTAGCTCTTCCAAGCTTTATAATGGTGGTGAATGCATGGTGTTTGAGATTTTGAAACAAAATAAATGCATCCTTCCATCGACAAAAGTGCTCCATGTGGCTCCGGGGGTTTAATAAAGACCTTCTGAAGTGATGCGATTGTGTAAGAAAAATATCCACATTTAAAACTTTTAAGACTAAAGTCGTACGTGCATTCATGAAAGAGTGGCTTGTATCGAAATCCTCCAACCAGTGTTTTGTTTTGCTTTCTCCTCTGCGCTTCTGCATTCGTCTGGAGCTTACGCTATGCTTACATCCTACGTCATCCGTCGGAATGCTACTCTCTCGCAAACGTGAGTACGACAGTTAGCGAAAGCTAGAGATAACGGTTTATAAGTTTTAAATATGGATATTTTTCTTACACAAACGCATCGATTCACTTCAAAATTCACCCCCCAGAGCTGTCTAGCACTTTTTATGATGGAAAGATGCACTGTTCGCTTCGAAATCTCAACCACTATTCACTGCCGTTATAAAGCTTGGAAGAGCCAGGACATTTTTTAATATAACTCCAATTGTATTCGTCTGAAAAAAGAAAGTCATATACACCTAGAGTGGCTTGAGGATGAGTAAATCATGGGATAATTTTCATTTTTGGGTGAACTATCCCTTTAAATACCAAAAGTGTAATAATATTAAATGCAAGTGTAATTATTGTTGATGCATGAATTTGGAAATAAAGTTATGAGAAATACAGAGAATGTATTTTGTAGGAGGCGAGTATTGAAAATAACTGGAAGTGTGAATGAGCTGGGCAGTTTGAGATGGGAGCTGGCTCTGTGTCTCCTGCTGGCCTGGATCATTTGCTACTTCTGTGTGTGGAAAGGAGTGAAGTCCACTGGCAAGGTGAGAACTAACTGAAAAGGCACTTTTCAGGCTCAGTGGAGATGTTACTTCAGTTCTCATGTAGGCTGTTTGTCATTAGATTATTAACATAGTCCAGTTAATACTGTTACATAGATTTAAATCAGGTACGCTGGATTTTAAAACGGGAGTGCCCTTGTCTTTATTTTTCAGGTTGTGTATTTCACTGCTACATTTCCATATGTTATGCTGCTGGTGCTTCTGATTCGAGGTGTTACGTTGCCTGGAGCCATTGATGGCATCACATTCTACCTTTACCCAAACCCAGCACGCCTTACAGACCCACAGGTAGGCAAATCTTAAGTCTCATATGAGTGGTGATGGCAGTAGATGATTAAGCATTTTTCCACTTAAAGACATTTGCAACTAAAGAAATGAATAGGACTTTGGTCAGTACTTTTGTTTACAACGATGTACACTTACATGACCATCAGACCAGTCAAATCAGTGGCCTAGAAAAACTAGTTCCCCTTTCACGATGGCCACATTATTGAGATCACACGACCGGTCTGATGTTACTCATTTAACTTGCTTATTTTGCGAGTTTATTATTGGACATCTTTAGTTGAGGAATAAATTAATAACAGATTTTCTGGTGAATAGTGTCCTATGTGAAGATGCATCCACATCTGTCAGTGCCACTATAATGGTACAAGACTATTGTTTTATCAGCCAGTGACACAAAAATACTTGGCGCTTATAGTAAGAAATTATTTGGCCAACTGATCAAGCTTTTGAAATAACTAATAACTAAATAACGAATCATTAGTGAAAGAAAATCATTCAGAAACATAACTTGGATGTTTCTGAGTGTAACCAGACCAGACCCTTCATGTATCATGTGTTGCTAAATACCTAATGGATTGGTCAGTAGTTGTGAACTTGCCTTCTATTGTCTTTAGGTATGGATGGATGCTGGAACACAAATTTTTTACTCTTACGCTCTCTGCATTGGGTGCCTTACAGCTTTGGGAAGCTACAATAAATACAACAACAACTGCTACAAGTATGCAAACCCATTGTCATGAGAAATCGCATTAAATTCAGTTTACATTTAAAGAAGTATTTGTGGAGGCGATAGATGTTCTTATCTGTATATATGCAGGATTAAATAACAGAAGTACATTATGCAGTCGAACATTACATTCGCTGTGATGGGTTTTGAAAGCATGCTTTGTTTTTCTGCTTGTAGAGATTGTGTTTACCTGTGCCTCCTGAACAGTGGAACCAGTTTTGTAGCTGGCTTTGCCATCTTTTCAGTTTTGGGCTTCATGGCCTACGAACAGGGGGTCGATATCTCAATGGTAGCAGAGTCAGGTAACTTAAACAACAGTGTCTTCTTTATGTGATGTCCTTTATGTCATTTCCTACACATTAAGTCTCAATTTACTTGTTTTGCCAGGTCCTGGTTTGGCCTTCATTGCATATCCACGAGCTGTAGCTATGATGCCTCTGTCTCAGCTGTGGTCCATATGTTTCTTCCTCATGATTATTCTGCTGGGGCTTGACAGTGAGGTGAGAGCACATCATCTCTCAAGTACATGATGTGTTTGACTGTGTGAAAATTTCAGTTAGGTTTTTATTAACTACTGCCCAGATGAAGCTATTTAACATAGCAGATATGTTCATATACTATATCCTGTTAAAAAGTACCCTTTGTTCATGTCTTTTGTGCATGCAGTGTACTTGCAGTAAAGGTGTTATGTAACTTTCTCAGGGCAGTACTACATTAAAAACAAAACACTGTCATTACACCTCATTCTATTTTTCAGTTTGTGGGTTTGGAATCTTTCATGACAGCCATAACAGACATGAACTCCGACTTCTTCCTCCAAGGACATCGTCGTAAACTATTCCTCCTCCTTATTTGTGTGGGCTGCTTCCTTGTTGGCCTCCTTATGGTAACCGAGGTGATTATTTTCATAATTTGGACATTTCTGTGGATTTATTTTGTTTTCAATCAATTTGAATGTTTGATCATTGTTTTTCATCTGTCTAAATTAAACCACTTAATGACTAATGTAAAAATCTGAGATTTGAGCTCTGATCAATGTGATCTTTTTTGCATTGATTCAATAGGGTGGCCTGTATATCTTCCAATTATTTGATTACTATTCCTGCAGTGGAATGACCCTCCTCCTATTTGCCATTGCACAGTCAATATGTATTGGCTGGTTTTATGGTGAGTAATAATACTGAATCGGCACTTAAGAACACAGAAGTTGTATAAAAAAGTATTTAAAACCTTTTAATACCTTGCACAACTGAATATTATTTTTTCAAAGATAGTACAGCTTTTCTAATATGCTAAACTACAACTCTACCAGAGTAATTGGTGCATTAAGTGCCTTCTTCAAGGACACTTGTGGTGCTACAGTCACCTTTATGTAAAAGCTGCAGCTTTTGTGTTGTTAGCCACGATTTTCTAGCAAAGCCACCACCATGCTTCAGCTTCATGTTTATAGTAAAGTTCGGTCATGTGTCATAAACAATAAGAACTGAGCATAAAACTGGTAAACAGTCTTTTAATATGCGCAGGTAATTTACTTGGTCACTTCATCCTTATTTTTTTGTGTATGATCTCCTCTAAGACCTCTGATTCCAATCTCTCTGGTTTTTCAGGTGCTGATCGTCTGTATGAAAATATTGTAGACATGATCGGTTATCGTCCTTTGACACTAATGAAATACTCTTGGAAATATATCACTCCTATTGTGTGTATAGTAAGTGCATGATTTACTCATTCACTGGTCACATTAAGCAAAAAATACAGTGATATTCTAGTTCTCCACCAAAGTAATAATTTTATTTATGAACAACATTAATTCATTACACGTCTTTGCTTCTTTAGGGGACATTTGTCTTCTCTTTGGTCAAATTCACTCCTCTAAAGTTTAACAACACATTTGAATACCCATGGTGGGGTTATGCTGTTGGCTGGTGGTTCACCCTCTCCTCGACATTGATGGTTCCCATATGGATGATCTATGTCATCCTTATCACTCCTGGTACACTGAAACAGGTAATTCCATGTACGATTTAACCGAAAACAACACTAAGCCATGTTCAAAGGACTGAACTTGCATCTATATGCTTTCACGTTTTTTTAGAGACTGCGTGTCCTTTGCACTCCAGCAAGCGATCTGCCTTTGACATCAGAAAGACAAAAAGAAACCCTGTGACCCCAACAGACAGTACAACATGTCCCATGACTGATAGAGATTGGGGGGAGCATCGTTGGGCTGTATTTTGAACAACTTTTGATATCAGTAATGCATTTGATGATACACATTCTCATGAGATCTTAAGAAGGCACAAACACTAACTGTACTTTACTGTTTTATAAGTTATAGAATTTTACTGACTTAGATCCTCAAATGCAAGCAACTAAATGTGGAATTAAACTAGAAATGAAAAATAAGCTCAACTTCCACGTTCAGCTGTATCTGAGGAAAACTCAGTTTGACGTCATTAAGTGTGATGGCGTAAGCAACTTACTGTATCATAAACATTCACAAGATATCAGTTCTTCTGAAGAAGATAGCAAAAAAAAAAGTTTATTATCATGAGGGCGTGGACCAGCCCCATTTTGGATGGACCAATGTTCATTACAGTTGGTATATGATTAGAAAATGTTGGATGATGTGTTAGAGAGACTAACCAGAGCAGCTCCCTATAACAAACTTTATGCCTTGTAAAAGAAGTACAAGGCACGTTTAGTTCATTTCTATCAAAATTTGTAACAGTATTTTAGAATAGTAACTTTTTTAATGTTTTTAAGGTTAAAGTGTTACAGAAAGTAAATTATGTTGGGGGTTATTATATTACAATATAATAATATTGTAACCGATTCAAGAGAAAAGATCCATCAAGAAAATAGATCCATATTTTGTTAATTAAATCTGCTTAGATGTACAGTCTGTAGTATGTATTCTACAATCTGTTTTAGTCAAATGTGTAATTTAAGGGAATATCTATAGGTCATTTAAGCTTATGTACATTTTTACAACTGATGCTCTAGAAAGGCCAGTGGTTAATGTTCTAATAAATGCTTTGTTCAAATCAACTGCCGAATGACTGAAAATGATTGCTGGTTGAAATATGTTGGTGACAGCAGCTTGTTTTTGCTTTAAAGATTGTTCTGAAGCATCCAAGCAAATATTAAACAACTAGGTGAAAGGTGAAAGCAGGTTGAATTTTTAATTATTGGGTTAAAGTTGTTGCTGTCAGATATCACAGACTGCCAGTACTGCTGTTTTACTGTTTTACTCTTAATGTGATTTATTAATGTCAATTCTTAACATTGTAGTTAATATAATGACAGTCGGTGAAAATCCTATTTGCACTTATTTGCATGACCATTGGAGATTAAAATTATATGCAAGTTAACGGAGAAAGCTAAATCTATATATCATGATAGCGATGGATGGTCAAGTTTAAGTAAGTTTGAAACTTTGCATCATTTTCAAGAATGAAATGGTGCTCTTATAAACAACTATATAACAACTGGGTTAAAGGTTTAAGGCCTCCATTTGCAAATAGACACTCTGGCCAAAAAGGCCACCCAAACACTGTTTGGCAGAGGATGAAAGAGCAGAATGTTTGCACTGCTAAACATCTTTTTCTGGGGAATAGAGGGGAATGGATTTCTTGTGATATGAATTTGTAAAGTGGGCCCAATACAATGTAGATTAATTTGTGAATTATGCCTGTACACACTTTGTTGCTCATACATGCACACAGTTTCTGGTTTCTAACCCAGAATAGTATACGAGTAATAAAATGCCAAAGTGATTAAGATTTTTGCTAAATTGGTTATTTTGAAATAAGCCTTTATTTAAATCATACTAAATATTTTGCTATTTTAAAGTACAGTATCTCACAAAAGTGAGTACACCCCTCACATTTCAGCAACAATTTTAGTATATCTTCTCAAGGGACAATACCACACAAATGAAACTTGGATATATTTTAGAGTAGTCAATGTGCAGCTTGTATAGAAGTACAAATTTACTGTCCTCTAAATATAACTCAACATATAGCCATTATTGTCCAAATAACTGGCAACAAAAATGAGTACATCCTACGTGAACATGTCAAAACTGTGTCGAAAGTGTCAATATTTTGTAGGGGCACCATTGTCATCTAGCACTGCCTTAATCCTCCTGGGCATGGAATTCAGAGCTGCACCAGAGCTGCACAGGTTGTGGCTGGCATCCTCTTCCACTCCTCCACAATGGCATCATGGAGCTGCTGGATGTTATGCTTCTCCACCTTCCGCTTGAGGATGCCCCACATGTGCTCAATAGGGTTCAGGTCTAGAGATTCATACTTGGCCACTCCATCACCTTCAGCTTCATCAGCAAGGCAGTGTTGTCTTGGCGGTGTGTTTGGGGTCGTTATTATGTTGGAAAACTGCCGTTCAGCACAGTTTCTGAAGGGAGGGCATCATCTTCTGCTTCAGAATATCACAGTACATGTTGGAATCCATGTTTCCCTCAATGAACCACAGCTCCCCAGTGCCAGCAGTAGTCATACAGCCCCAGACCATGATGCTACCACCACCATGCTTGACTGTAGGCAAGGCTAAATTTTCTCGGTACTCCTCACCAGGGCGTCGCCACACATGCGGGACACCATCTGAGCCAAACAAGTTTACCTTAGACTCATCAGACCACTGGACATGGTTCCATTAATTCATGCTCTTGGCCAGGTTGTCTTCAGCAAACTGTTTGCAGGCTTTTTTGTGAGCCAGCTTCAGAAGAGGCCTTTCCTTCTGGGACGATGACCATGCAAACCAACTTGTTGCAGTGTGTGGCGTATGGTCTGAGCACCGACAAGCTGACCTTCCACTTCTGCAACCTCTAAAGCAATGCTGGCAGCACTCATGCGTCTGTTTTTTTGAAGCCAGTTTCTGCAGCTGACGCACAGCACGAGGACTCAACTTCTTTGATCGACCCTTGCGAGGCCTTTTCCATCTTGGAAAACCTCTGTATGACCCTGGCCACTGTACTGTAACTCAGTTCCAGGCTGTTACCGAACTTCTTATAGCCTAGGCCATCTTTGTGGTGTTGGGGAATAACAGTTAAAACCCATGGACCAGATATGATGAACAAAGACCAGGAGTCAAATTGCGATTAATTAAAGAAATTTACCGAAGAAGTAGTTTGCAGTTTCATCCGCAGAATTGTCAGCTTTAATACTCGCGATGGAGTTCGCAGACCAACCTGCTTTACAATTCAAAAACACCAGCAATTATATCCTAACAGAGGTTGCTAACTGCATCAATGCATAAGTCATCAAAATTCTGATTGGTTCTAAAACCTAGATAAACTTAGACAATTTCCACATATGGACGCAAGCTTGAAGCATATCTTCTGATGACTATTTTAGTGACAACTGATCAGAGGTCCGACGCAATACGTCTCTCCAAAGATGTATATCTGATATGCTGGACATCTACTGCTATACAAGTTGCACATTGACTACTATAAAATATATCCAGGTTTCATTTCTATAGTATTGTCCCTTGAAAAGATATACTAAAATGATTGCTGAAATATGAGGGGTGTACTCACTTTTGGGAGATACTGTATATGCATAGTGACAATTCTTTAACATTTAACTATTGCCCCTAGTCACTTACAGTTTTTCCAGAGGTGTTTTGTCCCAGATGTGGCGTAAAAGGTCCCTCTAGCGGCTTATATGATAAACTTATTTACTATTACCATAAAAAAAGTTTCGCACGCACGCACGCACACACACACACACACACAACTAAATGTTATAATATTACAAATAACTTTTATACTAATGTTTTCCAAAATAATTAATTTCTGTGATTAATTTTCAGCAGCCATTACTCCAGTCTTCAGTGTCACATGATCCTTCAGAAATCATTCTGATATACTGATTTGGTGCTCAAGAAACTTTATTATTATTAGCAATGTTGAACTGCTTAATAGTTACTTATTTTAATATATATTAATATTTAATATATATTAAGATACTTTTTTCATATAAAAATAAAGTTAAAGATAAAGTTTGAAAGAACAACATTAAAAAAATAAATAAAAAGAAATAAAAAAAAAATTCTAAAAAATTATAAAATAGAAATAAAAAAAAAACTTTAACTTCATAAATGTATTAACTCTTTCTATTTTTTTGTTTTGTTGATTTAATGGGTCCTTGTAAATAAAAGTAATAATTAAAAAAAAAAGTTACCCCAAATTTTCAAACAGTTGTGTACATATTTCTGAAAAGCATGTTTATATGTTCAACTTAAGAGTGTGTAAATGTCTAACGTCAGACCTGTGCAAACAACTACAAAAACACAGGACAGTTAAACAGTTTTCGTTGAATATTTATTGACAGGCCTGCTGTAATGCATCAAACTGTAAACAGAAAAAAAGTTAACAAACCATTTATTATTAATATTATTAAAACTGTCTGAAACATGGGGAACATACTGAAAAACATGCAAACCACACAAGTTAGTATTTGATCAAATAAACAAGTGGGTTTTAAGAGAACAGTTCTTTGAAATATTCCTATCATGTCAAAAGATTTGTCTAAAAAGCATTTGAGCTTTAAACTGTAATGGAAACTCAGCTCAAAAATATAGCTATTGAACTTCAGTCAAGTATATCTACCGGGTTCCAAACTAACCTGCAGATATTTTAAAATACAGTCCCAAATCGAGGACTCTCCCAGGATGCAGTAAAGAAGCATGCACAAGTCTCTCAAAAGTATCAAAAGTGTGTTTGTGAATGTGGGCCTGCCGCGACTCCTCAAAGAATACAGCTGGCAGAGTCGCAAAATAGGTTTTTCCCCAAAGGGAGGATTGCACTTTTAGGTCCAGCTACCCACTATGGTCACTTGAATCTAAATATCAGACACACTTATACAAATAGTACAAAAAACATCAAGCCCCAGTACACACCCCTCCACTGCAAACTTAAACTCTTTATCTGATAATGCACAAAGTCAATGCAATAACACTGAATACTGTACAGTACATGGTAAGGTACTAGGTTGTATTCAAGTCTATAATGCTTTTGCATTAATGCAGCGGATGAATGCCTTTCTGAGAGCCGAGGCGTGCACCGTACAGGTTTACAGGTGGTCATAGAATCGTGCGCTTTGGTTTTTGTTGTTGTTGTTTGTTTTTGTCGTTGTGGGAATGTCATTAAGGTCTGCAGCTCCTCAACGTCTATAAACCATTATGCGAAACTTTCCCAGCATTTGTTTTCAGTCTGAGCAATAGTGAGGTCAGAGGTCAAGGTGTATAGAAGGCTCATCCACACCTCTACCCATTGCCTCTTTCATGACTCAATTGAAGATGGACCAGCAATCCCCACAGCCTGACCTCTTTGCTTGGGCCTCCTGAATAGCATCTGGAGTTTTAGGAGCCATCTTGACTGAGACAAGGTCTCTTAAGTCCCTGCTTATTCTGATCTGAAATTCCACTCTCTTCTTTTTTCCTTTTTAATCGGCCCACCTACAAACAAAAACAACATTTTTAAATGCTGAAACTAATAGTGTTTTCAGAGAGGTTAAAACAATCAAGATATCACTTATTAAAAGGAATTGTAGTTTGCCCACAAATTAAAATATTAAAATAAATCAAACCTAGATTTAACCTCTAAAATAAAATGCTTACTTTTCATTTTCCCTCAATAATTTTTATTATTTATTTTTTTAAAACACACTTTATTTCTGGAATACAGAACATAAGTCCTGGAATCACAACAATAAATTGTAGTTAATTTAAAATATTCATCATTTTTCTTAGTATAAATAAAATATATATTGTTGATATATTGTTAAATAAACATATGTGGTAGTACCATAAAAAACTCATCCATTTTATTAACAATTATATACACAAATTTTACTATGGCGATTTTGTTATACATTTACACATAATTATTACTGATTGATTATTTATTATTGTTAATTACTATTTCATATAGGCAGAGCTACAGCAAAAAGGGAAGATTCTTAGTAACAACTTTAATTTCAGAAGACTTTGAATATAGCAAAACAAGTCATACTGACGTAATTTAATGTTTTTTTTTATCATTTTTGTACAAAATAGTCACCATTACTTTCATTGTATGCAAAAGAGCAGTGCTATAACATGAGGCTTAATTTGCATTTTTTGAAAAATTACATTTGATTGTATTTGTTAACCTGACTAATACTGCATGTCAAAATGTCAATAAGCTTTAGATTATGTCTGAGCCTCAGCTCTATTAGTGTTTTTGAATGTGGTTAGATTTGTTGAGTACAACCAAGGGCATTGTTTCTTCAAGTGAGGAATTAAGCACTTCCTAATGCAGCATTCCTGAAACTGCAACGAGTGAATTTGTCAAGAATAAACTTTTCCATCTGGCCAGTGTGATAGTTGGCATACCTTTGCATCGTGTTCAGCAAACCTCTGAAACATGTTTGCATAGATCTTCTTGTCACGCTCATGGTGCTCACGAATCTTGCGCTGACAGACGGCAATCTGGCTGCGGGCAGCGCGGTTGAAGGAGTTGACTTGCAAAACTTGCTTGAAGTCCATTAAGGCCATGCTGAACTCGTTGCGCAACAGACGTGCTTCACCTCGCCGATAAAGAGCTTTCTCATTTTCTGGGTCTAGCTCCATAACCTAGTAATGACAGTAAGACACGGTAAGAAAAAATAGTTTTGAAACACATAGATGATATTTTGTACACTGCTATTTGAGTCTACCTTGTTGCAGTTCTCCACTGTTTGGGAGTACTCGCGCAATCGCAGAAAGCACAGGGCAAGATTCAGATGGGCCACTAATAGGAGGGCCTGGATGGCTTGTTGCTGCTCTTTTCCTGCACCACACTCCATCTCTAACCAGTTTACAATCCGCTGATACTGAATTACAGCATAGTTGTACCGTCCAGCCTGAATGCACAGTATAAAGACTGTCAATTGCCTGACCACTGCAAAAACAAGACTGTCAAAACATGATTGTAGCTTTTGAGCGCAAATGAAAAACTATAAAATATCCAATAGAATAAAATTTGTAAAATTTTTAGAAAGAATGTTTATTTGTAGTAAAAATCAAGTCATTTTCCATATGTTATTAATATTACTAATAACTAGTTATTCCTTTTATATATATTCTCTATTACAAAAGCAAAAACCAAATGCAGGATGCTTGTCTACAACAAAATAAAAAGCAACTCAGAAGGGAAGCTCAGTAGTGTCTGTACCAAAGACAAAAATGGAGGCGAACCTTGAAATACTGCGTCCCTTTTTGTTTGACTAAACCCGCACGTTCCAGTTTTTCTTTAAGGTCCATTTCCCAGGATTCTTTGGCCTGGGGAAACAAAATGAGGTGGTGTTAGGCTTTCTAGATTTTCTTCTAATTCTCTCTATTACCATTAGAGGGCGCACGTTAACTATATTCTGGGATTTTCAACTCCCTTTTCAAAGACGTATTTGTTTGAAAACATATTTTAACCCTGCTTATTAAATTTCATATTAATGTAACAAAACTGTATATTTACATAAATGTATAAATAAATATCTATCATATATATACACACATACAAACACACAGGGTTATAAATTAGACCTTTAACAGTATTTAAAGATATATAGTCCTGAAATATTTTAAGTATTTCAAAAGATATAATTGTTCAAAAACTATTTTTAACATGAATATTTTAATCCTGTTTTTTTATTCCATATTAATGAAATTAAACAATAATTGAATACTTTAAAGGAGATACACACACATGGTATGTACCACAGTGCTAAGACCCTAAACCCCTGAAAATAGAATTTAAAAATAAGCAATTTGTTGGTTGCTAAAAAAAATAAGCTAATTTGACATGGACTATGTGAGCTCCTTTGTACAAAAAGATGTTATATAGCTTGTAATGGAAATGCAATATAAATAATGGATGCTATATACAATGGTAATGGATTATTTCAAGTATTATTAGTGGACTTCAATTTCTGAACCCCACTGTATACTGAACAACAGAAAGCTTTTGGACTGAATACTTTGGGTTGAAAATGAAATATCTCACCTTTTCAAAATCTTTCAGTGTTACTTCATACAGTAGTTCTGCATTTGATCCAATGTCATATTCTTTTTTACCCTCTTTGCCATAGCCGTATCTGAAAGCATAACATAGACTGTGTAAGATGGGGATAGTTCTATATAAAAAGGAAAGAGTATGTCATATTATCAGCTTTATGTTTGGTTAATGGCTTTGTTACATGCAGATACTGGGCATGGAAATATTTTATAATAGTTTACACATGGCTGAATCTAGGTTGTTATTATACTATATTAACCCTTACCAAACAATATATAGTAAATACAGTAACTATTAAAAGCCAGTCTTACTTGGGCTTTAGGTATAATAAACAGCATTCCCCCTTTTGGATTTTCTCCATGGCCCTGTCCACTCCCAAAGGAACACCCACGTCCTCTGATTCACCCACTACAAAGGTGACATCTCGAGAATCAAATAAGCGACCTCCACACCACCCCTCCAAGTGAACTGTGGAACAGAAACCAGACAGCATTAATAGTGTATCCAAAAGAAGCAGTGATCATGTGAATGCCTTTTCTATGAATAACAACCACATTCTGAACATTCAAAATGCTCAAGACGTACCATGTACTGTGGCCCCTTCATTAGGATTGTTATAGCCTTCGCCTTTGACCTTTATTCTCCTCGTGATCCCACCACTTTCTGTAAGCTCCTCCCCTCTGAAGCTCAGCAGCTCAATCTAATTGTGGGAAGCAGAACCATTTGTACTTTTAAAGATAACAAGCTTATACTAAAAGAGGCTTTTTGTGTTCTGGGTCTAGCATTTTATATATCACAGAGAGACAAAAATAACAGTGTTTCTGACACTTTTATGTCTCAGTGGATGATTTTTATTGTTTTTTTTCTTTTTGTCAAATTAAAGTCACATAAAAACTATATTTAAAAATAAAGTATTTTTTAAATGTCAACCGAACGTTTGAAGAAACAACGAGCTTGAAGAAACAACAATAATGATATTAATAAGATATTTTCACAATTCATCCATGAATGTGTTTAAGTGTTTGATGTTCCTACCTCAAACACAAGTGTGGCATTGGGAGGAACCTTTGGGGGGCTGCCAGCTGAACCGTATGCATATTCAGGCTTGCAGAGCATCAAGCACACCTCTCCTTTCTGCATGGAACACACGCCAATGTCCCATGCCTTGATGACCTGACCTGTATGAATCAACCAGACAGTACTTCATGAATTCAATGCTTCTGTCATTCTAAGAAAAAAAAAACCTTTCAAGTAAACAAAAGTATAAAATACTTGTTATATTTTTCATTTATAAGCAAATATATTACTTATTATAAATAAATAGTCGTATTAATAAAACTTCATAATCCACAGATACTCAAAAACACTTATATTTTAAATACTAAATAAAAAATAAATTGTGGCTCATTTTCATAGTTAATGATTTGTGTCAATACCCTTTAAGATTAAATACAAATTGTTTCTTTGAGAATGAAACAGCAGATAATAAGGGAGGCACATGTCTAAACAACACCAGCAATTACACCCCTTTTTAAATGCAACCGCAAATGTCATTAAAGAGGAATTTCAGCCTTGTTCTTTAGTGAGAAATGTACAATGAAATTTACAGGTTGTATAATCATTCCATTTAACAGACACTTTTGATAGAGTAGCATCCTAAAATTCACAGACATGTCAGTATAATATAAACTATTTGCATGTGCAGTTCAAATAATAAAAAATATTGTTTATATTTTCTGTTTTTATTCTTTTTAAATAAACTTCTGTCATCTATTACAAGACTTTAAAATTATATTTGATTTGCTCCGTTCTCAATTTGCGTAATCCAAATAAACAACTAAAATTATTTGAAGTGAATTTAAAGGGCAAAATAAAAGCTTAATGTATTTGTGTTGGGGCTACATAATAAATTTTTTAATAATAACGAATATTAGTAGTATTAGCAGTAGTAGTAATAGTGATAATAATAATAAATAAAGTTTATTATAAATTTAAAGTTTCCTTGCTAAAACTGCATAGGGATGCATGGGACTGGATGGGTAAATGTTAAAATGAAGTGTTTTTGAGATGAAAAATGTTTCATGTCCTTTAATGTTGATATTTAGAAGAGTTCCTCTTATGTGGAGCGGAGTGGAGTTCTATTTAGAATGTGGACGGTTACATGAAGAGTCTGATCCATGTTGCTTCACTGGAAAAGCAATTACTGCGCTATTGCTAGCTAGCAGTTAACCACAAGAGTGGTTAATGTGACTAATGTCTAATTTTATTAGGGTTTACTCAGTTCAGTTCGGTTTTCTACTAAACAAGTTATTTAAGTAGAGTTGGGAGTTTAATTTAAGGTTAAGCAAATCCATCAAAAACCGAATGCATGGAACCACCGTCCACAACTAAATCAAGCTGAGCCAAATAATTACACACCGCATAGTGGGCCATAGTATGATTAATGAATGAGAAAAATATGTATATGATAGCATAGCACATAAAATTATCTTTCTGCTTATCCATTTGTCACACTGGATTTCTTTCAGCAAAGGCCCTCTTTCAACATAGAATTTGTTTCAATTACAACACTTTAAATTTGTAAAATGATCAAATTTAGTCTAAAAAATAAATCTATCAAATATATTACCTTTTCCCACATTGAAAACAAAAGGCTCTTTGCGGTCTAGACTGGAGTCAAACTTCTTGCCATTTAGGAGTCTGCCAGTGTAGTGGACGTACACCCTGTCCCCAACCATCGGCTTTTCCCCTTCCACACCATGCTGTTTCACAATCTTTAGAGGCGCAAGGGAGAAATAGTTAACAATCCGTCCTTACACAACCTCATAATTATTTGAAGTTAACGGCAGATCATTCTGAAACAAAATCCACTGATTTAAGTCAAGTTTTCACTAACTCTCACAAGTCCACTTCAATAAAGCACTAAGCTTCTTGAATCAACAGCACAAGCATACATGAACAAGGGGATGTAAAATGTAACAGCAAATTATGGAAGCTTTTGAAATTTAAATGATAGCATCACTTTAGCAAATTCAAATAATAGTGGAGGTCTAAAGTCACTTTTTTTCATTTAAACCTGCACATATACAATAAGTGACACAATGTTCTTTGGAACATTCTAATGACATCCTGTTTTGTTTTTTTCAATTAAACTATTTTAAAATTTATTTATAAATTCAATTACATTTTTTTATTTAAAACTATTTTTTTTAGGAAAAAAATTATATTCAGTTGGAAAGGAGTATAAAATAGAAGAACTTTCACTAGTGGTTGCAGATTTTTGGACCCACTGTATCATTCATGACTACAGGAAAAATGCAGAATTTGTAAACAGCTGTGATATAGAGTTACTAATGACTGGATTACCTTACATACTCCACGGTCACCATTTGGACTGACATCAGTGCCTTGAGAGGTAAAGACATCAGTTGGGCACTGGTTAGTGGAAAAGATATCCTCTAAAGATGACATCTCACCACTCATACATACCCGTGTTCCCCTAAAAAACAAAAATACAATATTTACCTTTAAATTTTAGCAAATTATAATAAGGCACTGCTATCTTTAGACAAATGCAAATGTTCACAATCAAATTTCTACATAAGCTTGAGGGCATTTTCATAGAAAAATATTTTGTAATCCTTCTTTTGTGCTGCTCCCTTATGGTTATGAAAAGGATGCACAAAAATGCAAGGGTGCACATACGCTTGCATCTTTGTGTGTTTGTCATTTTTCAAAAGATTGCCTAAAATTGTTTTGTTTTTGTTTCTAGAAACATTCAGTTGTTACCTGTGTGTGTGTGTGTGTGTGTGTGTATAGAAGCAGATGCATGTAGCGTTTTGGGGTATTTTTATTTAAATGTACACCAAAGATTGTGAACGTGAGCGGCGGAACACTATGTTCCTTTTATTCAGAATTCCTGGCACAAATTCAGATTCTAGAGAAGGATGTCTTGTGAGATTTATGTCAGTAAACCAAGTAAAAAGGCAGGGGAACAAAACAGAACAGAGTAGGGAACATTCAGTCCAGTCCACTTTACTTTAGGCGGTGAGATACTACAATCACACAAGGCTCTCAATCAAAGACATTCATTTTTATCTACACACACACTGAAGGTTACAGGAAGCAAATAAATTTCAAGGAAATTTCATGAATGCATAACAGCAGATATAGCAGCACATACCTAAATAAAGACACCAATAAAAAAAAAAGTCTATGTCTGTTTTTTTCTGGAACTGCTGTGTCAAACTGATCAATGAATAACTAACATCTTTTAGCACTGAAAGTATAATATATTCATTAATACAAATATTCACCTCTGTGCATATCATTTTAGGGCTTGTGTCTTGGAATGGTAATACAGCAGAGTGAAAATTAACAGTCCAGGCTATTTGACTCACGGAAGACACATCTACAAAAATAGTCTGCTACCATCCTGGCTGCAACATCATTGCTGTGGAAACATGTCGTTCTTTGAGCACGATTTATTCTGAAAACCCAAGATGAAGGAGGTGGATGTAAGTCAAAAAGAGTCACAGATACAACCGCAACATCAGGAAGCTTTATCACTGTGATGGACGCAGAATCAATGGCAAACTAATTTTATGTTAAACATCTTACTGTACAAGAAGTAAAAGCTTCTCTGGTTTTGTTGTTATGAATTTTTCCATTTTAAATGTTACAAATGTAACTAAATTCTGACCCTGGGCTAGGGAAATTAATCACCCAAAACCTTTTTAACAGTTTCTCTGAATCAAATGTTATGAAGTTCCTCTAATAGATGTTCCTTAAAAATCAGCCATAAGATGTAACGATGATGAATGCTTGCATAAAAAGCCAGATTTTGGCATGTACTTCACCACTTGTTGCATTTAATAAATTAAATTGTTCTTGATTTTCACTAATTTTATTAAAGGACCACTCCTATGATAACTCACATGTCTATATCTCCACTTTTAGTCTGTCCCACTACCAACCAGTCTGTCTTTGTCTGTTTGTCTACCTGTGTTTGTCTCAATGCCTGGTTATCTATTTATTCTTTTCCAGTCTTTTTCTCCTGTGATCGACTCGTTTAAAGGTGGTGTGACTTTTCTAAGCCCTTATTGGAGCTCCGTCTCAGATGCCCGCAGTGTGGTGAGATTGCAACAGGCATTTCTGTAACAAAGATGAGCGTTCGGAGACAGTTGACTCATTCCATCCTTGAACATACCGTTCGCAGTTAAACACAACATGTACTCACACAGATTCAGAGTTAATCACCTTGTCAGACACCCAGTCACTTTCTGTATTAATGACATACAAGATGTCATAAACATCCAAGTTAAATGATCCAATGATGGTTTTGCATGGTTGCATGGTTCTCTCACACAGAAATCAAGGGTGTGACTACGTAAACAGTGAAAGATAGATGTATCTGACACCAATAATCAGATAAGGGAAATATTTCAATGGTTGATTGTTAAATTATCATATTTGATCCTCCCAGACCTGAATACATGGTTACACACTAAAAGAGATTTTCTGAGCTTGTAAAAGACACAAGGACCCACTTGCAATTTACATTAAAATGTTAAATATTATCTAAACAGATTTTAGAAAAGCATGCTTGAGAAAGCCAGTCAGTGTAACTAACCTCTGAGCGGCACCTGGCCAGTGGTACAACGGTTAGTCGGGGTCATGAAATGACATAATTTACAAAACTAGAAAACCTAAATTCCCAGCACATCTCAAAATAAATAAGGCAAAGGCAGAAAACACATTCTCAATCCACAAACATATTTATCATCTCTACATTATAAACACCAAGAACATCTGTCCTTAAGATGGATTAATGAGAAAGAGAGTATGTACGTGAAATAGTAAGCAAAGTGTGTATACAGTATAAAGAATTATAAAATTTCTCTAGCATCATAATTGAAAGCGGTGCTTCACGTCCTCTCAGTTTCGTACAATTTTCCATACATCTCAGATGCAACAGCATGTGAAACCCATATGCAAATAAGATTACAGCTACAATTTCTTTCCAACATTAGTATCTACTCTTTATTTTAATTAAAATATACGGCACATTTGTACACGTTTTGGACAAGTGGTTCATTAGTTGTAGAGAAAAAGCAAGATAACTGTTAAATGACGTGTGTAATTAAATTAAGCGCGCTATTTTACTTGAATTTGTAGGTAAAGCACACCACCGTGAGAAAACAGCCTTTCTCTTTACTAGTGACCACATTTAGAAAACTGATTCAAATGTAAAACGTAGATTAAGTGATGCATAAAGAATAAAAAAACAAGCTTAAAATAAAGACTTACAATATTTCCCTATTGTTGCTCGTTCCTCGCATGTGTTTGACCATATATCCGTCCGTATGCAACTTCAGTTTGTCTTACCGGCGAATACAACCTGTGCCTAGCGGCTTAAAGAGGAATGAGCCCGCCCTCTCAGCGCGAGAGTACTAGATGTTCTACCGGCAGTATTTTACACTTCTCCACACTAATAATCATCAACACGATACGCCTCTACGAGACACGGGGAAAATGAAATGAGACTAAAGGAGGAGGAGTAAACGCGGGGGGAGGGAAGTGTAGTGTAAAAATTAAGGGCAGGCCTTGGAAACTGTCCACAAAGTAACACAATGTTCCGGCTGTACTGTAGCTCGCGCTGATGAGAACACAGTGTCCTAGTAGACACCCTGACCCGTAACCCGTTGTGTGCTGACTGAACAGCTCAAGTTTGGAACAGCATGTACAACCACACAGCAGAGCACAGCGATACGCGGAAAAAATAACACGACTAAATTATGTTTCAAAACGTGAAAGTTTAAAACGATAGAAAGCATTGCATTCTTAAAAAATAAATAAATAAATACAAGAAAAAAAATCCGGTTGCGGCAAAGTTGACACGGACAGCTGAAAGAAATGTACGGTAGACGTTTGGATGGTATTTTTGGATTACATAACTACCATAATAAAACAGGTGATGAGAAGAAAATGAACGCTCATCAGAATGATGTTCATTTATCACTTGACACACGACACTAAAATAATGCAAGAAGCCTAAACATTAATGAAATTACATAAATGTAATATAAATATACACAATATAACCCGTTACAAAAATCATTAGAAACTTTATCATTTCAATAAAATATTTAAAAATGTAAAGTCTCCAGCAAGGGAACGTTGTTGTTGTACTTTTAACAAAATTTTACTGTTTTCTAAATGTAATGCAGATTTTCTCCATAAATCACATACTTGTACTTTTTGCATCCATACATTTTACATTTTTTGTAAGGTAACTTATAGATAACAGGTTTTACAGTTTTCTGTTTAAGATGATACATTGTCTATTCTGTATTAAGTTTGTAAAACTAGACATTTAAAGCTAAGCAGCATCTTCAGTACATTATGTTTTAAAGATTTAATTTCTACACAGAATAATTCCATGTCAAGTGAATATGTTGAAATCAAATCCAGCCTTTCAAGTTAGCATGCCAAATGTTAAATAACAGCAGCACTGGCAACATGTTACCTGCCTTAAAAGCGTCTATAGGCTGGAACTGTTACAAAATGTTCCTGACTCACTAGAGCAACAGAGGTGGCATGCATGATTGTCTGGATTTAAAGGGATTGATTTCCCTTTTCAAGCCTGTTTTCTTTAGATAATAATTTCAGATGGATAGTTAATTCAGGAACATGATGAAATCTGTTTAAGAGGTTAAAGTTATTAAAGATTCTGTACAGATTCAGTATATCAAAATCACCCAGAGAAATGCTAATTAGTTCATTTATCTGATTGATTTGTAATTTTGATATACATTTTAGAATACACACATTTTCAAATGTGCCCAAAATGTAATTAATTTAAATTGTATTTAATTTAATATGATATTAACAGGCCTGCAGCTTTTCCAGGTTTATCCAGGCAGGACACTGAAGTACTCAAGCATGGAAGAGAGTAGAACAAAACGCTGCCTCAGTTTGGTATCTTAGCAGCAGGGATCTGTGACAGAGCTTACTTATAATGTGAAAGTGCTCAGTGCAGATGGTACAAGCAAACAAGTGCGGGGCATTCAAGGATAAGGATTCAGAGGAATATGTCACTGCCAACAAGGTCCAAGTGGGGACAATCCATGTAAACTTGTTTGACCTTTCTCCTGTTCATGTTCTGTGATCATATTATGTATATGATCTCAATCAAAATCATTCTGTTCATTTTATTCATCATCAATATTGTTTTCTGTTTTTTTTTTTCTTACAATTCTGACGTGAAAATTAAATGTAGAAAAATAAACACACTTTTGGTTATGTTTTTCATTTACAGACATCTGATTCCCAGTAAAGAACTGTACCAACCCTATAGCATAATCCAGAAAAGCAATCCACAAATCAGAGAATTTGTTGCCATATTGAATTATAAATGTAATTAGTTGCAAAAGAGCTCAACAGTGACCACCCACTGCCATAAAGCATTGCAAACTCTCAAACTACTCAGACTGCCTTTTATTTAAATAATAATAATAATAATGCAAAACAGATGTTATTTCATGTTTTAGATAGCATTTATTATGATTAATGTTAGTGATGTCCAGAGCTTTAAAGTGGTTTTGGGCTTTTAATGAAATTTTAATGAAATTTTACCAGTACAGTCTAGAAATGAGTCAACTGATATTGAGCTGATATTGCTTCTGGTTCATTTGTCACACAAGAAATGGAAGGCCAAGTCCACGCATTGCATTGTGGGATACAGTTTTCTGCACAGTGTGCTCTGTTGTATTGCATATTTTGGTAAATTTAGTAGGTCATCTGTGTAGTCCATGAATGTAAAAGTGCTACTCTGCAACCTATACACTGTAAAAAAAAATCTGTCAAATTCACGGTAAAATACTGGCAGCTGTGGTTGCCAGAATTATACCGTATAAAATACAGTAGCAATGTTTTAGGTTTTACGGTTTTAACTTAAATTTACAGTTATATACCGTAATTTCTTTAACTGATATAATCTTAATATACCAACCTATTAAAGTACTGAAATCTGTTTTGTTCTTTTGAAATACACTGATAACCACCAAATGCAGGTGATGATGAGAAAGTCACATGATGAGCCAAAGCCCTTCACAAGCAACTTTTAAACAATAGCATTTACAGAAGGTGCAGATGCAGTGTCATTCATACAAGCACTAAACACCATCATGGTGAGACTCCTTAAAATGAAATATGCTATAAACATTAATTTAACAACATTAGATGTAACATACAACCCTAATAAACATAACTGATAAGAAAAAACTAAGAAGAAACATAGTTATTTCAAAGAAAAAACGTCAAATTCAAACAGAATTTGAAATGGAACGCAGGGAATTCTGGGAACATCAGTTTACGGTTTTTCCCTGTACATTTTACAGGAAGTTTCCGTTAACCATGTATCAGGTTTTTACCGTAGCATTTTCACAGTTTTTTACCGTTAAATCACAATCATTTTTTACAGTGTACATAGAAATAGCATGATTGCTACTAGTCAAAAGTTTGCATAAGTCGCTTATGCATACCAAAGCTGCATTTATTTGATCAAAAATACAGTAAAACGGTAATATTGTGAAATATTATTACAATTTAAAAGAACTGTTTTCTGTGTGACACTTGCTGTTTTGCACTATATGCAAATCAGATGAGATAAATCACAATTCAGTCAAAACTGTGAACGGTCAATCAATGTAAGTCAATATGAGATTTTTGAAATGCAGTCTTAAATCTGTTCAAATGTTTTCACAAAGATTTATAATAGCTAACCTGATTCATCTACAATGCATGTTTGCATTTCAAACTAGACCAGAAGAATAACATTTAACAGATATTAGAATGTAAAGTTCTTATGATTATATCCTATGTCTTTTTTTTTTTAGTGCAGTACTTTGCAGTAATTGTATTAAAATATACTTTACATTAAGTCCATGTAATTAAATATCAGTTTCATTTCATTGTATGTGAGTCAAAGTAACTGATCAACATTTTGATGAAGCCACACAAACCACAAAAAGTGTGTGTGTGCTTCAGAGCGTATGTATATCTTGCTTTTATGGGAGGCTAACCAGTCATCAGAATGTTTTTAATTTACAGACATCTGATGTAAAATAAATACAGTTGGGCAAAAAAGTATTTCGTCAGCCACGAATTGTGCAAGTTCGCCCACTTAAAAAGATGAGAGAGACCTGTAATTTTCATCATAGGTACACTTCAACTATGAGAGACAGAATGGGGGAAAGAATCCAGGAAATCACATTGTAGGATTTTTAATGAATTAATTGGTAAATTCCTCGGTAAAATAAGTATTTGGTCACCTACAAACAAAAAAAGCAAGATTTCTGGCTCTCACAGACCTGTAACAACTTCTTTAAGAGGCTCCTCTGTCCTCCACTCGTTACCTGTATTAATGGCACCTGTTTGAACTCGTTATCAGTATAAAAGACACCTGTCCACAACCTCAAACAGTCACACTCCAAACTCCACTATGGCCAAGACCAAAGAGCTGTCGAAGGACACCAAAAACAAAATTGTAGACCTGCACCAGGCTGGGAAGACTGAATCTGCAATAGGCAAGCAGCTTAGTGTGAAGAAATCAACTGTGGGAGCAATTATTAGAAAATGGAAGACATACAAGACCACTGATAATCTCCCTTGATCTGGGGCTCCACGCAAGATCTCACCCCGTGGGGTCAAAATGATCACAAGAACGGTGAGCAAAAATCCCAGAACCACACGGGGGGACCTAGTGAATGACCTGCAGAGAGCTGGGACCAAAGTAACAAAGGCTACCATCAGTAACACACTACGCCGCCAGGGACTCAAATCCTGCAGTGGCAGACGTGTCCCCCTGCTTAAGCCAGTACATGTCCGGGCCCGTCTGAAGTTTGCTAGAGAGCATTTGGATGATCCAGAAGAGGATTGGGAGAATGTCATATGGTCAGATGAAACCAAAATAGAACTTTTTGGTAAAAACTCAACTCGTCGTATTTGGAGGAGAAAGAATGCTGAGTTGCATCCAAAGAACACCATACCTACTGTGAAGCATGGGGGTGGAAACATCATGCTTTGGGGCTGTTTTTCTGCAAAGGCACCAGGACGACTGATCCGTGTAAAGGAAAGAATGAATGGGGCCATGTATCGTGAGATTTTGAGTGAAAACCTCCTTCCATCAGCAAGGGCATTGAAGATGAAACGTGGCTGGGTCTTTCAGCATGACAATGATCCCAAACACACCGCCCGGGCAACGAAGGAGTGGCTTCGTAAGAAGCATTTCAAGGTCCTGGAGTGGCCTAGCCAGTCTCCAGATCTCAACCCCATAGAAAATCTTTGGAAGGAGTTGAAAGTCCGTGTTGCCCAGCGACAGCCCCAAAACATCACTGCTCTAGAGGAGATCTGCATGGAGGAATGGGCCAAAATACCAGCAACAGTGTGTGAAAACCTTGTGAAGACTTACAGAAAACGTTTGACCTCTGTCATTGCCAACAAAGGGTATATAACAAAGTATTGAGATGAATTTTTGTTATTGATCAAATACTTATTTTCCACCATAATCTGCAAATAAATTCTTTAAAAATCAGACAATGTGATTTCCTGGATTCTTTCCCCCATTCTGTCTCTCATAGTTGAAGTGTACCTATGATGAAAATTACAGGCCTCTCTCATCTTTTTAAGTGGGAGAACTTGCACAATTGGTGGCTGACTAAATACTTTTTTGCCCAACTGTAACCTTTTTCTTTATTAAAGGCTTAGTGGTGATGACATTCAAAACATGATTAAGGTACTCTTCTGTCAAAGGGTGAACAGGCCATGTGGTTTTATTTGCATACAGTATAAAGGAACTTATACTCTTTTAAATTATCATACTTTATTTATAAATCTAGACTTTTTTCAGTATGGATCATAAACAGTTGCTTGAATAAAATGCATACCAGTAACTGGAATTGTTATCAAAGGGTTATAAAGTACTTTAATAAATGTACCTCATTAATGTGCTAAAGTAATATTTTTGGTTAAGGTTGAGATCTATCAAGAACATCTGTGGCTTGTGGTTTATTAACCACTGAAGTTTGACTCATCTCCCAATTTGTTAAAAAAAAAGCATTTACAGAGCAATTAATGAATAGTAATATACCACAACGACCTGTCAATAGATTCCATGTGGGTTCGAGTCTCGGGTCCAGCAGGGATTGTAGGTGCGGGAGTGAATAACCAACACTCTCTCCACCCTCAATACCACGACTGAGGTGAGACCCTTGAGCAAGGCACCGAACCCCCAACTGCTCCCCGGGCACCGCAGCATTGGCTGCCCACTGCTCCGGGTGTATGTTCACTACTGTGTGTACACTTGGATGGGCTAAATGCAGAGCACAAATTCCAAGTATGGGTCACCATACTTGGCCACCACTTCCCTTTCCCTTTCTTTTCCTTTTCTTTGCAATAACCTAATTTGCATACTGTAAATCCTGTTTATTATGCGAGATTTAAATTAGCTGCTAAATAATTAGCGTGTCAAATCATCAAAAAATGTAAATGCTATGCTGTAATATCAGAGGTACTATTTAATGATGTGCTAGTATGTCAAAAATATGTATACAGTTTTCTAAATATACGTATAATGCATTTATGTGCACTTTTCCATCATCTGCAGAGCACATAGTTTTAGAAATATTTAAAATATGTCAAGTAACAGGTCTTAGGATACTGGTTTCAATTCACTCCAATTAACATCTGGTGTGTTCTAGGGCCGTACATGCTTTAAGCTAACCACTTTTTAGTTAGATTCTTTTAATTGAACAAATTTTGTCATTGTATTTATACTTCAACATACGTACAATTTCTTTGTACTTTTCACACCCCTTCCTGAAAGGACACTGATTATTTCTCACAGCACAGTGATTCACCCACCATTTACAGATGTTTAGAGAGGATATGAATAATTTGTTTGGTGATGCAAAACATTCAAAGGCTCCAAAGATTTTTGGCAAATATATAAATAAAAGCTAAATTCAATGGTCAGTTTGTTCACATTTTTCCTATTTTGTCATTTAATCTACATCTAGATGACCATCCATATCATAAGTTTCTACATAGCCTTTCATCTTCCTCTTTCATAATTATAAGAAGCATTTATGGGTCCACAGTCTATGCAATGGTATCCAAACATTAAACAACATATTTTCAGATAGGACATGAGGATTACTGTGGATGGAAACTATTGTAAGCAATAGCATGCAATAAGGAGTGATTATAGTAGTATCACCTTGTCGCCAAATAATGTCGATTTTTTTTTTGGTTACTGTCAAGAGAAAAATCCTGCTCGTTTTCCCCCTGGTTTCTCAGATCAATAGGTCCGCTCGTCAAGAACTAAATGTTCTAGTTCACAGTGGCACGTGCGGTAGAGGCTCTGTTGACTGACTCATCTGCGCAACGGAGGTAAGAAGTGGTACTGAACTTAACAAACCTGGTCTTGCGCACACGCGTCGTCTGTTTTTAGCATGCAGCTTAAGTACATTTAATACAAACGTCTGGGAAGTGGAATTAACATGGCATGTGTTAGTGTTTTTATTCGCCTGAATGCACGGACCTGCTTTTTGGCATAGGACAAAGCGAGAGGTAATAACCTTCTATGTACCAGCATTCTAAGGAAGGAACCAGATGTATTTATGTCACCAATAACAGGAAAGTGTAGGCTAGAACTAATAAATGTGATGTGTGTGTCATTAAGAGTGTGGGTAAAAAAGAACTGGGAAAAAAATTAAATAATATATTTTCATATCCCAACGGAAGTAGAATTTACATTTCTTTTTCTTTTCATTTTTTTACTTTGATTCTATGTATGTATATTAAATTATGCATCTTTTGACGTTGTCATGACTACGTGTCTTGTCTTCTTAGTGTGATACAGCCAAAGACTATAAAGAGACTTTGATACAGCCTAATAGAAGAGTTCCGGAGGCAAAAATACTATTAATTTTCTCCATAAACTAACAGGTTTTTAATTAAACCACATACCATAAACTGGGAGATTAAGCATTGATATATCTTTCTCTATAAGGCACAAATGTGATTTCATCTTTATTTGAAAAATTATTTATTTGCCAAATTCCCAGTAAAGAACTGTACCAACCCTATAGCCTAATTCAGAAAAGCAATCCACAAATCAGAGAATTTGTTGCCATATTGAATTATAAATGTAATTAGTGGCAAAAGAGCTCAACAGTGACCACCCACTCCCATAAAGCATTGCAAACTCTCAAACTACTCAGACTGCCTTCTATTTAAAATAATAATAATAATAATAATGCAAAACAGATGTTATTTGATGTTTTAGATAACATTTATTATGATTAATGTTAGTGATGTCCAGAGCTTTAAAGTGGTTTTGGGCTTTTAATTAAATTTTAATTAAATTTTACCAGTACAGTCTAGAAATGAGTCAACTGATATTGAGCTGATATTGCTTCTGGTTCATTTGTCACACAGGATATGGAAGGCCAAGTCCACGTATTGCATTGTGGGATACAGTTTTCTGCACAGTGTGCTCTGTTGTATTGCATATTTTGGTAAATTTAGTAGGTCATCTGTGTAGTCCATGAATGTAAAAGTGCTACTCTGCAAACTATACATAGAAATAGTATGATTGCTACTAGTCAAAAGTTTGCATAAGTCTCTTATGCATACCAAAGCTGCATTTATTTGATCAAAAATACAGTAAAACGGTAATATTGTGAAATATTATTACAATTTAAAAGAACTGTTTTCTGTTTTAATATATTTTAAATCATCTGACACTGAAGACTCGAGTAATAGCTGCTAAAAATTCAGTTTGACAGGTTGACACTTGCTGTTTTGCACTATATGCTAAATACATTATGTAAGCAAATCAGATGAGATAAATCACAATTCAGTCAAAACTGTGAACGGTTTATCAATGTAAGTCAATATGAGATTTTTGAAATGCAGTCTTAAATCTGTTCAAAGGTTTTCACAAAGATTTATAATAGCTAACCTGATTCCTCTACAATGCATGTTTGCATTTTAAACTAGACCAGAAGAATAACATTTAACAGATATTAGAATGTAAAGTTCTTATGATTATATCCCATGTCTTTTTTTTGAGTGCCTCTAAAATGTATAACATCATCTAACTGTAAGATGAATGAACTTTGCAGTAATTGTATTAAAATATACATTCCATGTAATTAAGTATCAGTTTCATTTCATTGTGTGAGTCTAAGTAACTGATCAACATTTTGATGAAGCCACACAAACCACAAAAAGTGTGTGTGTGCTTCAGAGCGTATGTATATCTTGCTTTTATGGAGAGTGAGAGGGCGGGTTCATGGGAGGCTAACCAGTCATCAGGAAGCAAAACAGAACAGAATGTGCAGTACTAATCTGGGCGGAAAAAACATTCTGTGCCGTGTGTGGTAACATAAATTCACATTGTCTTGCATACAAATAGCCTAACATAACTATGAGGAAAATATATATTGGTTTCTCAGAGGGATGCTCTTTATTTTTCGACATTGTATAAGAAAACAGCAATGAATACAAATGACATATCCCCAGAAGAGTTGGAGTATGATACGGGTGATGAAGATGAAAACATGGCCTGCCCAGTGAGACAAAAATAAAGCCAGTCAGCGTAATGCTCTTTATTTGAATACAAGGTAACTGTGTTACATAACACTCCCAGAACAAGGGCTGAACTATTGCCCCCAAGATTTAGCCTAAATGAGTTATTGAGGGTCTGACACATATATGACCCCTTATTTTGCTAATCAAAGTGGTTATAATATTTGTTACGCATATTACATCTCATATCACCAAGAGTAACATACAAAATAACAGTAATAATTAACTTTTGTATTTTTACTTTTGTATAGGCCTAATTTGTATTTTATTCGATTTTTTAATCGTTTCCAAATATATATATATATTTATTTATTTTTGTACAAATACAATGTACATGTAAAATATTAGCTATAGAAAATATCAAAACAAGTAAAGTTAGCAGGCCTAGACATATCCTACCTATACACGGAAGTATTTAACGTATTAATAAAAATATATAATTAATTTGTTAATGTTAACAGCTAATGAAAACATTGTTCAGTGTTCTACGGAGTAGACCTGCGATAGAAGGGAAAGTTCATTCATTATAGAAGGGACGAAAAGGTAGGCTAAGGTGTGTTATTTATAACATATTCGTCAAATTTCATCCTTAGACACTGAGATGTAAATTATTAAAATATTTGCTGCCTTCAGATATCATTGTCTTATGTGTGTGATGGCCGTTTCAGAGCGATATGAGAGCTTTTCTTTCGACGTCCGTGTTGTTGATGATAACCGGAAGTGCTTTACATTTAGACTTGCTCACGAGGCCCTGCGGTCACATTTAGGGAGCTAGCAGCGCGGTGTTTAGCTGCAGTGGCACGTTTTTGATTTCGCTAACGCAAACACAGCAGATTTACCGGTAAGAAAAATAAGCATACGTTATTTAATAACTGTATAATGTGCATGTAGTTTATAATGGAGTCGAATTTGCTTATTTAAATCAGTTTGATATTCCTCTTCTTGCGTGGTTGATTTGTGTAACTTAGGCCTGTAAACGCTCAGGTTAGCCTGTTAGCTTGGTACATATATTTAGTGTTACTTTTAATTAGACTTTAAATGTTTAAACATTGGCGTACTATAAATAGTTTCACTGTCGTTTGTATTTATTTTTCCCATAAAGCCGCTTTCAATGAGTTTTATAAATCCTTGAAGTAATCCAGCGTTGCATGCTAGTGTTTTCATTGTTTCCAACGTCCATTTTCAGCCTCGTTCGTAACAGTTTTGATCGTTACTTATTGTAGCTTTTAAACGTAACTAAACTGACAAGTTAGGCTTCTATCATCCAGTTTAATTGCATATTCATAGTCTCTGTGTTTGTTTAATTTCTTTTAGCTTTTTAGGTGTGCAGCTGAGTTTGGGATTGGTGAAGATATGGGAGGTGAGTCTTTATTCCATTCTTTTAACAACCATTCCAGCTATGATCCAGTTTAGTGTGTCAAAAGAGGTGGAATAGACATAGGAAATGCAGAGTGATCATAATTCTTGAAACTAAACAGTTTTTTTTCCCCTTACAGACCCTTCCCTAAGCCGGGACTGCCCACTGGATTGTAAAGTCTATGTTGGCAATTTGGGCAACAGTGGTAATAAAACTGAGTTGGAGAGAGCATTTGGCTATTATGGTCCCCTGAGGAGTGTATGGGTGGCAAGAAATCCTCCTGGCTTTGCTTTTGTGGAGTTTGAGGACCCCAGAGATGCAACCGATGCTGTGAGGGAGCTTGACGGAAGGTAAGAACATCTATTTAAATTCAGTCCTCTGGAACAGCATTGTCCTGCAGATTAGATTATCCTAATTAAGCAAAGGATTGCGTCTTGTGTTTTTGATGGAAACTATCTAAAAATGCATGTAGTTGTATCAGGGTTATTATTGTAAACTAAGATCGTAAATTGTTTAATCTAATTTATTTTTTTTGTCAGCTAGTTGCCAAGGCAACTTTTGATCCATTTTAGTGTCCTAGTAATACAGAAGAATGATAATATTACTTTAAATAAAATGAAAAGTGAATTTAAATACAAAGAAATATAAATAAACTTAAATTTATTTCAGCTAAGGCAAGATTTCTCATGTTCATTTAGTTTAAATATTAAATAATTAAAAAAGTAAACTAAATAATGATAGACATTTTAATCAAAAACTAAGAAATGGCAAAAATACAAATGTAGCAAATAAAAAATAAACATGTAATTCAAAGTATTAAAAAGATATAATGGTATATACATTATATAAATAACAGAGTTTTATATGCTATTTAAAACAATGTCATCAACAGCAGCAGCTGTTTGTTACTTTGTGTACTTGGTTTGTGGTTCCATTTATACATTTACATTTGGTTGTTCTGTATGCTCTAGAAATGTGACATGCTCTTTCTGTAAACTATTCTTATAACCCCATGTTTGTCTGTTTCAGAACACTGTGTGGTTGTCGCGTGCAAGTTGAAATGTCCAGCGGTGAAAAACGTTCAAGGTATCGAGGACCACCTCCTTCTTGGAATCGCCGCCCCCGTGATGATTATAGACGCCGCAGCCCACCCCCTAGACGCCGGTATGGTTTCTTTTTCTGCTCTCCAGTGAGTCTAGATGTCTTAAAACCCCTTTCACCGCAAGCTTAGTTATGGGCAGAGTGATGAGTCTAGGTGTGGAGACTGACAAAACCAGCATCTTTTCATAAATATGGCCAAGCTGCTAGAAACCTTCCCCATACTCTCCTTGCACTGATCAGTTTTCAGCCTTCCGATTGGTTAACCAACAATGAGTGCATTGAGTTTTTGCTCAGGGATATTCATTAACTTGAATTGTAGTTAAAGATTTCCAAAGAATCTTCTCTTTGTTTGGGTTTTATGTCATTTTTCTATTTATATTAATGAAGCTGACCACCCCACCCCCCCTTTCAGAGACATCACCAAGCCTCTACTCCTCTACCTCTGAGTCAGTCAACTAGCCCTCTTTCAGCATCATGTGACCAGCGTACACCAATCAGCTCACATGATCCAAGCATGGCCACCAGCCCATTGGTTCCTGAGCATTCCTCTCTCAGGCTCCTTCACCTCCTCCAACGTTAACCTGATGTTAACACTTACAACCAATCAACGGGTCTTATGCCCCTCCCCAAATGTCTACATGACAACATATCCTCAGCAGTCCTCATCTAACTGACATCTTCAGCCACCTACTGTATAGCTGTTTAACATCTAGCAACCATCTGGCAAAATCTCCCCACAAATTACGCCCTCCTGACCAGCACTCAGCTTCACTGCATCATAACTAGCTTGTTGAAAACAAACTAGTAAGTTAATGCCTTTTCCTCCCGCTTAATGACATTGAATTTAGTTTATTTGATGGTTTAGATATAACCTTTTTCGTGGTATTAATAAGTATAAGACAATATCCAAAGAGTGACGTTTTTTTTTTTTCAAAACAATACATTTATATCCCTTCAGTAGTTTTCATACGGAAGCCTTTTTTGATCTATTCACAAATGAATATTGGCAAATGAATCTGGAACAGGCACTTCTTACAGATAGTTGTCTTGAAAATGTTTGACCCATATTGGGCATCATAAGACCTTCATCGAAGGCTAATTGGTATCTACTCCAAAACAATCACTATTTCGTGATGCTTCATGCATCATGAATATTTTTTTGGCCATATTGACCCCTGACTTGTCAGTATTTCTTGCATCTGCACATAGGTCTCCTAGGAGGCGGAGCTTTAGTCGTAGTCGGAGCAGGTGAGTTGCTTAAATGTTTTTATAACCCTTCTGCAACTGATGTCAACTCCATAACCACATTTCCATTTTTTTATTCATGGCTGTTCTTATGAATATAAACCGTAACTTTGCCTCTTATCTTACAGCTCCTTAGTAATGAGGTGTCTATAACATATTCATGCCTGTTTACTTTGCTTTTATAGGTCCCTTTCCAGAGAGCGGAGAAGAGAGAGGTCTTTGTCCCGCGATAGAAACTGTAAACCTTCAAGGTCTTTCTCAAGATCACGCAGGTAGGTTTACACTTGTGAGTAGTTGTGTAATGGTACAGCTGGAGTAATTAGTAATGCTCATGCAATTTGTCTTTCTTTTCAGTCGTTCACGTTCCAATGGTCGGAAGTGAGAAATGTTCAAGGCCAGAGAAAGCATGTCTGTGCACTCCTCAACAGACTAGGATGATTGGAAACCGAGATTTTTTTTTTTTTTTTTTGCCCCTAAGTCTTTTTAAATGTATCTTCCCCATAGTGTTCTGAGTATCCTTTTTTTTACTTAAGATATCTGTGCTTAATGGGTAGCAATGGTTTCATCATGCCTAAATGCCTGAATGTAATTTTATGCTCTTTGGGCAGTAAAAAAAGTTCTGATTGGAAAAACTCAAGTCTGACTTAGATGGTTATTTGAAACTGATTTTGTATGCTTTTTTTGTTTGTACTTCCATTAAAAGAAGCTCATTATGCATTCACTGTATGACTTTTCTCTACATTTAACACTTAGTTGTTCAAATGTTGCTTGCATTAAAAAGTTTGGTAACCCTTTTACTGTAAGATTCAATTCATTTGCATATGTAGTGATATTAGGTATTATCAAACTGGCAAATTTGATGTAGTTTATGATAATTTTTTTATTTTAAATTATTTCTAGTTGAATAAACAATGTATCGTTAACAAACATGAACTAGTAATGAACAATAGGTTGATGAATTAACTAACCTATAACCTAACATATACCTTCAATGTACCTAACTAACCTGTAATGCAACAAATGTTAAACCTTATTGTAGAGGCTTTTTTTTTGAAGAAAGGCATTTTAATCCAGGTGATGTGCAAAATTTGAGGTGATATGTTCACTTTTTCATAAAAGCATGAAACTTGGTACGGTTATACAGGTTAGGGCCCCGAACATTTTCAGAAATGGAGCCATTGCAAAAACACCTCGTGGTTGCCATGGTGACCATTTTACTTTCCACCATGACCAAATTATGTATTTTGTGTCATATCTCCTGAACTAAACATGATAAGTGATAACACAGAAAAGGTGATGTCTACCCCTGTGTTTTGATGGTCAATGATACCATTTACAAAAACATAAACTGTTCAGGTGAAGAGTTAATGGTGAAATCAGCAATGTGAGAAGGAAATCACAGTATCTGAGTATCATAGCATTTACAAAAGTACATATTATAGCTATTCATTTTTTTCTTTCTTTGATAATTAATATATTTTATTAAATAGTACAATAAAAAAATGATAATTATTGATTTGTTGCATTTAAATGGCGCTTTCCTGGGTACTCAAAATGCTTTACATGGAAGAGGGAATCTCCTCAACTACCACCAATGTGCAGCATCCACCTGGATGATGCGACTGCAGCCATATTGCGCCAGAACGCCCACCACACTCCAGCTTAACTAATACTTTGTTCAATAGTACAATAAAATATTGTTTTCAAGAATACAGTCACATTTCAGAGATATAACAAATATCATCTTAAGTGTATTTTTTTAAGTGCAGAGTTGGGTAGGCGGTAGTATGTTTCCAATACATTCTTGTTCAACAATGCTCTAACATCACACAGACGGCAATGAAATCGTGCTAAGCTGCATCCTATCTGCACCTCTGTCATTTTCTCTGGGTCTCTGGAGTTGTCAGTCAGCTGTCCACAAACTTCATTCTGGTCATTGCTTCTCAGTCTACTCTTAGTATCTTGGGCTTGACTGAGACCTGGATTCGTCCAGAAGACTCAACCACTGCTGTTCTCTCTAACAACTTCCCATTCTCTCACACGCCCCATCAGGTTGGAAGGGTACTGGTCTTCTCATTTCTAATAGTTGGAAATACTCAACCCACTCTTCCCTATGCAATAAAAATTATGTCATGCTATTATGGTAACAGCTCCTGTTAAACTCCATATTGTAATGATTTATCGCCTTCCTGGTCATATATAATCCTTTATAGAGGAGCTGCATGGGCTGATGTCCTCATTCTCTGTGGATGGCAGTCCACTTGTAGTCTTTGGTGACTTAAAAATTCATCTGGAGAAGCCGTACACTGCAGACTTCCACTTCCACTCCTAGATTCATCTCAAATGGCTTACCACCACAAGCACAAATCAGGCAACCAGCTTGACTTAATTTACACATGCAATTGTATCACAGACAACATTTGGTAAAACCTCTAGACATCTCTGCTCATTTCTTTATAACATTTAACCTACATATTACTATCTGTGTGCTACCAATTTCTCTACCAGTTACTTTTAGGCAAAACCTACTCTTTCTTTCACCCTTCCATCTTTCCCCTGTAGTGTCATCCTCTCTTCCCTCACCCACCCATTTCTCATCTCTGGATGTAAATACAGCAACTGACACTTTATGATCCACTTTAACTTCTTGTCAAGACAATATCTGTCTAGACAAGCCAGTGCATACTACCCCTTCTAACCTAAAAAGTTGCCCCATGTATCATCATCTTTACTGTATTTTTGGGTGGCTCACCAATGTACTAGATTTCTCTAATAGAAAAAAAAGTAGGCTTGACCAAAATTTTTGTGGGGAGAAGAATCTATTGAAGATGGTAGTATAGCAGTTCTTCAATAGCAATGTTAGCAAGTCTTCCTCCAAACAATCCCTTGTATGAATCCAGCTTCTCACAAAGTTCTGTCTGTGGGATAGACTTTTATACCTGGAAAAAAAGGGCTAGAAACAACAGGACCTTCCCGCTGGAGATCCTGCCGTCTAAAAGACGTTCCTGAGGAATGCTGTTCCTTTGTTATTCTAATGGAATGGACCAATTGGTTCACACCTTTATAGACACAGTTACATTGTTTCTTTCACAGAATGACCAACTGAACTTTAACCAATCAGGTGTCTGCAGCGGCCATTCAACTTTGCTGTCGGCCACTGCAGTCCTGCAGATAGAGAAAGCTGATTCCAAATCATCAGTTCTTCTGCTGGATCTATCTGCCACTTTTGACTCTGTGAGTCATCAGATTATCCTGTCTACCATTACAGGATCTTCACTCCACTGGTTTGAATCTTATCAACATCCCAGAGAGGCATTTTTGTTCACCTTTCCTGCATGGCTGGTGAAATGATCTTCCCACAATCGCAGTAATTAACAGAAAAACCCTACACGTTATCTGACAGCAACACTAATTTAATCCCATACCTGACCTATTTGACATAAAAACTGGGACCCAAACCGCACCTGCATTAAATCTCCAACATGAGGTTGACAAAACTCATTAAAACTTTTATTCAAATTGTGAATAAATTTAAATACAGAAAGCAAGCAAAGACCCTTCCTTTTAATATAATCACTGCAGCGGTCAATCAGTTGCAGCGTGATTGGCTACATTGCTCAGCGTGTACTGGACCGAGTCAAAATAGTCTAGGTTATTGGACCCGCAACCCACCCGTGCTTGTCACCATCCAACCCACACCACACCTTACACATAAATATTATTCCACCCGTATTCCACATCAAATATTAGAGATTCACCTGCATGAACAACATAATCCACCCTTTGTGGACAACATAATAGACAACTCTGGGCCCGGAGAGAGATTGTAAATTAAGTTTACATGAAATATGTGAGAATTTAAATTCTGCATCTTCTGAGATTTCATTGTAATCCTTCTCATAAAGTCACTAAATTAACATTAACTGTTCACCTGATTGCGTTGCTGTCTGCATGTTATGTTAGATTGTTGTTGAGAGAGCAAGAATATATTGGAAACACATTACCGCCTACCTGATTCTGCCTGAGAAGTAAGGAAAAATACACTTACCCGAGATAATTTTTTTTTATCTCTGAAATATATGATAGTATTCTTGAAAACAATCTTTTAATGTATTATTGAATAAAATATTAGTTAATTATCAAAGAAAGAAAAAATTAATAGCCGTAATATGGACTTTTGTAAACGCTGTGACTTCCTTCACACATTGCTGATTTCACCATTAACTCTTCACCTGAACAGTTTCTGTTGCTGTATTTGGGATCATTGTAATCATTGATGATTACAATGTTTCATGCTTTTATTTCAAGGTAAAAATAGAATGCTGCTTACTATGAACCTATTTTGGTTCGTTTGACTGTCATATAGCATTTTGTGTTTTAAATTATATCATGGGCAATTGGGTTGCATTAGTAGCTTTAAAATGTGCACTAAAGGGCCAACAGAGGGCTGTGCTGTTTGTTTTGGGCATGCTTGTGAAATGTTTGAGTCAAAAAGCTAAAACATTTTACTCATGGTTCAAACATGCACTTAGACTGTGCTATCAAAACATTGGTAAGACAAAAAATTGTTTGTCTTTCACACAGCAAGAACAATTAGCAGCGCTCTTCATGAAATATCTACTTCAAGTTCACTCTTGACTCACGATGCAATTTGTGTCAACAACACAGGAAGTTGAGGGTAGCAGCGAAAAGGAAGCTACATGAGCTCAGCCTCCTTCAAAAGAGAAACACAGGCATCTAAAACTGTTCAGCTTTGTGCTCTGCTAAAACACCCGAGTCTGCGAAGTGGAAGGATCCCTGAAAGGGCACAGGAAGGTAACATCAGTTTATTCATGGTACTTTCCTAGTGTCATAAGTTGTAGGCACATCTGTCATTTTGCATTTGGAAATGCAAAGTTTTACATGCAAATTATGTAGTTTCATCTTCAGATTATTCATATTAACATTGGATTACTTAGTCATGTTGATTCACATTGTGTTCATCTGAGTAAAGACTTGGTCTCAAATTATTATTATTATTTTTTTCTTCTGATAATGTCATGACAGAACCTTCATCCATCCAACAACGTGTATTTGCACTTTTTGATTTTCAGTTTGTAAATAATTACATGTTAGGGTGGATGGAAGCATGCTGTCATTACTCATCTATACGGGAGATGTAAAGTATATTGGCATGATGACAAATGAAATGTTTGATGGCAAGTGTCATGTTTTTGATAAACACATTTGCTATATATATAAAACTCTTGACCTTTATTATTAGCCTGTATAAAACAGCTTGCTAGGGTGCTCTGATTTTCACTGTCGTTATCATCACAAGTGGAATCAATGATTTGAGAGCACATGTGTGACAGTTAGTATGAGTCATATACATTTCTGCATCACTAATGCTCTCTAGTTTCCTTTTTAATCATGTTCCTAAGTGTCAAAGATGTTTAGAAATGACTTATCCCCATTATTTGTTTCATCATATGAACATTAACAGCCATGTCAGACAGAAAATCCAAGAAGAACCAGAGGCTTGGTTCATCGCGACGAGGTCCTAAAGGTCTTAACAAAAATATTGAGAAAGATGATGATGATGATGATGGGTTTCAGCAGACTGTGGAGTCTGAGGTTGGGCAAGATGATTTTCACACCACCAGTAATTACCATGCAACCCAGTTTGATCATCCACCAAGCTCAAGTATTGAACAACAAACATCTGCCTTAGAATGTCCTCCACATGCAAGGGGTCACAAGGATTCACTCATGGAGACTGAACTTCCAGAACGGAAAAGAAAAATGGGTTCAACACGCAAGAGTACTGGTAGGTTTAAAGGTGAGAGAAAACTTGATGACGTGAGGACCACTGAAAAGTTAGATGAAGAATATGTAACTCAACCAAGCACATCAACCACTGAGGAACAACATGCTTCTCTAACAGAAGAAGAACAATCAAGTTTTCCTTCTGATTTATCCCTTCATACCAAAAGTTCTGGTTTTGGAAAGGAGTCTGGAACAACTCTTATGTTTGCAGTTTCAGAAAATAAAGAAAAAGATACAATTCACCATCAAGAAATAACCTCTCATTCACATGGGGTAGTAAGTGATGTTCCTATAGACAAGGCAATGGGGCCATCTGTCCATTCTATCGCAGTCACAGGAGCTGAACGTGATTTTTTGCGGGAGGATTCAGTCATGTTTAATGAACCAAAAACTAGTCACCAAGAAACCCAAATAGCCAGTACCTCTGGACAAAAAAGAAGAATGGGCTCAACCCGCAGACCTCTCGGAGGGAAAAACGGTGAAAATGTAGGTGTGCAAGAACATTCACGAAACATGACAGGGAATGAAAGTAAAGCAAAAGTCATGGGCGAAGCAAAGTTGAAAATGCCAGAAGAGATGGTGCAAACATGGGATGATGTGGCAAGAGATGATCCATCGTCCCACACAGAATCAGCTTTGCTTTTAAGTCAGTCTCTACTGGCTGATGGAGCTGAGCTGAAAGAGCCTGATGTTTCGGCTGGAACTGAAACAATGAACCAATCAGTTGCTTTTCCCCTTGTTGATTCAGAAAAGCCCCTACCCGAAACATTTAGCCACCATGGGACTCCATTACTGAACGAGGCATTGAATTTTAAGTTTGGTTCACACACTGAAGATTTAGATGTTCTAAACAAAGATTTGAAAGAAGCAGGAAGTCATTTAAGTGATAACAGCCAACATGTGTCTGATACAAGAAAAGATACAAACCCATCTTACGACACAGAAGCCAAGAAGGTGGTTCTAAAGCAGAAAGAGGAACCACAATTAGAGGAACTTGCGTTGCATGATCAAGAATCTTCATTAAGCCAGCAAGACATAGCTACTCTAGATAATAACTATGATTGCTCTATGGATCAACATATAGTGGGAGGAAGTAGAAGTTTTGATATGCTTGTGTCTAATATTAGCCATGTTGAACCCACAACAACCAATTTACAACATGAGATGAGGGATGCAGTTGAAGAAAGGCAAGAGATTCGTATAGAAATGAAACATGAAACTAATGTTTGTAATGTTGCTTCAGTAACATGTGATACTCTGACTGATTTAGTGTCTATTACGAAAGAAGATGAAGATCCCCACATTTTAGCAACGAGAGAAAAGGAGAATATGGGTGATGAAAGAGGATCTGAAACAGAATATGCATTTGAAACAACAGACCAGGGTGAAGTAAGAGATCACAATGTAACACAAATAATAATGGATGTAAGAGATAATGAAAAAGACACTGAAACAAGCACAGAGACTATTTGGATTTCACACCAGAAATCGTGTGATGTTTCAACTGAAAATAAGGAGCTATATAAAGGACAAGAAAATTATTCATCAAATATATCTCTAACACACAGTCCAACACAAGATGATGCTGGGAAGATGCTAGAAAATGAGGAGGTTAGAAAAGACAAAAAAGAGACTGAGAATACTGCAGTTAATGATGTGACCTCAAAGTCAGAGGAAATGTTTAGTTTTGAAGACTCAGCAACAGATAGAGGATCTCACGCACACCAACAACTGTTTATGCAATCTCCTGATAAAGAAGGCTATGACTTGCAAGAAAATGTGAATGAGAAAAGTGAAAAGGAAGAAATACTTTTCAGTGTAGAATCAGAAAATGCAGCTTTTGATAGAGGCAATGAGAGAAGTGAAGTAACAGATGGAATTAAGGAAATGGATGCAGCACCAGTCCTGACATTAGATGTGGGAGATGCAGAACATTTAGAAATTGAAGCACAGAACAAAACATTTGACTCAACAAACAGTGAAGCAGATGGAACAGAAGAGAATATCAATGGTGCTAGTGTTTTAGTCAGAGAAAATAAAGTTATTGGAAATACAGTGGAGCATAACATGTCTGCTGAGTCAGATTTTCTTCAGAGTTCTCCTGATGCACACAAGGAAGCATTGAATGTATCTGAAAATGCTGAAAAAGAAGTTTCAGGAGAAACAATTCTCAAGCAAAATGACATCAACATCGTTCCTGAAGTTTTTCATGGAGAGGAGGCACACGCAAAATCAAGTCCAATTGTTCAAAAGCGAAAAATGGAAATAGAACATCATGATGAAAATAAGACACTTGACAGTGAAGATATGATCAATGTAGAGAAAGAAATTTTCAGATTGGAGAGTGAACCCAGTTCAGATGAATCTACATTACAAAGTTTAAAAGATGGAGCTAAAGCAACCAGTGAAGCAGAAGAAACAGAAAAGAACATCCAGGATGTTAGTGTGATGTTAATTAGAGAAGTAGAAGTTATTAGAGATACAGTTACAGTGGAGAGTAATATGACTACTGAGTCTGATTTTCTTCAAAATAACACTTCCTCTGAAGCAAAACTGGAAGCATTACAAGTATCTGACAATCCTGTGCATGAAGTTCTAGAAGAAACAGATGAAATTCCCATGCAAAGGGACACCACAATCATTCCTGAAGATACTCAGAAAGAGGAGGCCCACTCAAAATTCATAGTTACTCACAAGAGAAAAATGGGCTCAACACGTAGACCTCTCAGAGGGAACAAAGGACAAAGAAAAGAATTAGAACATCATGAAGAAAATGAGACACTTGACAGTGATAATGTGATCGATGCAGAGAAAGAAACAATTGGTTTGGAGAATGAACCAAGTTCAGATGAATCTACATTACAAAGCACAAAATATGAAGTTAAAGAACAGGAGATGGAAATATGTGAGAAGAATGATGTTGGTCCTGTTGACGGGTCTGAATCTGCTCTCTTGCAGTCATCATGTAGTTCAGATTTAGTGTCTGAGGAATCCACTGCAATAAGTATCTGTCACATCACAGAATCACAAACCCCAACAATTATTAATGTAGAGTCCCAGGAAAATACTGGAGATGCTGAAAGAGTGGCAGCAGAGGAAGACAAAGACTTACAATTAGAAATTGACTCACAGAACAAAACATTTGACTTAGCAACCAGTGAAGCAGAAGAAACAGAAGAAAACATCCAAGATGTTAGTGTGACGTTAATTAGAGAAGTAGAAGTTATTGGAGATACAGTTACAGTGGAGAGTAATATGACTAGTGAGTCTGGTTTTCTTCAAACCTCTCCTGATGCACACATGGAAGCATTGAATGTATCTAAAAATGCTGAGAAAGAAGTTTCAGGAGAAATAAACACAATTCCTGAACAAAGTGGCATCAGCATCATTCCTGCAGATTCTCACAGAGAAGAGACACACTCAAAATCAAGTCCAGTTATTCACAAGAGAAAAATGGGCTCAACTCGCAGACCCCTCAAAGGGAATACAGGACGAAGAAAAGATCATAATGAAAAAGAAATCTTCAATTTAGAAGATGAACCCAGTCCAGATGAATCCAGATATACTGAAGTGAGTACCTGTGACATTTCAGACTCACAAACCATCACAAAAATTCATGCAGTGACCCAGGAAAATACTGGAGATGTTGAAAGAGCGCCAGCAGAGGGAGACACAGAATCACACTCAGAAAACAAAGTGTTTGACTCAACAGCATTTGAAGGAGAAGTTGAAGTTATTGGAGATACTGTGGGCAGTAATATGACTACTGAATCAGATTTTCATCAAACTTCTGATGCAAACAAGGAAACGTTGAAAGTATCTGAAAATTCTGATAGTGACTTTTCAAGTGACACAATCAGAAATTCACAATCAGAAATTCAACCAGAAAACAAAATGATTGACTTAACATCTGAAGCAGAAAAAACAGAACATACCATCTCTGAAGCTAGTGTTTCAGTCAGAGAAGATGAATTTACTGTAGATACGGTTATAGTGGACAGTAATATGACTACAGAGTCAGAATTACTTCAAAGTGACACTTTAAATGAGGCAAACCTGGAAGCACTGAAAGTATCTAAAAACACTGAGAGTGTTTCTGCTGTGACGGATTCTGTCCTTCTTGTGCAAGATGATGTCACTGAAAGATCAAGACAGACAGACACGTTTCCTGAGCAAAGTGATATCAACATCATTCCTGAATATTCTCATGGAGAGAAGGCACACTCAAAATCAAGTCCAGCTGTTCACAAACGAAAAATGGGTTCAACACGTAGACCTCTCAAAGGGAAAAATGGACAAAGAAAAGAATTAGAACATCATGAAGAAAATGAGACACTTGACAGTGACAGTGTGATCGATGCAGAGAAAGAAACAATTAGTTTGGAGAATGAACCCATTTCAGATGAATCTACATTACAAAGCACAAAATATGAAGTTAAAGAACAGGAGATGGAAATATGTGAGAAGAATGATGTTGGTCCTGTTGACGGGTCTGAATCTGCTCTCTTGCAGTCATCATGTAGTTCGGATTTAGTGTCTGAGGAATCCACTGCAATAAGTATCTGTCACATCACAGAATCACAAACCCCAACAATTATTAATGTAGAGTCCCAGGAAAATACTGGAGATGCTGAAAGAGTGGCAGCAGAGGAAGACAAAGACTTACAATTAGAAATGGATTCAAATAACAAAACATATGACTTAGTAACCAGTGAAGCAGAAGAAACAGAAGAAAACATCCAAGATGTTAGTGTGACGTTAATTAGAGAAGTAGAAGTTATTGGAGATACAGTTACAGTGGAGAGTAATATGACTAGTGAGTCTGATTATCTTCAAACCTCTCCTGATGCACACATAGAAGCATTGAAAGTATTTAAAAATTCTGAGAAAGAAGTTTCAGGACAAATGAACACAATTCCTGAACAAAGTGGCATCAGCATCATTCCTGCAGATTCTCACAGAGAAGAGACACACTCAAAATCAAGTCCAGTTATTCACAAGAGAAAAATGGGCTCAACTCGTAGACCTCTCAAAGGGAATACAGGACAAAGAAAAGGTCATGATGAAAAAGAGATCTTCACCTTGGAGGATGAACCCAGTCCAGATGAATCCAGATATACTGAAGTGAGCATCTGTGACATTTCAGACTCACAAACCATCTCAAAAATTCATGCAGGGTCCCAGGAAAATACTGGAGATGTTGAAAGAGCGCCAGCAGAGGGAGACACAGAATCACACTCAGAAAACAAAACAATTTACTTGCCAGCATTTGAAGGAGAAGCAACAGAAGAGAACATCCGCGTAGCTAGTGCTTTAGACAGAAAAGTTGAGTTTATTGGAGATGCAGGGTCCGATTTGACTACAGGGTCCGATTTGATTCAAAATTACACTTCCACTGATGTAAAACCGGAAGCATTGATATCTGAATTTGCTGAGAATGAAATTTCAGCAAAAACAGACACAATTTCCAAACAAAGTGTTCCCAACATCATTCCTAAAGATCTTCATGGAGACGAGGTACACTCAAAATTGAGTCTTACTGTTCATAGGCGAAAAATGGGCTCAACTCGTAGACCTCTCAGAGGGAACAAAGAACAGAGAAAAGTGAGAGTAGAATCCAAGGAAAATAATGGAGATAGTGAAGGAGTGTCAGAAGAGGAAGACACAGAAACACACACAGAAATTCAAAACCGGGATAACGTGGTTGATTACAATGTGACACAAGAAATTACTAATATAAGAGATGTTGAAGATGAAGAGAGAAAGACCACGAAGACAGTGGACATGTCAGTGCAGGAGCTATGTGATTTGGAACAAAGATCAGATGCATCTCAAACACAAACTGGTCCATCACAGGATGATACTGGCTCACATTTATTCCAAGAAAGAACTGCAGATTTTGTGAGAGACAATAATAGTTTTTCTGATGTGGTCATGTCTGATGCCCTGCTTATGAAGAAAATCCAAATTCATGTGTCATCTAATGATGTTCCTCCAACAGAGGTGGTTGAAATGAATCCAGTCTCCAAAAAGTCTATGCAGAAGAGAAAAATGGGGTCAACTCGGAAGAGAGGGAAGAGGATGGTAAGTGACGAGGAGGTTGACGAGAAAGAGGGAGAACCTGAAAATACAACAATTGTTGGTGAGACCACAAAGTCAGAGGAGAAATTAACACTTGAAGAAGCCATTACAGGATCTCCTGTACATCAGCAACTGTTCAGTTCATCTGCTGATAAAGAAGGCCATGACATTCAGGATATTGTTTGTAAATCAGATGTGCTGGCAGAAAACTCAGAACAAAACGATCCAAACTCTACCATAAATCCCAAACTATTGATAGAATCTGAATGTTCTTCAAATGTTGCTGCTGAAATGGTTTCAGACCTTCCATTGGGACCTTCCATTCCTAAAGAGTCTCATAGAGAAGATCAACCAAACTTGAATCCAGTTGTTCAAAAACGAAAAATGGGGTCAACACGTAAGACGCTCAGAGGGAACAAAGGGCAGGGAAGAATAGCAGAATTCAAAAAGAAGGATGGAGATAGTGAAGGAATGACACAGGAACAGGATACAGAACCACATTTAGAATCTAGTGCAAGAAAAACTGAATTTAATGAAGAGGGTGAACAAAACTTCCCAGTTGAGTTTTCTCATCCAATGGCTTCTTCAAACATGTTCCCTGAACCAGAACATGGAGTGAAAGAAGTTTCTCAGAATATCCATGACCTATCTGAGGTGAGTGAGGAAAAGGGGATAGACAATACTGGAAATGACAGTAATAGTCTGACTGAGGCAATTAATCTCAATGAGGGGACAAAGGACACTTTCTTCTTGACAGTTAGACATGAAGATGCTCATCAGATTGTGTCAGAACCTGAACAAACTGAAAACACACATGAGGTTATTCCCACACAAGAACTAAGAGCCACTCAGGATGATGTTGTTCATGAAAACAACTCTCGAAAAATACCTGCCACCCAAGAAAAGAGACGAAAGATGGGCTCAACCCGGAGGAATCCTCGAGCAATGCATGGGAAAAATATGGCTGATAATGAAGATGTACTTAGTGTGGCAGAGGATAGAGAGACTAAGAGAGCAGCAGATGATTTGGAAGAAGCATTAAGCATCAATCAGTCCAAGGAAGTGTCTTCAGTCAGTACCACAGATCTTGAATCAGAAATGCTCATTGGTGCAACTGATTTAAAAGTTAAAAATGATCATCTTCAAAGTTCTAGACCAAGAGTGCCTGCAACACCTGAAAATACCCTTCAAATATGTGATAATCAGTTTGTAAATGCTGATGTTACCAAACATCCACAGTCAGAGACTGTTACCACTGAGAAGAGAAGAAAGATGGGCTCGACTCGGAAGAATCTCAGAGAAGGAAAAATACAAGGAAAAATAGATAGATATGAGGACATAGAAACTGAAGACACAAATCTGCAGATGTCTCAGGACTCTGAAATGAGCTTAGTAAGAGAAAATGTAGGACAACAAACAACTCACGGTTACTCTAATCAGTCAGAGGATTCACTTCTCAGTGAGATAGAGAGAGCATTAAATAAGACATCTCAAAGTTCATTGAGTTGTGATTGGGAATTAATTCTCAAAGAGCCAAACCCAGAGGACTTATCCAATGCTCCTGATCTCAATATGCCAGAAAACTCAGAAATCAAATCTCTCCAGCCAGTGCCATCGGCTCACAGTGAACCGAACTCACCAGGAGGACGAAGAAGAAAAATGGGTTCAACTCGCAAAAATCCCAGACAGCAGCTCAAAGCAGAAAGGGAGGATGAAAACAAAGAGGATGGGGAGATAGATGAGAACTCAATGGCAAATAAGCAAGAAAAGAAGGACCTTGAAAGAGTTGAGGTGTCTGTAGTGCATAATATTTCTGAAAACCGACTGAATAAAGAGTATCTCGATGTCTCTAGTGCACACACAAGTAGCAATCAGCTAGAAGAGAGGAATAACCCTGTTAGCCAAGAAAAGACGTCTCCATCAACTAAAAGGAAGTTTGGGTCTAGACGTGCTAATAAGGGCAAACAAGGCCTTGGTCGGTTGGCTGATTCTGATTTTGGGATTGAATTAGAAGATGGAGATCATAAACCAGACAGCTCTGAAGTCAAGGACAAGCTGCACAGTGATGACTTAGCAGTATGTATCTCTTCGTTTAGAAAATGTCCTTATATTTTGTACTTCAGCTTTTAATGGAAATTGTACTTACTTTAAATCACTAACAAATGTCTGTTTTGTTAAGGTTTGTGAACGGTGCTTCACCGTACAGACAGAGAATCAACCAGCTTCTGAGCAGAGGAACATGGAAGCCAAGTATGACACCGAGCTAAATAAGAGTTCTTTATGTCTTTGTTATAAGAAAATAATTGACTTTTTTAGTTTTTTTCTTTTTCCTTCCAGAAATGAAGAAGCTGCTCCAAAAGGCACTGGTGCTGGTCTCGTTTCTTTGGACCAAATCATAAAACATGATACCACTGGAGCTAAGCAGACAGTGAATTTAAAGAACACGAGTGAGTAAAGTGATAAAATATCGTCAAGTAATTATACCTAAAAGTTTAATATCTAATACTCATCTAAACACAAACTCTGTAATATAGTTTCAGATACTGAAGTAGTTCAGTTTAATGTTGTTATGGTGGGAAACAGCTGTGTGGGAAAGACTTCCTTCATAAGACGCTTCCACGAAGGCCAGTTCACTGAGGATTACCGCTCCACTATTGGTGAGTGTTGCGATGGAGGCTGTCTTGTATACTAAAGCAGGTATACACTATCATTCAAAAATTTGGGTCAGCAAGAGTTTTTTATGTTTTTGAGAAAAGTCTCTTATGCTCTGATCAAAAATACTGCACAGTATTAACAGTAATCTTGTTAAATTTCAAATAATTGTTTTCTATTTTAGTATGTTTTATTTAAAATGTCACTTTTCCTGTGATAGCAAAGTCATTACTCCAGTCTTTAGTGTCACATGACCCTTTAGAAATTATTCTAATATGCTGATTTAATTCTCAAAAAACATTTCTTATTATTATCAATATTGAAAACAGTTGTGCTGCTTAATATTTTTTTTCAGGATTTTGTTTTACTTTATTAATGTATTTATTATTACTTTTGACCAATTGAATGCATCTTTAAAATTCATTTAAAGATAAAAATGAAATGAAAATATAAAAATATTCATTTCTAAAAAATATTTTTAAAAACATTGACCTCAAACTTGGAATAGTAGTGTAAAAAGTGTTAAGATACATATTTACTATATAGTAAATTAATATATATACTATATAAATTATTTTTAGGAAGAAAAAATGCAGCAACAGACAGCCTAATTATAATGATCAGTTCCAAGTGTATAAATGTGTGCATTTAGCAAAGAGAATAACTATTTTTTTAAAAGCTATATTATATATGTTCAATTTTATATTATATACTTTGTTAAAAACTTGCGTATCATAGATAGTAAATACTCTTTTGCACCTAGGTGTTGACACCTGTAAACAGACTGTTGCGCTGCCTGACAGAACTGTTAAACTGCAAATATGGGACACAGCAGGTCAAGAAAGGTAAGACCTCAGAACAAAATAATACATGATGGAAAAAGATGTTTGTTTGGTGTGTTATTTAACCCAAAAAAATCTTTATAAGGTTTCACAGCATCACCACACAAGTGTTCCACAAGGCTGATGGGATTCTGCTCATGTATGAAATCGCATGTTCAAAGAGTTTTATTTCTGTACGAGATTGGATCTCTCAAGCTCGGGTAGCTTATGTTTTCATTTCTTAATTTTCCTTATATTTTAGTCAACATATATGGAAACGTCCCCTTCCCTAAATTGTATTATGACAATGTTACACAGGAAAGGGCCCCTGATGATGCCATCATGATGTTACTTGGAAACAAAAATGATGCTGTAAAGCGTGAAGTCCAGATTCAGGAAGGGGCGGATCTGGCCAGAGTAAGAGTTCATTGTGATCCCGAAAGTAGTAATTATTTTGCTTAAGTTTATTTCTACTAAAAGTTTGGTATTTTCCCTTCATTAGGAGTTTAACATACATTTCATGGAGTGCAGTGCTGCAACTGGGGCGAATGTGTCAGAATCCATGAGAAGTCTTGCAGAGTAAGACTCAAAACGAAAAAAAACATCACACCAATTATTATTTGTTAAATATATGTGTGTTTTCTGTCCATGCATAAAGACTCATTTCTTATTGCTACTAGGTTGTTAGTGCAGCGCAAGTCACAGAAGCAGAAGCACACAACATTGAGAAGAGAACCGGCACAGAAGAAATCTGGTTGCTGTTGAAAACACTCTCCCACACACACAACATGCATGACCATTCAAACTTTTGGGTTAGTAAGATATTTCTTTGTAGAAATTAATACTATTATTCAGCAAGTACGCATTAAATTAATCAAAAGTGACAGTAAAGACTATATATAAAACTATATATATATAAGACTATCTATTTATAAATGAGTGATTATTTTATTTTATTTTTTTATTTTCTGTTTATCAAGGAATCCTGAAAAAATGGTTTAAAACAGTTTTCATAAATGAAGCTTTCCCCTTACAGGAATAAATAAAACTTTTAAAAAATTATTTATTTGACATAAAAATGACTTTATATGTGACTTTATATTTTCAAAAAAATCTTACCAACCCTAACTTTTGAAGGTAATGTACAAACACTTTGTAAAAAGCTACTTATATATTGTTGCTTAAGAAGAATGTCATTTCTGTATTTTATAAATATGTACAAAATACAATAATGGTTTCACACATAATATAATTGTACATTTATTTAATGTCTGTTAAGTGCTTCAAGTGCTGAGTGGAAGTTAAAATGAATACAAACAAATAAAACAAACTATACTCTTACAATTCAAGAGTTTATGAATGAATGAAAAAAATCTCTGTAACTCAGTTTCATGAATTATTAGTTAGCACAGACTAAATCATTGAGGTACTAGTCAGCCTTCAAAACAAGACACTACTTAAATAACTCACAAAAAGCTACATTTTGCTAGAAATGGTATAGAATGGTAGAAAAACAAAGGACACCCCATCTCATTTTGCCATCATAATGTCAAAATGCATAGATTACTTCCTTGTTTGTGAGGTCTCAGCTCAAATCATATCTGAAACAGTAGTCAAAAGAGTTGCTTATCGATCTTAATATCTGTTGCCTGAAATATAAGCAATAAATATTCACGTATACACACACTCATGACACACAACTCAGTGGCTTAGATCACAGACAGACAGGATGACTATAACAAGCAGACTGAGGAAGAGGGCAGATACGATGAAGAAAATCTGAGCTGCCCATTGACTGTGTGGCACCCCTGTCACCGCTCTGGTCCGTTCAGAGGGAATCATGTTGGTCAGGTTCAACATGTAGCCCAATGTCCAACCAACATCTGTGTCTGCTACCTGTAACCAACATACAATAAATATGAGTACAAATCCCCACATCATACTGTTGGAAAAGCCATATACGGGGAGATTCCCAGAAGTAAGAGGTTTCCTCATACTGCTGGAGCAGAGGTCGTCTGATATATTGATTTATATCAGGTTGAGCACATGATGTCAGTTTATGAGCTACTTCCACTGTGCTCTTGAGCAGTACAAGTAACCTGGGGTTAAATTATAGTCTCTGATGAGGAATCACTAAGTATTCATATTCAATTTGTTAAATAAGGATGGGATTGATCTGTATGCATGAAATGTATATTACTGAACAGCTTCATTGTGGTAAAGGAAGGATTTAAAGAGATGAAACTGTTTCTTACCTGTTTCTCAAAAGAGATTTGATCCCACGTGTTATTGAACTTATATCCTTTCAGGAGAACAGTCATAATATAATGAGCAGAAGCACAATAATCTTTTAGGTATTTTGGCTTGATGGTTGGATTTTCAGCAGTAAGCTGCAGAACGAAATAACAGAAAAAAAATGCAGAAAAAAGGCATGAACATGGTTTTAAGAATATACCAGCATTATGAAATATACTATCCACCTTATTTTTCCCTTGAGAGTGGGAGTGGCTATTTGTAAATTTTATGTATCTGATTTCGCTTCAAGCTATTTTTAGCTGTACAAAACCGCTGCTGCTTGATATTGCAAACTGGTGTGTCTTACCATATTACTTTAACGGAGTGTCTATTTACACTAAGTGCAAATAGCCGGCCTTGTTGGCAAAGGCTATTTACACTAACTCTGCCCACCAATGTGTGATTGGATTAGTCAACAGTAAAAAAAAAACGCTTATTCAGCATCAGTTTTAGTGGTATAGATGATAAGGATCATGCTTTTCGACTCGATCGACCCGAGTTCGAATCTGCCTTTTGCCGAACATTTTTTCGCCCTTTTCAAATCTTATATCGCATCGGAAAGGCATTTATTTTCAATAAAAATGAAGGAAATAATCAAAAAGTTGAAAATAAAAGTATCGGGTAGGGTTAGGGTAGGTGTAGGGAGGGCTTTATTGTCCCTATATAGTGGCATCCATTTAATAATTTTAATTAAAACTATAATTTACACTCAATACATTATTATTGCGTACTGTTTCATAATGTACTACAATACTGAGGTGCAGATAATTGCCACTATTTGCAATAAGTAGTATAAATAGCAGAAAATCTTGCTATTTTAACATAGTGTAAATAGAATCTATAGCTATTTGCACTTAGTGTAAATAGCATATCGTTAAAAAATACTGCTAATTTCACTTGGGGTAAATAGAATCCATTGCTATTTACACTTAGTGCAAATAGCCGCTGCCTTATTTAATGTGTAATCTTAATTATGAACACACTGCTATGAAGCGCAAACAGTTTTACAGTTTAATGCACGTTATTATTCTTGTCATTATTTCCCTACAACAACTAATTAGCCGGAAGTCTCACCCATTCACAGAAAACAGCTTACTTCCGTGTTGAATACATGTAATCATATTGTGATTCACTTGATCACTTCTCATCTCACCAGGCTTTTTATTATAAAATGTAAGATTACAATGTATTGTAGTAATTGTGGACTCACAGTGGTCCAGGTTTTGTTGCAATGAGTATCAATAGTGGAAAGAACCCGGGTCAGTGGAGCTTTTGGGACAAGTCCAAGGAAGTCAAAGGTGTAAAAGTATGCAGAAAAGGCCTGAGATGGACATAAAATATAGCTGTTAGACTTCTTATGAGGCATGGAAACATGAATTAAGGCAAAAAGGATAGTAGCGGATGATTTTGATGTGAATATCATATAAAATAGTAACTTGTAAGCTACTTCGGTATGCTTTGATTCAGTAACCACTCTGATAGATTCAGCTGAGCAAAGCTGAATTTTTTTAATAAGACATAAAAGAAGATATTTTGGTTTGAAATGACATGAGGCTGAGTAAATGATGACAAAACTAATCCTTTAAGATATCTAATTCACATTCACAACCTAGGTAGAATATACATCTTTATGGTGTGGCAGGAAATTATGCAATGTATATTAAATTTTGTTGCAGTGTTTGTGTTTTTCCATGTCCACATTAGGCCATGTAAAACACATATGAAAAAAGTTTTTTATTTAACTGCATATCTCCCTCTCTATTTTCTTCTAACTGAAATTCAATGCTAACTATTTTCTTTCTAACTGAAATCTAATGCTACTAGTAATTAATAAAAATGATTTGATAAAGTAAGAAACACTCACGAAGAATTCGCCATTGACCGGAGGCTGATAGGCACCATTGAAGCCACATTCTGGTGAAAATGCACAGTCGGTGAGGTTAACAATGTTCTCCATTAGAGAAAGACAGAGGGATGAATTACCCGTTCCTGAGAAAATGACTGTAGCTGTGGAGTTAAAATTGTTTGGTTTGACCACACAAGGTGAGTTGTAGAGGTCATCCAAAGTAAGACTGGATTTATGTCCAATATGGTAGCATGGGTGACTGATAACAGATGATGGTCCAGCAGTCTAGATAAAGCAAAGACACTGTGTCCGTATTTTTACTGGTAGACACTTTCTTTTCAAACCTACATATAGTAAATGCATTGTGCTAAAACTAGTATGGTAAAACCTACATAATCTATTGAATTATGTAAGTGAACCCTTTAAAAACCAACCTTGTGAAGGTAGACCTGAAGTTTCCTCAAAGCCTGGTCCTTGCCGTAGCACAAGTAGCTCTGTGTGTACACCTCATACTTGTACCCATAGAGCTGGAGATTAAAACCTGAAGCTGGGTTTTTCACTGGGTCTTTCGGGGTGAATGAGATCTGCGTTGATGAGCCACCAAGATCTAGAGCTCCAATGATCTTTCCTGCTTTAGGGTGGATCCATTGGCCCTCAAATGTGTGCTGCAAGGAAAAGAAAAGTGTTGAGGCACAGGATGTTCTAACAAAAGCAAAGCGATTAAGCGTGATTAAGTATCATTTCTACTGTTGACTGATTGACCTAATGGAGTCTGTGTTGGCAAAACAACATGAAAAGCAAGAATGAATATAGTATTACAGCTTCCATCGTACCTATGTTCAATGTCCTTTGAAAGAATGACAAATAAAGATATCTGAGATGACAAGGTAATAACTTTACTTTGAAATTACTTATGTCGAATTGATGTTGGTTTTATTTAGTATTTATTACTTAATACTTATTATTAAGTAATGAACTATTGTCCTATACATGTATACACATTTGAATCATTTTTAACATTTTGTAAAAGTATATACAAAAATGAAATCTAAATGAGTAAATATATGTTTGTGTAATAAGCATTTTTAAATGTTTTCAAAAGTAGACAAATATAAAAAATAGTAAATATTATATAATATAGACAGAAATATTAGTAAATATTAAATATTGAAATGAGAAGTTTAAAATCTTTATACAATCGATTGAATTGTCTGTTAGGAATACATTTATAGTTTTTAAATAAATTAATTAATAATATTTGTTTTATTATTGTAAAATAAGTATGTTTGTAATGTAAAAAAATTAACTGATCTTTACGTTTGAAAAACTCTGCATTAATAGCGAATCAATCCTAATTTCATCAATGTTGGAATGCCATTATTCACCTTAATTAAACTCTCTAAGAGATAGTTGATGGTGATCCAGCCATAAGCCCCCTCCTCCGTGCCAGAGAGTATTCTGGCCCCTCGGAAATCAAATGGATAACTTTGGATTGTTTTGGTGACCTCTACGAGGATGCTGTCTGCTAGACTTTTGTTCTGTAAGCTGTGAAACCAATCATAATTTAATAAAGTTATTCATTCATGTTGTCTGAAATTGACAAAACACTTCTTAGGAAGATCATTTTAAAATCGGTGTAATCCAGCACACTGATAATTTCTGCAAATATAGCCAAATATTTTTCCATTTATATGACACATCAGTCAGTTGTTGATAAATACAGTCACCTAAGAAGCCGCATGCCAGCGGTGGCACCAAGGTACACAGGTGTAGTTTTCCGCTGTCCTTCGGGTACTGCTGCCTTGGCAACATCCAAGCATTTCTTAAGACTTTCTCCAGCTGCTGAAGGGTTCTGGACATAGCTAGATATGCCATCACCTAAAAACAATAAAAGTGTTTTGACGGTTGAGCATTCTCATTGAGCACAGGGACAGGGGACCCAGCTATAAAAACTTACATTTACATTTAGTCATTTGGCAGACAAAAACTTAGATTTTTTTGTGATGTGCTATTGAAACTATGTGCTATAGTTTCTTTCAATTTGATTTGTATTCCTCTGAAAAACTTAAAGAGAATGGAGTAATATTGACTATAAAGGCATTAGATTGACTGTTAATGTATTAGATTCAGCTTGGACATCTTATGAGACATCATTTAATTGCTGCAAAGTGTTATAATGTTACAGAACACACTGTACTCAACTCACCATCCACATCGCAGCTCTGTTTCTGAGAGACTATTCCAGTGTTGTTCTCTTTGTTCCCCAGCCACTGGTACAGGAAAAGGGCCGTGTGAGTAGAGCCGGCATCAAACACAATCCCATACTGAGGAAGTCAAACAAAGAGTTCCATAAATTTGGACGAAACTTGATTTAGTGGGTGTGCTTTGCTGAGAGAAACACACACATCCTGAGAGAAAATGTTTTATTGTAATTATATTATACCATAGGATTCATAAAAATAGTTTGTGTTGAGGAATTGTGTAGAATTTATTTTGTTGTTTGGTATAATTGTGGTCCTAAATGATTGAATGAACTCATCTAAACATTAGTTAATGCATTAGATATCATTAAGTAATCATGAACAATACTTTTACATAATTATGCTAACACTTTACAGTAATGTCTGATTATTTAAAACATAGTTAATTCTTCAACTATGATGAACAATATGTTTGTTACAGTAGGCCTATTTATATTTCTTAAACATTAGTTAATAAAAATACAAAGGTTTATTGTTAGTTCATGTTAACAAATATAGTTAACTAATGTTAACAAATGAAACATTCATAGCTCAAACAGTGACCTTTGAAAAGTTTAACATAAAAAAGAACTTATTTTAAATGTTTCAAAGGCAGCAGTCTGGTCTAGCTACAACTGTCATCAGCTTCTACCAACATGTTTTTTTCTTATAAGCAAATATTGACATCTGCTTTGGATGATCAACTTTTAATAAACAGGCAGTGCAATCAGCCATGAAAAATATTCATGAGAAGTATTTCTTTTACAGACAAACACACTCCTCACATTAAAATCTATACAAAAGCACATCGTAACTGTGAGTTGAACATCTTTGCACCTGTGTTGAGTATGGCTGATCCAAAGTCTGATGATCAGCAAGAGAAAGAACCAAAGCGATGATGGTTGTACAAGCTACGGCTGCCATTGCAGCACCCAGCAATAAAGCTTTCATCTGAATTGCCATATCTGCAATCTGTCCAGAAACAAAACAAATAAGCACTACAGGTACAAGGATGTTCCACAAATATATGAAGTTCATTTTACGCATGCCAAAGTTAAAAGTCACATAGACACATTAATTTGTCTTAGCATTGTGTACACTTCACATGCTCATTCAAGTCTACAAGTTGTACAAGTTCAAGAGAATCAATTATTAACCAAGATCTTCAATTAATCTTTGTCGTTTTAAAGCTGATTGGCAGGTAGAAACACATAAAAGTAACAGATCTGCTTTACCTGTCCGGATGAACTTTCTTATTGAACACACTGTGGCTATACGTGCCCGTATACAGAAGACTGGTGTGTTGATACCTTCACACCTCTGGGAACTGAAGTTATACTCCCACTTCCTCAGTATATCTTCAGCTCATTACACACATACATAATACATCCACTAACTTTTCCTCTTTAACACACAGTTACTAGGTACTACACCACACTCAGACACACACCCTGAAGTTTACAACCTTAACGCTTCATTGGACCAAATTCCTCTCTTATTTTTTTTGTCACAAGTTGAATCATTTTCAGGAAGTTTTCTTCAAGAATTTGACAGGATGTCCTCTGATATGTGGGAACTAAAAAACAACCTTATCTGAATAGAACGGAAAGCATGCACTAACCTCATTCACCAATCACAACTGTTACTTAATAACTAATCTCTCTTTGACTCTGTTGTGTTAAAGTCCTTGGTTTAACATTGTAGATAGAGCACTCGCAAATTTACACAGACGGATTTTACTGAAAAGCACCATTGTTTATTTATTACTTTTTTTAGAAGAATATTGTTACTGGATGAATCTCTTTCACAATGTTAGGAAATCTGGTTAAAATATTATATTTAGACTTAGAATAAACATATTTAAAACAGAAAAGTTTAAGTAAGTATTTAAAATAGCAAGAGAGTTGAGTAAACTTGAGGGAATACCACTCAGAGAAGTTGAAGCAAAAGGACTCAGCATACATTGCAAATCAGTTACATGAAAGCCGGTATTTCTAATGAAGTCACAGTTATGTTTATCTGTTATAAATATATTATTTTCAAACCTCATCTTTTCAACTTAGACATTAACTATTTTTGTGCTAAACTGCTAAACCAAAGATTTTTTTCTGTGAAAACCCTGGAAAAATAACGATCTTTATTTTTCTGCGGGGGCTCAAAAGATGATATTTGATGATATTCGAAACACAATCTTCAATATAACTTTATGTTATACTGGTAAACTGATAAATACCAGTAAATTCCAGACTTAATGTTAAAATATACTGGTCAATTTTTTTTCATCAGTTCTTTCTTTCTTAATAAACAAACAAACAAATCAATAAATGATTGAAAACTCAACGGCAGTTGGATGATGAATGGATATTTCCTTCACTGACTTGCATGCAGTCTAGAATTCATTTTTTCCTATGAGAAACGTAATGTAAAAGTTACCTTTTAATTTGTTATAGACATACTTTAATTGACAAGGAAAAACTGATATTCTTGTAGATTGGAACACATATTCCAAGAGTTTTCCCTCAATAAACTCCTAAATACTTCTTATTGGCAATGAGGTAGTTGTAGTAGTTATGTTTAGGTGGGGTTAAGGGATCTAGAATATGGTCATTAATAAGGCATTAATATGTCCTAATAGTACTAATAAACAACCAATATGCTAGTAATGCTGAAAAGCAACTGGTTAATACCTAATAGTGTTGCATAATCTAAAGTGGAAACCACATTACTAGCATAAACAAACTCTTTAACTGTGCATTGCTATGGAAATGGCCGATTCGATTCAGAACACGTGTGACAAACACTCTCGTGTGTCCTTTTAGCTTAATCACCTCAGCATCCTGATTGAGGGATTTGCAGCTAACCATGTATTTCCACACAAAGAAAACTAATTGCTCATGGTCACGCTCAATTTTAAATTAGCGAGAAAAAAGACATGGTTCGGTCAGGACGTATCGTAAATCACCAATTAAATCTGGTATGAATACCTTTTGCTGTCATAAGCTGTTGTTCTCTATCACGCAATCACCTGTTGCTCACTCCCTTATGTGTTCAGATGTTCACATTTTGAACATTCAAGCCTGCAAACAATAGAGATAGGTAATAGCAGTAAATGGCAGGTGCATAAATATCTGTTCAATAATCCTGTGGGTACCAAGACATTGTCAACAGGTTTGAGACTCATTGCTTAAGCCACATGATGTTCAGTTCAGTTCAGTTCATTATGAGCAGCAAAATCAGCTGCCACAAGTAGAATGACTAGTGACTTTTTGCTGACTTGTTATTTGCTGTAATTATTTTCTTAATTAGTCACAGTCAGCAATGCAACTGATTTGGTCTGTAAAATTCTCCACCCTAATATGACCCTAATATATTATGCAGTGAGTATAAGCCAATAAAGGGCATTATCAGATTAAAGGTCATTATACTCTGTCACATCCTTGTGGTTTTGGATGGTGACAGCTTTGTTATGTAACTTAAATGCATTTATATGCTAAAAATGGGAAGAAAACAATTACATACCTCTTTTTAGAGCTCTAGAATTATAAAAAGGGATCTTTGAAACAGTTTCTTGTGAGGGTCCTGTGTTCCCTATTTGGTAAGACAGGTTGAACTGGTGTACTGTGTGTGTACACAGTATTACATCATACGATATACAGTATACTTATTTTCATATCAAACAATTCAATGCCGTTTTATTTGTACAGCACATTTCATAACACTGGATAAGGAAGAAGCTTCGTCCTCTTCCAGGAACATATTTAAATACATTTCCATTTTCCATTCCAGCAAAATAAAATTTCAAAGCTTCATTTCCATTCCACTGAATAATTAGTTTGGCTGTTTTTGTTGAATAATTTTCCTTAGTGGAAAACTTCAGGATGCTATGGCTACTTAACACAACTGAGGGCATATAAAAATGAAAGAGCAAAAGCAATTTGAAATAGAAGAAAAGAAAGACCATGACTGTGTATATATGATAATAATATGATAAAAAGAAAAGTACGTATTTATATGTGCATATATATTAGTCTTTCAAAAACTACTGTATATGTTGTCTTTATTTAAATTGTTTATAATACAGGCGTTACAAATGTTCCATTTCTTATGAAATCTTACTAAATTTGTATATAAGATATTTTCTGTTTTTCTAACATTTTTGCAAATACAATTAGATGAATTCATCGTTTAGCTGGTGATACATTGCATGCTGTAGCTGTTAATAATGTAAAATAGTGCTTGTCAGACTCAGTCCAAACTTATCTAATATATTACCTGATTCATCTTATGACTAATTACTAGACTAATGACCCATGATCTATGACAAGTGTAATAAAGATTTGAAAGATGATTTGAATGATTTTAAAATTGTAAATCATTGATTTGATTTGATGAAAATGATTTGAAAATAGTAAATCATTTGTAATTTTATTTGAGGATTTTTCTCTGTCCAAATCAACTTTAAACTAAATTAACATGCATTCCATTATTAAAGTGTTCAATGCATTCAATACAATGTTTAAGGTTGAATAATAATTTAAATTATTTGTTCTTCCAGTAATTTTAAGGTGACTGTGCAGGTTTGTTTTGATTCCAATGGTAAATACAAATGAATGTTAAAACCAGGGTCACTGCTATGGTTTCTGGGCCCCCCCATCATTTACAGTCATCTCATCAAATGTATATATATATATATATATGTGTGTGTGTGTGTGTGTGTGTGTGTGTGTGTGTGTGTGTGTGTGTGTGTGCGTGTGTAGTATATAATACATTAACCATAACTTTTTTAACTTTTAATTAAAAAAAACAACCTCCAGGAAATATAAAACTGAATTTCATAGCAATTGACTTTTGATAGAATTCACTAAATTATTCTAATTCAAAAGGATTTTGAATTTGAATAATAGGTTTTTGAAAACAACATGCAAAACCACTGCTGCTAAAACACATTTTGTAAGTTAGGTAAGTTGAGATATTTTGAAATGTTGATATAGCCTAATAATAATTTATGTAGCCTAATTTTATAAAACAATTGGGATGTCTATATATCCAACTGGTAATAGACTACCATAAAATGTCACATCAATATCATTGCTAAAACCTTCTAATGTTGTTTTTCCACCAAAATGACCGTCTTTATGTTTGTATACTACAGTTTGGAGGATAGGTAGACTACAACCCGCAAAAATCTATTCTAATTTGATTCCAATTCTAGATCTTGTGACACTTCCAGTTTGTCGCGGAATCCCATCTCGTCCAGTAGAGGGCGCTGATGCGACTGTAAGACTGTAAGGCCAGTAGAAGAAGAAGGTCACGCCAGAATTTCAGCACAGCAGCATGTGAATTTTTGCTTCCCTGTTTATTTACCTAGGATTATATTGATGCTTGTAACATTTGTTTCTGGGCGAAGATGACCACTCAGGCTATACGTCTTTTCCGTAAAATGGATGGACTCTTTGCTGTGTACAAACCTCATGGAGTTCACTGGAAACACGTTCGTGACAGCATAGAATCCAGTTTATTAAAAGGTAGTGTCTGTCACTTGTGAAGTAAATACTTCTAGATAACGACTACCTTTGTGATCAATTCTGAGCTAATTTAATTACATGATTGTTAGTGCAACTGAAAACTGTAACTTTCTTCTCTTCCTTCAATGCATTCCCTGCCATCCTCCTGAAGCGCTGAACTCCTGTCCTCCACCAGCTCCTCAGCTTGCAGTGCACTTCCAGCTTCTGTCCGGTGGAGAGAACAGCAGCTCCAAAGATCTCGTATTATCACCCTCTATGGTCCCCACACTGGCAGACCATCCTCTAGGTTAGTGGCTTAATCTTCAAAAATATGTCCAGATCACATAAACACTTTATAACCATTAATAGTTTTGCATTATGACATTATTTTCATAATCATCAAGAATTAATGAATTATAGTTTGGTTAGTTTTTTAAATTAGCATACATTTTATTATATATATATATATATATGTATATATATATATATATATATATATATATATATATGATTTATGCATAACTGTATATCAGTCATGCATTGTTACCTTTAAGGTGATAACTTGCTTTTCCTCTGTAGTGACAGGGCCACAGTTTCATAAGGTTCACGTCGGAGTTGGTCATCGATTGGATGCTTTTTCCTCTGGGGTGTTGGGTGACCAAAAATGTTTAACTCTTAAGTTTTCAAGTGATTTATTGTGGAATGCACTCTGTGCTCAATTCTCTCATATCTCTACCTCAGTTTTAGGTATTGGGAAAGGAAATGGAGTGCTGGAGCATCTGTGCAAATCACATGTAACTCGGGTAAAGGTTATATTTTTATATTCCGTAATAATTCATCTCACATTTAACTGCTATTCTATTTTTTATTATTGCTATATTTTTTCCACTGATTGATTAAGTACTAAGTGATGATCGAATCAGGACTCTTAGTAGATGTCTAGTAGACAATTTTATGCAAACTGTTGTGTTTGTTTTATATTTGAAGGACTACACACTTGAGGGGGAGTTTGGAAAAGCCTCTGATAATTTCACTGACACAGGCCGAGTCATTGAAAAAACCACATATGGTAATGTGTGCATTACAATATCATAACTATCACATTTGTTATGTATAGTATACAGACTAAGAATTTGTAGTAAACTTTGTGTCTCTATTGTCTAGACCACGTGACCCTGGATAAGCTCGAGAGAGTTCTTGCCATGATACAGGGAGCCAACCAGAAAGCCTTAATTACGTGAGTCGCTATTAGAATATTATTCTACATGTAAATATTTGGCTTATGCATAGCATGTCTCTTGAGTATGTTATTATGTCTCTATGCAGGTATTCTCAGGTGGATCTGCGCACTCAGGAGGCTTACGAGCTTGCAGTGAGGGGTTTATTGTATCCTCATGGTAAAAGCCCACCGATTCTGACTGGTCTGCGATGCATACATTTCAGTCCACCGCATTTCACATTAGGTTAGTACACTGAATTATTTATTGCGTACTTATAAGTTTATGTTTAACATGTGTCCTTTATATGTATTTAAATATTTATTTTCCTCACTTCAAACCAGAGGTCCAGTGTGTGAATGAGACTCAGAAATATCTGTGTAAATTGATTCACGAGGTGGGACTAGAGCTGCGGACGTCTGCTGTCTGTTCTGGAGTGCGTCGTACACGAGACGGTCCCTTCAAAGTAGAGAATGCACTCACCCGACAACACTGGACTGCTGACAGCATTATACAAGCTATTGCTCACTTTAGCAAGACTACTCGCAAAATCAGGAAGTCAGGAATGTACAGGCAGACTGCTGGTCAATTGAACTCAAGCGCACAGGTCCAAGAGCAAACCATAAGTCAATCTGAGCAAATAAATCCAGAGCATGTTGAACTCTCAAGCAGTTGTGGACAGAGAGACACCTGTGGCACTGAGTGAGGGGAGACCAAAACAATAAGTTCATCGAATCATCTGCCTCAATTAGGATTTGATTTCTGAATTCTGAGACGTATTTATCTGTTCACTATAATTTATGAATTTGTTATACAATCATCATTGTGCATCATTAAAACTGCATTTTAGCTATCTTCTCTCTGTCATCATTGATAATATTGAGGTTGTGTGTGTGTACTTGTTTAGCTATACTTTTGAGGGCCAAATCTCCTCACTTAAATAGTGAAATAGTATGACCACTTTTACATGTCCTCACTTGTTAAAGTCTTATAAATCAGTCGAATCGTGTTTCTGTTTAAATCTAGTGTCCTGCACAGTTCTCTGTGATGGTTATCAGTCATTCTTGAGAAGTGGGACAAAACGGTGCAAAATTGAAAAAATGAAACTTTGTACACAGACAAATGAAACTACATTTATGTATCTTATATGTACTAAGCTACTGAGCTATGCTTTGATGCAACCTCCTAACTTTCTCTTTTTTTAACAAAATGTGCTTTTTACCTTGGACTGTGTAATATAATTTCAACTTTATCTTTAACAGCATTCAATATGTTTTTAACATTTCAAAACACATTCTCATGTTAGCTGATAGATTACACTTTCACATGTGACCAACAATTCCACAACAAAAATAAAATATCATAATGAACTATTGTCAAAATGTGACACATCTGACGGTGGTGATGAAAACCTGAATTTGTTGTCATTTTAACTATCAAATACATTGGATCAATCAATTACTGTATTAAAACAAACACAACAAACAGTGAGTTTGTTATTGTTTATAAAGCTTTTATTTAAGAGTCACATTTAAGTATTTTGATATATTATTGGAACACAAAATCTGACGGTGGTGACATCTGACGGTGTTGACAAATTTGGCATTTCTTTCACAAAACAAATAGAGTTCATGAAGTAGCCATTTAGTTTTTTCTGTTGATGCTAGATGCCAATGGAACCTGCTTCAGGAGAATAAAAATATCTAAATATTTCAAATAATTTCCTCAGAAATTGGAAGATGGTGTTGACATATCATGGTTGTGACCAGGAAATATTAACATTAGGATTTAAAATATTCTAAAACTATAAAACTTAGCAGAGCCTGTCTGACAGTGATGTACTCTACGGAGAAGGATTGTGGCGAGGGGGTTCTTTAGAGTGACAGCTGCCCCTGATATTCCCTGATTTTATTACATTTTAATAAATGTCTGACGGTGTTGACAAAAAGTGGGGACACAACTTTGAAACCTTATGAAACATGCATGTATCACTGAAAAACAACCTTGCTTTGATATGAGACTTTATTAGTGTTACTTTTCATAAGACAATGTCTTTTTCATCATTAAAAATCATTTTTATCCATTTTATAGCATATGAATGATTGAACCCTTCTCTGTGGACACACTGTTTTAGATGTAGTGAGAAGACAATAAGTGTCATAGATTTCACATAATAATGATTACATCAAATTGAAGGGGATAATTGTGTTAAATACATTTTATTAATAACCCCCATAACATTTACAATTGAAAATATTTTTTATTTTTAAACCTAATAGCAGTTAAAATTGCTGGACATGTTTTGTCCCATGTCTCAAGAATGACTGTTAAATCAAGAGTAGGGTTAGGCCATAGAAAATATTATTAACCCAATATAAAAACCATGGGAGTTTATGAGATGTGCTCACTAATAGAGTGAAACCTGTGTGATATCAAAGACTAGAGAATAGAAGTACCGGTTGTTGAGGTATAGAAAGCATTTTTAAATGTGGAACCCTTGTTCTCTTGATCAAATCCTGTACGGACAATTGTAATGACGAACTCGTTCACTGTTCAATAGAAATAGTGGGTAGAAAGGCTATCAACAACCGAATAGGGTTGTCAAAACGACGGGAGTTAGTGACCCAAAAATTTGATGGGACAAACAATCCTTTTCGAATCCTCGAATCAATTGAACGTTCGCAAAGAGCTTGACTGACATGATTCACAAACGTTTCGAATCTTCAGCTGTGCTTCGAAAGCGCCCATCACTACAAGAAAGTAACTTATCTCTGATTAGTCAGGCATGAATAGTTGCTATGTATTTGTAAATGTATTTTAAATGAAACCGTATTTAAAAATTGTTCAGACCGCTGCAGAAGTAGCACAGCCTCACTGGTTGCTTTTCTCATCGCTACTCGAAATGGATCGACCACAATTATTTTTTCTTCTGGATGAGGCATTTCTGTAGATCATTTGTGATTGCTGGTGCAAATTTATGTCAGAATCTTTTTAATTATAAAATCTTTAAAATTGTTTTTTTATTTTTATAGGATACTGTTTTAGGGCTGAGATATCCCCAGCGGCTGAGATTTAAATGTGGTTCAATGTGGGATTCGGCTTTTTGAGCCGTCAGGCGCCCCCTAGAGAACCAGTCTGTTTACCTTATTACATTGCCTTCTAACCCTGCGTTACCTTCTGTAGGTTATGTGTGTGATTCCTATTATCAGAGCGTAAGCCGTGTCGGTGATGCGAGGGCCAGTGCGTTGGGTGTTCTGGGGTGTGAAGGACACTCTGTTAAAGGTCCGGTGTTCTGTCGATGTAGCATACTTTGTCAGAATAGCATACCGGAAGTTGGGTTTTATAGCAGGGTCTATCAATTTAGCCTACTTTGTCAAAACAGCATACCAGTGTTTGTGAAGGGTATGCTGTTTTGATAGTCCTTGGTTTAATAAAAATACAGTTTATAAAGGGATATGCTGTTTTGATAGCCCCTGGTTTAATAAAATACAGTTTATAAAGGGGTATGCTGTTTTGATAGCCCCTGGTTTAATAGAAAAATACAGTTTATAAAGGGATATGCTGTTTTGATAGCCCCTGGTTTAATAAAAATACAGTTTATAAAGGGATATGCTGTTTTGATAGCCCCTGGTTTAATAAAATACAGTTTATAAAGGGGTATGCTGTTTTGATAGCCCCTGGTTTAATAAAAATACAGTTTATAAAGGGGTATGCTGTTTTGATAGCCCCTGGTTTAATAAAAAATACAGTTTATAAAGGGGTATGCTGTTTTGATAGCCCCTGGTTTAATAAAAATACAGTTTATAAAGGGGTATGCTGTTTTGATAGCCCCTGGTTTAATAGAAAAATACAGTTTATAAAGGGGTATGCTGTTTTGATAGCCCCTGGTTTAATAAAAATACAGTTTATAAAGGGGTATGCTGTTGTGATAGCCCCTGGTTTAATAGAAAAATACAGTTTATAAAGGGGTATGCTGTTTTGATAGCCCCTGGTTTAATAAAAATACAGTTTATAAAGGGGTATGCTGTTTTGATAGCCCCTGGTTTAACAAAAATACAGTTTATAAAGGGGTATGCTGTTGTGATAGCCCCTGGTTTAATAGAAAAATACAGTTTATAAAGGGGTATGCTGTTTTGATAGCCCCTGGTTTAATAAAAATACAGTTTATAAAGGGGTATGCTGTTTTGATAGCCCCTGGTTTAATAGAAAAATACAGTTTATAAAGGGGTATGCTGTTTTGATAGCCCCTGGTTTAATAGAAAAATACAGTTTATAAAGGGGTATGCTGTTTTGATAGCCCCTGGTTTAATAGAAAATACAGTTTATAAAGGGGTATGCTGTTTTGATAGCCCCTGGTTTAATAATAAAATACAGTTTATAAAGGGGTATGCTGTTTTGATAGCCCCTGGTTTAATAATAAAATACAGTTTATAAAGGGGTATGCTGTTTTGATAGCCCCTGGTTTAATAATAAAATACAGTTTATAAAGGGGTATGCTGTTTTGATAGCCCCTGGTTTAACAAAAATACAGTTTATAAAGGGGTATGCTGTTGTGATAGCCCCTGGTTTAATAGAAAAATACAGTTTATAAAGGGGTATGCTGTTTTGATAGCCCCTGGTTTAATAAAAATACAGTTTATAAAGGGGTATGCTGTTTTGATAGCCCCTGGTTTAATAGAAAAATACAGTTTATAAAGGGGTATGCTGTTTTGATAGCCCCTGGTTTAATAGAAAAATACAGTTTATAAAGGGGTATGCTGTTTTGATAGCCCCTGGTTTAATAGAAAAATACAGTTTATAAAGGGGTATGCTGTTTTGATAGCCCCTGGTTTAATAGAAAATACAGTTTATAAAGGGGTATGCTGTTTTGATAGCCCCTGGTTTAACAAAAATACAGTTTATAAAGGGGTATGCTGTTGTGATAGCCCCTGGTTTAATAGAAAAATACAGTTTATAAAGGGGTATGCTGTTTTGATAGCCCCTGGTTTAATAAAAATACAGTTTATAAAGGGGTATGCTGTTTTGATAGCCCCTGGTTTAATAGAAAAATACAGTTTATAAAGGGGTATGCTGTTTTGATAGCCCCTGGTTTAATAGAAAAATACAGTTTATAAAGGGGTATGCTGTTTTGATAGCCCCTGGTTTAATAGAAAATACAGTTTATAAAGGGGTATGCTGTTTTGATAGCCCCTGGTTTAATAATAAAATACAGTTTATAAAGGGGTATGCTGTTTTGATAGCCCCTGGTTTAATAATAAAATACAGTTTATAAAGGGGTATGCTGTTTTGATAGCCCCTGGTTTAATAATAAAATACAGTTTATAAAGGGGTATGCTGTTTTGATAGCCCCTGGTTTAATAATAAAATACAGTTTATAAAGGGGTATGCTGTTTTGATAGCCCCTGGTTTAATAATAAAATACAGTTTATAAAGGGGTATGCTGTTTTGATAGCCTCTGGTTTAACAAAAATACAGTTTATAAAGGGGTATGCTGTTGTGATAGCCCCTGGTTTAATAGAAAAATACAGTTTATAAAGGGGTATGCTGTTTTGATAGCCCCTGGTTTAATAAAAATACAGTTTATAAAGGGGTATGCTGTTTTGATAGCCCCTGGTTTAATAGAAAAATACAGTTTATAAAGGGGTATGCTGTTTTGATAGCCCCTGGTTTAATAGAAAAATACAGTTTATAAAGGGGTATGCTGTTTTGATAGCCCCTGGTTTAACAAAAATACAGTTTATAAAGGGGTATGCTGTTGTGATAGCCCCTGGTTTAATAGAAAAATACAGTTTATAAAGGGGTATGCTGTTTTGATAGCCCCTGGTTTAATAAAAATACAGTTTATAAAGGGGTATGCTGTTTTGATAGCCCCTGGTTTAATAGAAAAATACAGTTTATAAAGGGGTATGCTGTTTTGATAGCCCCTGGTTTAATAGAAAAATACAGTTTATAAAGGGGTATGCTGTTTTGATAGCCCCTGGTTTAATAGAAAATACAGTTTATAAAGGGGTATGCTGTTTTGATAGCCCCTGGTTTAATAGAAAAATACAGTTTATAAAGGGGTATGCTGTTTTGATAGCCCCTGGTTTAATAGAAAAATACAGTTTATAAAGGGGTATGCTGTTTTGATAGCCCCTGGTTTAATAGAAAATACAGTTTATAAAGGGGTATGCTGTTTTGATAGCCCCTGGTTTAATAATAAAATACAGTTTATAAAGGGGTATGCTGTTTTGATAGCCCCTGGTTTAATAATAAAATACAGTTTATAAAGGGGTATGCTGTTTTGATAGCCCCTGGTTTAATAATAAAATACAGTTTATAAAGGGGTATGCTGTTTTGATAGCCCCTGGTTTAATAAAAAATACAGTTTTTAAAGGGGTATGCTGTTTTGATAGCCCCTGGTTTAATAAAAATACAGTTTATAAAGGGGTATGCTGTTTTGATAGCCCCTGGTTTAATAAAAAATACAGTTTATAAAGGGGTATGCTGTTGTGATAGCCCCTGGTTTAATAAAAAATACAGTTTATAAAGGGGTATGCTGTTGTGATAGCCCCTGGTTTAATAGAAAATACAGTTTATAAAGGGGTATGCTGTTTTGATAGCCCCTGGTTTAATAGAAAATACAGTTTATAAAGGGGTATGCTGTTTTGATAGCCCCTGGTTTAATAAAAATACAGTTTATAAAGGGATATGCTGTTTTGATAGCCCCTGGTTTAATAGAAAATACAGTTTATAAAGGGGTATGCTGTTTTGATAGCCCCTGGTTTAACAAAAATACAGTTTATAAAGGGGTATGCTGTTTTGATAGCCCCTGGTTTAATAAAAAATACAGTTTATAAAGGGGTATGCTGTTTTGATAGCCCCTGGTTTAATAAAAATACAGTTTATAAAGGGATATGCTGTTTTGATAGCCCCTGGTTTAATAGAAAATACAGTTTATAAAGGGGTATGCTGTTTTGATAGCCCCTGGTTTAACAAAAATACAGTTTATAAAGGGGTATGCTGTTTTGATAGCCCCTGGTTTAATAAAAAATACAGTTTATAAAGGGGTATGCTGTTTTGATAGCCCCTGGTTTAATAAGAAATACAGTTTATAAAGGGGTATGCTGTTTTGATATCCCCTGGTTTAATAAAAAATACAGTTTATAAAGGGGTATGCTGTTTTGATAGCCCCTGGTTTAATAAAAATACAGTTTATAAAGGGGTATGCTGTTTTGATAGCCCCTGGTTTAATAAAAAATACAGTTTATAAAGGGGTATGCTGTTTTGATAGCCCCTGGTTTAATAAAAAATACAGTTTATAAAGGGGTATGCTGTTTTGATAGCCCCTGGTTTAATAAAAATACAGTTTATACAGGGGTATGCTGTTTTGATAGCCCCTGGTTTAATAAGAAATACAGTTTATAAAGGGGTATGGTGTTTTGATAGCCCCTGGTTTAATAAAAATACAGTTTATAAAGGGGTATGGTGTTTTGATAGCCCCTGGTTTAATAAAAATACAGTTTATAAAGGGGTATGCTGTTTTGATATCCCCTGGTTTAATAAAAATACAGTTTATAAAGGGGTATGTTTTGATAGCCCCTGGTTTAATAAAAATACAGTTTATAAAGGGGTATGTTTTGATAGCCCCTGGTTTAATAAAAATACAGTTTATAAAGGGGTATGCTGTTTTGATAGCCCCTGGTTTAATAAAAATACAGTTTATAAAGGGGTATGCTGTTTTGATAGCCCCTGGTTTAATAAAAAAATACAGTTTATAAAGGGTTATTCTGTTTTGATAGCCCCTGGTTTAATAAAAAAATACAGTTTATAAAGGGGTATGCGGTTTTGATAGCCCCTGGTTTAATAGAAAAATACAGTTTATAAAGGGGTATGCTGTTTTGATAGCCCCTGGTTTAATAGAAAAATACAGTTTATAAAGGGGTATGCTGTTTTGATAGCCCCTGGTTTAATAAAAATACAGTTTATAAAGGGGTATGCTGTTTTGATAGACCCTGGTTTAATAAAAATACAGTTTATAAAGGGGTATGCTGTTTTGATAGCCCCTGGTTTAATAAAAAATACAGTTTATAATGGGGTATGGTGTTTTGATAGCCCCTGGTTTAATAAAAAATACAGTTTATAATGGGGTATGGTGTTTTGATAGCCCATGGTTTAATAAAAAATACAGTTTATAATGGGGTATGGTGTTTTGATAGCCTCTGGTTTAATAAAAAATACAGTTTATAATGGGGTATGGTGTTTTGATAGCCCCTGGTTTAATAAAAAATACAGTTTATAATGGGGTATGCTGTTTTGATAGCCCCTGGTTTAATAAAAAATACAGTTTATAATGGGGTATGGTGTTTTGATAGCCCATGGTTTAATAAAAATACAGTCGATGTATTTAATCTCGGTTAGAATGCGCCAAACGCTAGAACCTCGAGTTAACACCAGATTTAACGTTTTAACACGACATTACGGGACTTTATGACCCCACTTGCTAAAAATAATATATTGAAAACGTCTGTCAACATTTCTTGTGATTGTACAAGGCATGCAATTAGGTAATGTGTATATAATATGCAATATATTACACCAACGCTTACCGCGTGTAATCTTAGTATGCTGAAATGATGGTTTAAATTTAACGCATGCGCAATTCAACAAATTTCACTGCTGCGCATGCGCATTAACCGAAGGTATGCCATTCTGCCAGTATGGTGTTCCGTCAGAACACCCGGCGCTCGGTTGGAGAGCAGTACTGCAGCGAAGCAGAGCGAGCAGGACTCAAGCTGCCAGCTGCACAGGTAGAAACTGCTTTCAGACAGGCTTACCGACACCAATCACTCCTATTTCCCAACTATAGCAGAGCTCAGGGCATGAACAGCCAGGTGTGGTGGACTGGACTAGTGAGGGACACTTGCCCGGTGTGGGGTAGATGACCCTGCTTTACTGGATAGACTAGCCAACAACCTCTATCACAACTTCTGTGGACCATAAAACTGGGAGGTAAGGGGTATTTGACTACTCAGATATTTTAGCCTTTAAAATAGTTATTTTTCTTTCAAACTTAGTATTTTAAACGGTTTTTATGTCTAATTCCAGAATCCCCTTTAGGGGGCGCTTGTTCAGTACACTTCTCCATTGATAGTTATTTCTTATCCTCTAATAAAATAACAAATTGAAATAGCTTGAATGCAGGCAAGTATGCTGAAGTATTTTACACTGACTTTAAAATGAGGAAGATGGATTTTTATAATCTCAAATTGTGTCACCATCAGGTGTTTCCTGATTCTTATAGCACCCTCAAGTTTGCACCGCTTTTGGACTCGAGCAAGGCGTAGTGTCCAACTTCGACAAGCGTTTGGAAGGGGTCCTGAGGGGATGTGGACTTCTCACTCACTTCTCATTTCTCCTGACCTCAGAAGAAGCTGGGGTTGCTAAGCCAGACCCTGCTATTTTTACCCAGGCACTGGTATGGTTTGGTGTTCCAGCCTCCAGTGTAGTTCATGTTGGGGACCATTATGTGAATGACTACCTGACCTCACGCTCATTGGGTATTCGAGGTTACCTGCTTGATAGACAAGACTGTCATGGGCACCTTGATGTTCCTCCACAGCATAGATTACACAACCTAGATGAACTACCTGCTCAATTAAAACAGGACACAGACTGAGAGTGCACAAATTTTATCCAGTGCAGCTGATAATTATGTAATGTTGCTGCAGGGTTAAACTAATTTTTAAATGGACCATATTTTTTCCAGATGCACGTTTCATATGATGAAACAAGATGAAACATCAGAATGTGGGACTAGAAAACAAAAAATCATGTTCTTTTAGAAGTTTAGATTGAATTAAATTGTAATATACTGCCAATACATGATATTTTATTGTTAATCTGCCAATAAATTATATATTGTTTGTGAAAATTGTGTTATCCACTCATTCGTAAATATAGCATTTGGTAAAATACTGGTCAGATATGTCCCGAAATATAAAGGTTTTACTCATAGGCTCAGTCTCTTTCGCACTCTCTCTCAGTTCAATTTTCAATTCATATTGCTTTATTGGCATGACATACTTAGATACATATTGCCAAAGCATTGTACATAGCAGAATAAAAACAAATATGTATATAATATATATCCATAAATAAACAAAATACATGTCAAATACATCTATATATATATTTATATAAACATTAATGGTACTACTAATGCAGATGTGAGCATTTCTAAATATGTTGTGCTACCAAAGAGGAAGCAGGTCCTTCGCCAAGTAATATTCTTAATTTGTCATTTTCATGGAGTGACTGGAACTCAGGAATAATCTGCTGTATTTGACTGTACAGCGCGTCTCTTAAGGACGTGTATTTGTCACAGTGGAGGAGAAAGTGTTCCTCCGTCTCAACTGATCCAGATCTACATTCATTACAGATTCGCTCTACTTTAGGTAACCACGTCTTTTTATGTCGTCCTCTTTCAATAGCCAGCTGGTGGTCACTCAGTCTGTACTTCGTCAGTAAATGTCTGTGAGTTATATTCCTGACTGAGACCAGATAATCAGCCAGACTGTACTCTCTGTTGAGTTTCAGATAATATTGGAGACGACTTTGGTCTTTGGTTTGTTCTTTCCAATGCTGTATGTATGTCTCCTTCTCTTCATAATTTCTTTGATTCTTCCAGGTTTTTCAGGGTTGGTGATATTGAGTGCTTTGTTAGTCAGATCTGACACCAATACACAAAGTTGACTTTTTTGGGCACTAATTTTTTGTGTTTTTAGTGCTTTAAAATGAAGAGAATCTTCAGAACTAGAGTTTAAGTGAATCCAGTACTTTAAAACTCTTTTTTTAATGATTACATTTATGGGGAGATGGCCTAACGCCGCTCTGCAGGCATTATTAGGTGCTTCTGTGCACATGAAGGATGTTTCTGCACAACTCTACATGCAGAGCTTCTAAAGGGTGCTTGTGCCAATCTTTATGGCTGTAGTTACTCATTGGGCCCCAGATCCCGCTTCCATAACAGGGCAATAGGCAGTATGATACTATCAAAAATCTTTGTCCAGATTCTGATGGGGATGTCTATTTTGAATAATTTTGTTCATATGGCGTGTAGTGCCCTGCGGGCTTTTACAAGAAATTTTTTATTGCCAAATTGAAATTTCTTGTGGGAGTTTAAACCAGACCAAGATAATTATATTGTAAAGCATGTTGAAGTGTGGTGGTGTTTAAAGTAAATATATGTTTATGTTCTAGATTTCTGTTTTTTTTTTTCCTGAAATATCATTAACTTAGTTTTTTGGATGTTGACTTCTAAGTTCCAATCATGGCAGTATTTAGTTAAAATGTCAAGGTTCTTCTCTCTCTCTCTAAAGAGTTTATTTGCAAAAACATAACTTTTTTTCTCAAAACAAAACATGATTTTTGAAAATTCTTAAAAACGGATGTTTTTGCATATTAAATTTTCATATATATACACAGAATGATCAATTGACAAATAATTAATAAATTGATAAGGACGTGTATATAAAGAAATTAATCTATAGTTAAAGATAAAAACGTGTTATTTAATATTTTCTATAAACTCAGCAGAGGGAGCTGTATTAAATGTCTTGTAGTGGACTGAATTCAAGATTCAAGATTTTTTTTATTTGTCGTATACACAATTATACAGGGTATAACCAGCAGTTTTTATTGGCCGAATGAGGGACATTATTAAAGTTGGTGTGACAGTTGTACTTTATGAATTTTCATGGTCCGATAAGCTGAAAGTCGATAAGATGAAAGCCAAACAAAATTATTTATATAATCTAATCATTTGTTTGTTTTTTACATCACTGGCCGAATGAATCAGAATATAAATTATTAAGTGAAATAGTTCAGACAATAAAATAAAGACAATAGGGGTAGTTTCTGTAGTCATTGTTTCAGCGCCGAGGCTGCTGTGGATGGATCACTTAACCCTAATACCCAAATACTCTTATTCCTCCCCATCTGCTCCAGCAGATACCAGCAATGGTTAGACATGAAAAGACTGACAAACTGGGGCAAAAATGGCAAAAAGTAAAATATGAAAATGATTATGCTCTTCAATTATTGTGGAATTTGCATACGATGAGAAGATTATGAAACGAGGGCAAACACCAGCAGGACACAGACGGTGAATTTCCATGTCGTTGTTCCCCGAGTGCTTCCTCAGGCGATGTTCACATAATCGACAACTGAAATGCATCATCTCTTTTGTGTTTCTATCTTGCTGCTCCGTAAGAGTGTTGTGTATATTGCTGGAGTTCCCTCAGCAGAGCGCTTAAAACAAAGCTGGCTTTAGAGGCTCAGCCAGTCGGCTATGAGGGGCTGTGCTGCAATCCAATTGAAAACCTTAATGGGATTGGGAAACCCATCAACAGAGGATCGTGGTAGAAGAAGAAAGGGAGAGGAGATCGAGGTTAAGAGCAGTTAAGATGAAATACAGGAAATACAGATGGAAGAAAGACAAAAATAAAGGCTCCAAAAGTACAGAACGGAACCACTATTTTGGGATCTCCAAAGAACCTTTCAGCAAACAGTTCCACTAGAAAAAAAAAATTATCTTAGCATGAAAAGCATTTTAAATCTAAATAATTTTTTGCCACCATAAGGAACCTTTTGTGCTGTGGAAAAGTTCCATGGATGTTATTAAAGAATCTTTACTGGCATATATCCTGGGGCACTTGAGGGAAATACTACTTGCTTTGTAAATAAATCAAATAGCATAAAATATGTGGAGAGAATTGAAGCTAAAATAGGGATTGAGCACAGAAAGTAAATTACAAGCAAATAAAAAAATAATAAAATACTCACGCAATGTCCATCATGCAGGCACTTTGCATCGTGGTAACTCATGCGTAAGCTTAACTGCTCTCAGCCATGATCTAGGGGCCTTCCCCTCATCTCACAAAAGGTTTAGCCAAACAAACAAATAAATAAATAGGCAAGTAAGTAAATAAAGGAGCTGAGCTTTACCCGCAGCAAAAAGAGCACTATGGCTCTTTGTTTGACCCTTTTAAAATAATCAGATGGAGGATACACATGGACATTGCGGTTTATAACTTGAGTTACTTCATTAAAAGTGTGATGAAACGAGAAATTACGATAGGTAAGAAAGAATCAGGTCCAGTCAAAAATGTGCCGCACTTCGTGATATTTGGAAAAATATGCAAACTTAGACAAAGAGGTCAAAACACTGAACAAAACGTCATACAGCCAAGCATGTGACAGTCTTAATGGAATCATCTAATTCTTACCTTCATGACTGATGATCAGTGATAGTCAAGAAAACACCTCATTCTCCATATACAACCAAAATAATATTTCAACATTATTTACAAAGCATTTTTCCCAACATGAAACAAGACAGTATTTTAAAGAGAATGACGGATGGTGTTTACAGTATATCATACATAAATGTCAATAAATAAGCAGTTAACCAGGTTTAAACAGGATTCAGTTGAAACAAAGCAAAAGATGCAACACTGAGCATCATCTCTAGTCTAAGGCCAATTCATCCGTTAGTCTATGAGTGACATCATCACGGATGACTGCAATTCCACATCTGGAAATTATGCAATGACTGCATGTTACAAAACCTTACTTCACCTTTTTATCCAAAGTACTCTCATAAAGACCAAAACAAAAAACCATTACATTTGATGAATCTGAGGTTTAACACTCAATTACATACTTTTCTGTCACTGCACTCTCATTCACTCATTTTTGTGAATTTTATACACAGTCCTTATACAATCCATCGATCAAATTTGTTTGTTTATATAATACATTTTTATAGTTAAATTACATATCAGGATCAGCCACATAGATCAATAAATAAACTTTGATCAATCATCCTGAATCGGTTCTTTCAGGCTGATCTAAATCATTCACATAGACAGTAACTCAAATGTTGCCCATGCTAACAGCCTAACTGTTTAATTTATCACTTGGATGACTTTTGGTATCATTATATCAAATATTTCATGAATCTTCACACAGTGATCAGACTTCAGTAAATGCTTCCGCGATCTCATAACAGAACACGGCCAGATCTAAGTCCACCAAATCATTTTCTTTTTCTTTTCTTTGTACTAGAGCAGTCATTTGCCAGCTTCCGAGAAGGGGTTTGACTGAATAAAACCTACAATGGCATATTTTATATGTAAACCAGCACCACATTTTGACATTCAACAATCAATCAACATTTGATTTATAACATGAGATTGGCAAAAGCTTTGGGACAGATAAGTCAATGAGAACAAAATGAACATGGATTAAAATATTTCAGTGTAAAAGTTTCCATATATCTTATAAGCATAAGTTGATAAGGACAATGTGCATCAAATTGAATATTATCAATAATGATTTGAGCCTCTGTATGCATATGTGTGCCCTAATAAACATGAAAATGGTGCACTTTAGGATACAGTGAAGTGTTCTTTTCCTCAAGTGAGTCGTTCTACCAACATCCATCATGGAAAACATAAGTGCAGATCTATTGGTGACTATTCACAATGTGTTTGAAATGTGCATCACACAAGTGCACAGTGAAATGTGTGTAATTATGTGATCAGACATGCATGCATCCAATCATATCATATGTGAACATGCAGATGTTATGTGATATACCGTGACTAAAAATAGTGAACATACTGAGGCTCCGTTTACAAACCATTTACCCTACTGATGTTGACAAATCTTAGAGAGCACATTATATGAACAAGCACTTTTTGTGCATGAAGAAAATATCGTGTTGGATTTGTGAATCTATGCATAACTTCAAGTTACATGTCAAAATTGTGAAATTTGTCACTATACATTCCAATATTTTCTATTAAAAAAAACAAAATAAAAGTGTTATAATGTGTAAAAGATATTATTTGTCCCTCAGAGCCGGCTATAGTGTCTTATGTTTGCTGTTAATCTATGAAAAGTTTACATTTTTTAAATAAACATAAGGAGATCAAGCTAAAATAAATTGGTAGAGTCTGTTGTAGTTTTAATATTACTATGCTACCTGACTGACTTAAATGTTAAGTTATCTCCCATTCTTTATCCATTAGCGTGATACAGAACATAATGTGATATTATATCCATGTTAAAAAGTATATAATAAACTACTTTTTAGTGAGTTTCACATCCCATTAATGGCATATTATTAGTGTTTTGCTTATAATAAGAGTATTTTAAAAGAAAAACTGGGAGAGTGTTATCTTGTACATCTATAACGATATTTATAGCTTTAAGATAAGCTCTGTTAGTAAGAATGATTTCTCTAAAACCTCTCTCATAGTTTTCACTTTCAGATCAGTTTTTTTGGCCATCGATCCGTACCTTATTCGAAATGGCCCTGTCTCTACATCACTGGATCCTGTAGTTGAGTTCCATGTAGCTTTTTCGGAGTTCTTCTTTCAGAGTTTCTCAGTTTTTGAGTTCCATCTTTAGCTCTTGTCATTGCTGTTGTTGTTCCAAAAATATCCTTTTTGGAATGACACAGTCTGTCTGAATGTAAAGTTCCATGTTTGATTGAGTCCTCCCACTGCCCATATCGAAATGCTCTCAATATGTGCTGCGTTCACCAGCTGTGCCAGTCTGGGAAACGCAGTCATAGTGAAGTCCAGGTGTAAGATGGAAGATTTTGTGGTCTCGTTTTTACGAGAGCACCTGCGTGAGCTCCAGAAAACGCAGGTCAAACCACTGCATGAGAAAAACACAAATGAAAAATAAAAGCATTACATCATTGCAAGCAATGTAGAAACCTTTTTGTTCACATGATCAAACTACTCCAAAACACTTTACAAATTAATACCTTGTGCGTAAGGAACATTTTCTGATGAGGTGAGAAGACAAGATGGAAGTGGAAGAGAAAATTAACAAAACATACACATATGTAAGACAAACATGACAGTGTTTTTCTTCAAACTGATGACTGATGCAAATGTATTGATATGTTACTGTGGAAAGATTGCCACAGTTCTACCTAACTATTAGAAATGCCTTACGACGCTGACAAAGTATGTGACAACGTCCTGTTGACAAATCTAATTAAAGGTTTGCAATACTCTGTCAACAAGCAGCACTGTGAGCAGACTGGCAGAGATAACGGAGTATTTGTATGGACAAAATTCCAACAATTCCATTTCTAATTGCGGAATTATGTCTGGGGATATTCAGGTCCTCCAGTGATTACACATAATCTGCCCACATACACTCACAACATAACATGAAATATGCTAAGAGGTTAAGGTTTAGATACACTTGACTGAATCATTTTTAAAAATTGTTTAATTTTAAAGCTTTAATTTTTGAAAAGAGGTTTGTAGACGAATATAAATTATTTCTACATATCATAACCTGTATTCATTGACCGTCTTAGGACAGAGTGACAACAGATGGCTAAACTATCATCTTAAACCCTTGAGCAAAGACAAATCATAGGCCATTAAAAGATAAAGGCCTCACACATATGCTGGTCTCAGCATGCAAAACACCCCCTATTGATGATAATAATTAGACACTGCACGACACTTAACACATGACACTACAGCTCAGCAAAAAGTTGTGTAAAAATGGAAAAGTAGCACCAGAATACCTGTTTCTGAGTGACAGCATGATGTCCCACCCGTCAGAATACTCCTAGGCTTCTCCGACCAACACGAAATGGTGTTACCTCGCCCACAACCACCCCGTCTCCACCAACAACTAGAAAGACAATGTGTGAACTCTACAAATGACCTCTTTCTCCTCCACAAAAAAACTGTATTGCACAGTTATTAAACAAAGAGAGATATAAAACCAAATAAATAACCTGCTCTTGGGAAATTATATGCTGGAATACATAACCATATTTTATTACATTCTAAAATGCAATATTAAGCAGCACAAGTGTTTTTAACATTGATAATAATAAGAAATGTTTCCTGAGCATTACATTAGCATATTAGTAGGATTTGTGAAGGATCACGTGACACTGAAGACTGGAGTAATGGCATCTTTGCTTTGACAGTAATAAATTACATTTTAAAATGTATTAAATTAGAAAATAGCTCTTTTAAATTGCAACCATATTTCACATTACAGTTTTACTGTTTTTTAATTTTAAAAGTTAAGCAATACAGATAAATACATTTAAAGGTGTGCTAAATGAATAATACTCACTTTAGTAAAGTGCAGAGCAGCATGAGTAGAACACTGCCCACCACACACAACACCAGCATGGTGGCCACGGTCTGCTGCCTGTGGTTAGACGCCACCACAGCCAAGAGATCTGCATGTTCGCAACGCATACCCACAAAGCCAGGATGACATCTACACAAACAAGACTGATTTATTATAACTGAAAAGGGGGCCTTTATTAAACTAAAGCCAAATATGACAATATGCATGGCAATATATTAGTATATTCAATAGATGTTAGTAAAGCATTTCATCCTAAAATGAGGAATCTGCCAGTATCATGTTCCTAAAATCAATCAAATTCAAATTGACTATAATTCATTTGACATTTTGTGGTGAACTATGACATACGGCTGTGGACATAGAGAAAAGAAAACAATACATTCCCTAACAACAGGAGGACTCATACCAACTCAGACACAAGAACCAACACACAAGCAGTCAAATTTATACACAGAAATGCAATTTAGCAAAGGACAAAACATGCTTGTATCTTGACAAGGACAGCTTAATGAAAACGCTGTCAGCAAGAATTTATCCAAGTCAGTAAACAATCAAAATGCATGTCTGTCCGTTTAGCCATTTAATCTCATTATGTAAAAATATATGATGTTTGACCAGAAAAAAAAAAATACAAATGAGATTTAAAAACAAAAAAAATCTGACCCAAACTACAATCGTAGTAAAAGGATTTCTGGAATCTTTTTTTTTTTTCAGTAATCAAGATACACAGCATTTGATTTCAAATAAAAACTGCCATAGCAATGCTGACTGACAGCATTAAATAAAGCAGCACTTAACCAGTCGCTACAGTCTGAGCAGTCTCTATATAGCGAGTGAAAAATATATGACTGTGTGAACATACAGGTGTTTTGACTCCTTGAAAACAGACTGTTCTTAACCATCAAAAAAAAAAAAAAACTAATGTGAAAATATGGATTGTTAACAGACCCGGGGAAGTCACAATTCAGGAAAAAATCATGAAAAAAACTGTCATAAAAAAGGACAATCTTAGAACTTACACGCATGCAGGTGTTTCCTCCAGTATGAGAAAGCGGCATGTGCCATGAAAACAGAAGTGGCTGTGGGAGTCGGGGCAGTCATCAAAGTGAGAGTGGACAACAGCTGCTATAAATTCTTCAAGAACAAAATAAACAGAAGCTAGGTTTAATATGGATATAAATGACCATTTTTGGATTAATAAAATATAAAGATCTATGCAAAAATTACTTAAAAACATGTTTGCAAATGTTATGCCTGATGACCAATAATAATAATAATAATAATACCGTTGACCAGCATCTCAGTTCATAATAAATTTGTGAACAACACACAAGATGACATCATTACTAATCCCACTTTAACACAAACAGAACAGAATAACCTTTATTATTATTATAAGAATTACAGAACCTCAGACATTTTGATCTTCTTAGAAGGACAATACACACAAAGTGTATTCAAATACAGACATCTGTTTCCACATCTCACTCACTGAGATAAAATGCGGGAAAACATCTCTCTCACAATATGCATCAGTTCATTTAGATATAGTCTTACTTTAAGTGTGTTCGGATCTATGGGGACTTATAAAGGTATTCTGGAACGAGCAAAGTATGGCACGGGCCGTCTAGAATATTAGTCAATCGCCTCTGTCTAATGACCAAGACTGACGAGTTTGTGAATATGAGATCCGTATACCGGCCGGTATGAGACTCAAGTGTTATAGGAATAAAATTAATGAGATTCAATACGATTAAAGAGCGAAATAGAATAATCAAATGTGAGGATAATAATAATAATTAGAAATGAACAAACAACCAGTTGGCATTTCAACCTAAATTCGAGGTCATAATAAAATGGAGTCAGATTAGATCATAAAATAGAGTCAAATTAGAGTTTAATTTAAATTAAATAACTTTGTGCTCCGAAAAGACTGAACACGCAGGAAACCTTCATCCACCACGGGATACCTCCATTGCACCAATTCGTGGACCTTACAATTATCATCAAAGCTAGAGCCAAATTAGTGATGTTTTGTGGAAGGCACTGGTGGAAACCGAAGAAGTGGAAGGATTCCAAGACATTCCAAGTTCTCAGCCAATCAGAATTATAGGATTTTATATTATCTGGAAGATCACAGCCCTTTGGATTTAATATTTTCAAGACTTGCCAGTTTCTCAGACTCTATCCTCCCTAAGGCACACTTCTGCTTTTAACATGGTATAAGACAAGAAAAAGCAAGACTTAGCCAGGACTTCCGGTCAAGATCTGAGGGGCTCTCTTGAAATTGACAGATTCCCATTTCTAATCATTGTGAGCTTTGTCTACAGAAGGTATTTACATTGGATAAAAACTGTCTGCAGTATAATGAATAAAAAAGCTAATTTTAATGGACAATGATTAAAATCTTCTTTGTGTTAGCAGCCTAATATTACTATGTGTCCCCTTCTAACATTTTTTATGAATTGAGGACAAAATAGAATCTAAAAGGTTTTGTGTTTTTTTTTTTTAAACATAAGAAAAAAAATGTAGGATGGGGACTTGGTTCTATCCATGGGTTGTTGATGGAACTTTGACATGTGGCCGTTGCACTGAAAAATAAATGCACGGTTGCAGTTGATTGTTGAGGGGCAGGGTTTAAGCGGGAAAACTGATTGGAGGTGTCTGGCATACATCACCAAAGAGAAGTCTGTCATTCCCATGGGAAGATCAAGTTTTAACACTTTGATTAAACATTACAAAACATTACAAAAAGAAAAAACATATACATAGATGCATGGATACATAAGATCGTTCACAATAAGATCTATATTGGTCAACCTCTGGACAGCAAACTAATTATTATATAATCCTAAATATGTTAATTTTATATAAATTAAATATTTTCTTTTTAACATCTATAAGGCTGCAGTCTAATATTTACTATATAATTATATTCCACATTCATGGAATATATGAATTCTTATTCAGAAAAATACACATTGGATTTCAGTCTATGAAAGCCAAAATGAGCTGAGCATAAAGGAAAAAGGTAGACAGAGCATACTTTTGACACGTGTAGTAGTAGTGGTTGTCGTCGTGCTGGTGGAGGTTGTTGTGGTAGTGGTGGTAGTTGTAGTTGTGGTGGTTGCAATGGTCGTTGTTGAGGTAGAATTCTCTTGCACCTGCCCATATGTAAAAAGGGAGCCTACAAATCAAACAGCAAGCACATATTCAAAAACAATAGCACTACAATTTAACGCTAATATTGCTGAGAACAGCTAAGTAGATTAGAATGAGGTGTTCAAAACTATTCAAATACAACTGCTACTGACTCTGTGAAATCTAGTATTGTGAACACCTTACCCAAATGTGAATATGAGGATCCAACAAAGTCAAAAATTGCCAGACTCATGACCGTTACAGCAAAGAGAACACAGCGGAACAACAGCATCACACACTAGAGAGAAAAAGGCTTGAGTGGCGTCCAGCGCAAATGAGTAATAGCTACTTAAAACCCACTTGCTTTAGACTCAGAGATCAATTAAAATGCCCTAGAACATCAGTGGGAGTAACTGACTTCTGACCTTCAGTCTATTTTAAGAGCTGCTAGAGAAAGACTGGGTTAAGATATATTAAAGTGGATTTGTGATGCGGATCTCTCCGCATACACAGGTAAGACACTGCCGAAGGAATCTTTGTCATGGCGTGCTTAATACACTAGTACATTTACAGAAAATGGCAGAACCACCACAAATCACAAAATGTATCGCTCTGCTCCAAAAGTTACCTAGCAAAAGATATTTAAGGCATGATATATGTGTAGAATTGCACTGCAATGAGCTCAGGGAAAAAAAAATCCAACATGACAGGTGAGTTAAAAAAAATGTTTATTGCAAATAAACTTAATTTAATCAATACTGAATGTTCTGATATGCTTATAAGAGTATTGTGCCATTAGCGTAGCAATATACTAATGCCAAACTACTGAAAACAATTAGTCGAGCAACTCTTGCAGAGAGCTATCTGTATAGGGGTTAGAATTGCTGTCTACATCGTGTGTTCCAAATCATAAGGTTCCATGATGGTTAGGACGGAGGCAGCTGTCTATGTAGGCAGAAGACTGTGATGCAGCACATTCCATTTTTGTTTCTCAAACTTTTTCACAATGGGCTGTCAATTTGACATGTTAATGTGGGTTTAATTCTGTTGAAAAATGTCACTAAATAAACATACTTAAGGCCTCTCAATCGATTTTGTGTTAAATGCTATTCTTATTAATAGTCCCGAGTTTGAGTTAATTTCACACTTAAATTGGTTAAATGTATATGTAGGCCAATATGTTTGACGTTCAAGTTACATTAAGTTTTTGACATCGGTTTTATTTGTCTTTTGATGTCAATCTGATGTCTTTTCATTGTACCAAAATCACTTACTGAGATAATGGGACATTAATTACTGGAAACCTTGCCTATATCCTTGAAGAATAAAACAGCTGCTTGCAATACAGATACAATCACAGTAGCTTTTTATGGAGCATCAAGTCAAGTCAAATTTATTTGTAAAATTGTTTTTTCAAGAAAGTCGTACTGTTATGTCAATGCTTTACCATAGAGCATCCTGCATCAGGCAGGTTTAAAAATGCCCAGTCATGATGTAATGCATAAACATTTGCTTAATATTAAAAGCACAGAAAGCAACAACACACATGATGTCCAGCTGATTTAAAAATTCCTTCAATCTTTACAGACTTTCTCTCACTGAATCTGTTTGCGGAGTTAAGAACTTGCCTTCATTGTAGAAACATAGCCATAAAAGAGAGCTAAAGAATGGCTCTATATTTAAACTAAGCTCTGTTAACCTTGTTAATGACAGGAGCAAGACTACTGAGCCAAAGAAAAGCAAACCACGGTTTCTTCAGTGCCTTGGATAAACACTGACAGCACATTCTTCATACTACCAAGCTAAAAAGCTGTTCAACAAAACAGAATAATTATATAACATTAGTCTGTCATTACTAGTTATGAGAATGAAACGGTGGGTGTCAAGAGAGAAGTGGACCACTAATATTATTGTTTTTTATACTGATGACTAGAGTGTCAAATCATGATGCTAAAACTAGGCTATATATAATATATAAAGCACTACTGGAAAATCACATGCACAACATAAAATAACTGTAAAAGCTTTATTCAGAGCTCTCAGATTCAGTTCAAACTCTGAATAAAAAAATAATTTGATAGTTTGACCAAGTTTCCACTTGAGGCAATGTGGGCTATTTAGGCTAAACTTTTTCATACGTTTAACTCTAATATTTTGGTTCATTAATTAAGGTATAATTTACATTTCAGAGTTACTTAATAAAAATAATGCCAGTAAACTGAATGAAAAGAACATCAAACACATTTACTCACCGGTGAGAAGGAATATTGTATCCCAAAAAGCACGATACATCATTATAAGGCGTTTGTGTGACTCGCAGCGTCGTCTCTTATTTTAAAACATTTATCTTTGCCAACACAGATGGAGACACGCTCGTATTCTTTAGATTAGCTAATATTATTGATAGTCCATTGCACAGGTTATAAATCTGACTTCCATAGTAAACCGGTGTGCATCTTTCTTCATAGTTTCATGTGTCCTACTCGACAAAAGACGCCATGCGTCGACTCAAGTATTTTGAACTTGACGTTAAACTTGATCAACGCCGTTTTACCACAGAGGTCATATGAAGCCTTCTCTATATAATTTTTTTCTAATTCACTATCATGATAAAGATAAGTGGTAAAACAATGTTAACTACAAAACCACATTATTACTAATCACTCCTAGCACAGAACCCTCTCCGCACCCTCGACATCCTTCTGTTGTGCGTGCGCGCGCTCGTGTGAGTTAAAGAGAGGCGTGCGTCGTTGGAGATCTGATAGTGTTGTAACATATTTTGTTTACACCTGTTTAACTGTTTTTTTTCTCGATGTAAGTGATGTAATATTTATTTACCTTTTTTAACTATGTAAAAAATTACATTGCTTTAATATTTAGAACTAAATACAGAGTGAAATTTTAAAATTATTATTAAACGTTTACTAAAAATGCGTGAGATACAGCGCCTTATTATTGGTCAGTTATTTCTTTAGAGGCAGTAGGGTCCTGGTTACACTGACCTGGCAACATCTTATATCCTATATTTCTATTGTCACATGTGTTAGATGTGGCGTGGCTTCTTTTAATCCACTCCCACAGGTAGGCATATTGCCTTACCTGGTTAAAAATGATTCCTCAAGATTGGACTGATTTTAGTGGTCTGCTGTTACAACACATAAGGGGAAGAACCCAAATGTCCATAGAGGTCTTAGATCAGTCATGCATTTCTTTGTGTTACCTAAACTGATCTCAAGAGCATTTTCTCAGCTGATCCAAAATATGTGCTAAAAGTTAATTTATTCATAGGTCGACCAAAACCAAGCTTTTACATATTCCTTAAACTTTGCTGTTACAGTGCAAAATGCAAGAGTGTCAAAATATGATAATGTTATGCTGCCCCCTAACGGAATGAATGGATAGTCTTAATATTTTTACTGCTGTTCTATGCTGTGATACCATAAATATTTAATAAGTAGCCTACATGTGATGATTGAATGTGAAACAAGCTAATAAATAAATAATAACACGTAAATATTCTGTTTTACAGTAGGCTACCTACAGTTATATTTATATTCCGATAGGTGGAGTTCAACTACAGTTTAATTCGATCTCATTTTCTTTCAAATGGATTTGAACTTTTAAGTGGACACAGTGCCAATGTATAGTTAGTAAAGGGCAGATTAGTTTAATTCAACAGGAGTTCTCAAGAGAATTCGAAAATCTTTTACAACATTGTTTTATCTAGCCAAGAGGACGCTTGGTTAAACTATTCTGAGGTTACTTATTATTGGCTGTAACATTTGTAGACGTGTGTCATAGTCTCGAACTCTCTTTTCTACGCACATTTCTCAGAGCATCTGTGTCTCATTTAATGGCGAGCACAAACTGACAACTACCTTTTTTATTCTTGGATTTCATCCTCTGGATTATTTTTCTCAAAGCAATATTAGTACATATAAAGAGGACAGCATGACCACAAAGGAGAAGAAGGTATGTTTATGTCCTTTTGCTGGTGTTCTTTTTTAGTCCGATTTTTGTTTTTAAATTAAATAAATAAGTAGTGAGTTTCACTGTAAAGTCATATGTAACTGCTACTAGTAATGACAATTGAATAAAATATTATTAAAAAAATACATTTCAAATTAATTTGTGGAGCACATCAAGAGACTCAAAATCCTTTATTGGTTCATACATAACATCATATGTTGACACTTAATGTTTAATAGTAATTTAATAATTTAATTGGTTTGTTGTGAAGTTGATTTGTTTGTTTTGTTGCCTAGAAGTGCATTAAATGACTGTTTTATGATTTGTCTAATCAGGGTCATGCATACACTTTGGTATTAATGGTGACCTCTACAGCTATTGGGGGAACTCTACAATATGGATACAACCTGGCCATAATGAATGCACCGACTGTTGTAAGTGTTTCATTGAGTTTGTGTTTGTGAAAGAGTACACATTTTTACATTTATGTCATAGCCTGTTAGTGTTGTGAAGGACCAGACTGGGTTGGATCCATTTACAGCTTTATTTAAGAATGGTCAAACAGGCAGCGTCAAATACCAGCAAACAGAGCAATAGAGGCAAGGCAGAGACAGAGTCGAGAGTCAGGCAGAGAGTCGAGGCAGGCAGCAAGAAACAGAGTCCAATAAACAATCCGGGTCGGAGTAGGTAGCGAACAATCAGCAAGGTAAACAGTCCAAGGTCGAGAGGTATAAATCAAACACGGGTAATAAACGCTCAGTAGTGACAGCCGGTGCAAATCAAGACTTCGCAGTGAAGTGGTGTGTGAGAGTGGCTTATATGTGTGTGTAAATGAGATGCAGGTGTAGAGTGCAATCAGTCCCAGGTAAGAGGCATGATGGGAAATTGAGTTCAAATGAGAGAGTTAATATTCGGGAGATGGATCCCTCTGGTGGTGCGAGGGAGGCGGTGCAGGAACCTCCTCTGTAACAGAGCCCTCCCCCTACGAGCGGCTCCTGATGCGTGGAGGCAAGCGACGCCAGGGTCTTCCTCGAGGTCGAGGGGATGGCTTCTTTCTCCGGGTGGGTCTGGTGAAATTCCTCAGTGAGTGTGGGGTCTAGGATATCCCCTGAATTGACCCAGGACCGCTCCTCCGGACTGAACCACTCCCAGTCAACCAGGTACTGGAGTGTACCCCCCCCCCCCCCCCCCCCCCCCCCCCCCCGGCGTCTGGAGTCGAGTAGCTCGTGAACACGATACGCCTCCTCGCCGTCAATCAGGATGGGGTTGTGTCTGTTAACAGAGTAGGCCACCAGAAGCGGTTTTTGAGGAGCTGTGTCGTGGCCGTGATTCCGGGATTACCTGAGCTGGGTGTTGTGTGTACCTGGGGGATGAGTTGTTGACGAAGAGTTTCTGGAACATAAGTGAGGTTGGCTGGACATTCGGCGGGAGGTGGTTCCTGAAGATTCAATTGCTCGATTTCTGTCATGATATCCCACTGTACCGGGGCCACAAGCAGATTCTCAGGAATAATGTTTTCAGAGGTAGATGTGCGAGTTGACTCCTCTGTTTGGCGAGAGAGAGCGTCGTCTTTAATGTTCTTGGAACCTGGTCTGTATGTCACCGAGAAGCGAAATCTCGTGAAGAACAAGGCCCACCTGGCCTGACGAGGGTTTAAGCGTTTGGCAGAGCGGAGATATTCAAGATTCTTGTGGTCTGTGAGGACAATGAATGGATGCGTTAATCCCTTCAGCCACTGCGCCTACCCCTGTGTTGGAGGCGTCGACCTCTATGATGAATTGCCGTTCGGGATCTGGGTGTCGTAGAATGGGGGCCGAAGTGAATCTGGTTTTCAGTTCGTCGAAGGCCTGACGTGATTCTGTGGACCAACTTAGACGGGCTGTGTGACGTTTAGTCATGGCGGTTAAAGGAGAGGCAATGACACTAAAGTTCCTAATGAAACGTCTATAGAAATTAGCGAAACCCAGGAAACGTTGTAGTTCCTTGACTGTTTGAGGTAGAGGCCAATCCAAGACCGCGCTGACCTTCTTCTCATCCATGGCTACCCCCTCTTGGCTGATCATGTATCCCAGAAATGATGTGCTTGTCTGATGAAATTCACACTTTTCAGCTTTGGCATAGAGTTGGTGTTGGATGAGACGTTTCAAAACTGACCGGATGTGGTGAATGTGTTCTTCCATGGTGTTTGAGTAGATCAAGATGTCATCGATGTACACGATTACCCATCTATATCTAGCGTGTCTCTGAAGATGTCGTTCATGAAGGATTGGAATACTGAAGGACTGTTGGCTAGTCCGAAGGGCATAACTAAGTACTCATAGTGCCCGCTAGTGGTGGAGAATGCGGTCTTCCATTCATCACCCTCTCGAATGCGAATCAGGTTATAGGCATTGCGCAGGTCTAACTTTGTATAATACTTGGCCCGATGAAGCTGTTCTAAGGCGGCTGGAACTAAAGGCAATGGGTATCGAAATTTGACAGTGATGTCGTTCAGGCCGCGATAATCAATACTTACTTACTTATGTCATTTAGCAGACGCTTTTGTCCAAAGCGACTTACAAATAAGAAAAAGTAACTAAAACTAAAAAGTTACAACTCTATAAATACTATCTACCCACATATTTAAGAAAATAAAGAAATTAAATAAAATTAACACATGCATATAACAACAACATTTCAATAATAAACATATCAATGAAAAAATTAAATAAAAAGCTACTACTATCCCTTGCCGGTGTCCCTGCCCGGTGGAGTCGCACGGTAGAGTCAATGGTCTTTACACTCTTTGGTCTTCACACTAAGAGGGCTTCACATGACGGCTGCCGCGGTATAATAACAAGATACACGATACAGTACGAGACCAAACGCGATTTCAGCAACTCTCATCCAATACATGGCCGCAAGCCTCCATCTTTCTTCTTCACGAAGAAGAAACTGGCTGACGCTGGAGAGGTTGACGGTCTAATGAATCCTTTGGCTAATTCCTCTTCAATGTAGTGTTTCATAGCTTCGGATTCGGGCTGAGACAGAGGGAAGATTCGTCCCCTAGAAGGTGTGGTTCTGGGCATGAGTTCAATGGTGCAATCAACTGAGCGATGTTCAGGTATTTGAGATGGTTTTCTCTTGCTGAAGGCTTCAATGATATCAGAGTACTCAGAAGGCACATTCAATTTATCAGGATCTGGAATGGGGGAGTCAGGGGTATAACTGTGAACTCGGGAACTCTGAAAAAGAATAGTGGGGCGTGGCTCGAGTAGAGCGTCGTGAACGGATTAAGTTATCAATCTGAATGGCGAGATCGATGAATTGATTCAAACTTTTCCCCTCATCTCGGCATGCCAGTTCGGATTGCAATTCCGTGGTTAATCCCTTTCGAAACAGAAGTTTCAGTGTGTCCTCTACCCAGGTGGTTTGAGCAGCGAGAGTGTGGAAAGAGAGAGCGAACTCGGCGGCCGATCTTCTTCCTTGAGAAAGGGTTAGTAATTGCTCACCGGCGTTTCCCTCTTCGGTGGGATGTTCAAACACTTCACGAAACTGCTGGAGGAAAGCCTCAAAGGTGGGAAATTAGGACCCATCCGTCCTCCAGACTGCTGTAGCCCACTCCACCGCTTTCCCGGTGAGTATTGAACAAACAAAAGCTATACGGCTTGATTCTGAGGGGTATAATGACGGCTGCTGGCTGACGAAGAGTGAACATTGCAGTAGGAAACCTTTGCATTTGGTGGGAGTTCCATCAAACGTTTCTGGGAAAGCAAGTCGAGAGCTGACTGGAGAGGACCAGACTGGGTTGGATCCATTTGCAGCTTTATTTAAGAATGATCAAACAGGCAGCGTCAAATACCAGCAAACAGAGCAATAGAGGCAAGGCAGAGACAGAGTCGAGAGTCAGGCAGAGAGTCGAGGCAGGCAGCAAGAAACAGAGTCCAATAAACAATCCGGGTCGGGGCAGGTAGCGAACAATCAGCAAGGTAAACAGTCCAAGGTTGAGAGGTATATATCAAACACGGGTAATAAACGCTCGGTAGTGAGAGCCGGGGCAAATCAAGACTTTGCAGTCAAGTGGTGTGTGTGAGTGCCTTATATGTGTGTGTAAATGAGATGCAGGTGTAGAGTGCAATCAGTCCCAGGTAAGAGGCATGATGGGAAATTGAGTTCAAATGAGAGAGTTAATATTCGGGAGACAGATCCCTCTGGTGGTGCGAGGGAGGCGGTGCAGGAACCTCCTCTGTAACAGTTGTCTCTGTGTCTGATAATTATCTTTTTTCTGTTCTGCGTTCCTTCCTGCAGTTCATTCAAAACTTTGTCAATGAGACATTTCTGGAGCGATGGGGAATACAGTTGGCGGTTTATGAGGTCACACTGATATGGACTTTTATAATTTCCATTTTCTCACTGGGCGGCTTTATTGGGGCCCTGATAGCAGGGCCAATGTCAGTACGTTTCGGGAGGTATGGTTAATCTTGTTGTTATACAGTATAATTTACATGTTAAAGTTCATGTTCCATGCAAATTGTTTTATTTATATTTATTTATATTTGATTATTTAAATGTAAAAAAAATTGTAAACTTTAAATAAGTAATAAATCTTTACAGTATGCCCTGTTATGTTCTTGTTTCCAAGAAAGAAGACTATGTTGCTGAACAATGTCTTTCTCTTATCAAGTTCATTGCTTGCATTGTTAAGCCGAACAGCAAAATCATTTGAGATGATTATCATCTCCAGATTTTTGGTTGGCATAAATGCAGGTACTGTGTATATATTTTACCTGCAAATGCAGTTTCGTTAATGGACCCTTTATATTTTGCCATTGAAATTGCTAGTTTCTTCCTGGTATTATTATAAACCATCTTCTCTGTTTCTATTCAGGCATCAGTATGAATGTACAGCCCATGTATTTTGGTGAAAGTGCACCAAAGCACTTACGAGGGGCTGTGTCCCTGTCCTCAGCTGTCTTCACTTCTTTTGGCCTGGTGTTGGGACAGGTGGTCAGTCTGAAGTATGTTATATATTTGATGCATCTCTTACGATGCTAATGAGAGCAATTACCATTGCCTTATGCAATGTAAAGAATGTTTTTTTATTTATGAGGTGCACTGAAAATACGTAACATGCCAATGTTATTTTTTTCTCAAATTAAATAGACAACCATGACTGAAATTACTGATTTTTTCAGAGAGTTGTTAGGTAGTGAGCCGTGTTGGCAGTACTTATTGGCCAGTAATGCTATCCCAGGCTTCATCCAACTTCTCACCTTGCCATGGTTTCCAGAAAGTCCCCGCTACCTCCTCATTGACTGTGGAGACAAAGAGGCCTGCGTAATGGGTATGAGAGCATGAGTTTTAAGTATTGGTGCAGTTATACTGTATATTGCTATATTCTTTGCAATGCAGAGTATGATAGCCTCACTGAAGTCTACACTCTTGAAAAGTAAAGGTTCTTTTTTTTGGCATCTAAGGTTCTGTGAAGAACTTTTAACATCCATGGAACCTTTCAAATGCACAAAAGGTTCTTTATAGTGGAAAACAGTTCTTTAGATTACAAACCAGCTCAAACCCAGTTTATAACCAACTCAGGACCAGTTTAACCAGCTCAAATCAGCTGCCATGCTTCAAAACATACCTAACCAGCATATGCTGTTTTTTTCAATAGGGTGCTCACTGAAAAGTTCTTTGGGGAACCTTTATTTTTAAGAGTGTACAGATAAAACAATATTATATGTACTATAATAACTTTTAACACGTTTAAAGGGATAATTCAAATTCTTTCCCAGAATGTCAAAGCCGCTTTTGGCCATACAATGAAAGTAATACATTCGCTTTTTTTTGGATAGAAAAAATAGTACAAAATATCAGATATCTCCTATTGTGTTTTACAACGCATGTAATTCTCACGCATGATTATATACATTAATCATGTTTGTTTCACAGCACTGCAGCGTCTGCGAGGCTGTGAGGTACAGAGAGAAGAGATGGATGAGATTCTGCAGGAACAGAATGAAACAAAGGGAGAACGTGCCAAACAGCCGTGGGAGCTCTTCACTGACCGCAGCGTCCGCTGGCAGCTCATCACTGTGGCGGTCCTGAGCAGTGCCATGCAACTGTGCGGCAATGACTCGGTGAGACCCTGCCTCTGTCCAATTCTGTGTCATTATATCTTTGGCTCTTAGCCGATCATGAGAATAAATGCTTGTTGCAGGGTTTATGTTAATATTGGAAGGAGTCTTCATAATTCTAGGGGATAAAAATGCATGCAAACAGACACAAAGCACTTATCAGAAGTTAAAATAGATCCATGTCTTAACTAATCAGGATTCTTTGATAAATATAAAGTTCAAAAAATGTACATAACACTGTTTCCACAAAACTATTAAGCAGCACAACTGTTTTCAAAACACCAAATCAACATAGTGTGATTTCTGAAGGATCATGCGACACTGAAGACTGGAGCAATGGCTGCTTAAAATTCAGCTTTGCCATCGCAGGAATTAATTACATTTTATAAGATATTTTAAATATATTAAAATAAAAACAGTTGTTTTAAATTCCAATACATTTTACTATGTTATTATTTTACTGTATCAAATAAATGTAGCCTTGGTAAGCATTAAAAGATCTTATGAATAGTAATATAATTATATATATAAGAATAAGTATATAATTTTTATCTTTAAAAATGCTTTTAATATTATATATTCACTTCTAATATTGTGATAGACAATATTAGAAGTGAACATTTATTTAGTAAATTCTCTTAATTGTTACCTGTTAAAAACCATAGAAAAACATATTTGATTCTTTCCTGTAAATTAAATAAGGAACTAAAATAGCAAATGACTAATTGACTTGCCTTGCATAAAGCTTTGGTAAATCTCTCCTGTACATAACACTTTTTTACATAACTCAAAATGCTTCAGAAGGATTTCAAGTGTTAGTGCTGGTGTGTGTGTGTGTGTGTGTGGTTTGCACACTCAGAAATTACAAAGATTAAGGACCATTTTTTCAATCCTCAGATTTACTTCTATGCTTCATATGTGTTCCAAGAAGCGGGTATATCTGCAGGACAGATCCAATATGTGACCATTGGCACCGGGATGTGTGAATTCACCGCTTGCATTCTATGTGTGAGTCTTCCATTCATCTGTTATCAATTATGTAACTGTCCCAGAACTATACCGGCAATCCTTTGACCCACTTGCATAGTTTGAGTGATCTAATTCACCCTGAATACTAGGCTGATCAGTCAGGACTGGACAAAAATTTAGCTAAGACATAATCTGTTCGGAGGACCTAGATTACCATTTTAATAGTGTAACTGAATACTGAATAATTTCTGTGTAGAATGACATGGCCATACGTGATTTTAAATCTGTGCAGAACCTGTTGATAGAAAGGTTGGGTAGAAGGCTGATGTTGATGGGCGGCTATGTTCTTATGACAGGATGGGCTGTAGTCTTCACTGTAGCTCTTTCACTTGAGGTGTGTATTATTCAATACATTACCCCTCTTTCCCTTTACCAGTGCACACACACCATCACGTGGAATGTTATGTAAAAGCTAATGTCTAACCCCAAAGTGATAATGTCCAACTTTAACTTTATTGTCATCTACAATGTTCAACTTTGTTTAACTATGTCTTTTACCTCTGGTTTTACCTTTCACCCAATAGAATATGGTTACCTGGATGCCTTACCTGAGCATGACCTGCATCTTCACCTACATTCTCAGCTTTGGCATGGGACCAGGTGAACTACAACACCCTGACATACAGTGCATAGTATATATATATATATATATATATATATATATATATATATATATATATATATATATATATATATATATACCCTGTTGAAAAAAACCAGCATATGCTAGTTAGGTATGTTTTGAAGAATAGGTTCTGGTTTGAGAGGGTTTAAGCTGGTCCTTAACAACTAACTCCTGCTCAGGTCCAGCTTAGGATCAGCACATGACCAGCTTAAACCAGCTCAAACCAACAGCCATGCTTCAAAACATACCTAACCAGCATATGCTGTTTTTTTCAATAGGATAATGTAACCAATTCTATAGTGTTCCAATTTCTTTTTTTCATACGGTAGCTGGGGTAACTGGAATCCTCCCTACAGAGATTTTTAACCAAACATCACGTCCTGCCGCCTACATGACCGCTGGCTCTCTAATGTGGCTGAACCTTTTCATTATCGGGATGATCTTCCCTTTCCTTGTGGTGAGAACTCGAAAAAAATCCTAATATCTGACATATTTGACAAAATACCCATTAAGAATAGGATTTCCTTTCTTCTGAATGTCCTCTGTGTTTGTTTTTGCAGAGCGGTTTAGGACAGTATTGCTTTGTGCCATTTGGGACTGTGTGCCTCTTGACTGCTTTATATATTCAAATGGTTCTACCTGAAACCAAGGGAAAGACCCTATCGATGATCAATAAAGAGTTTCACAGACTCAACTACCGTGGACAGGCGAAGATGGATATAGAAGGAAAACAAGCTCAGTACCAACTAGGGGAAATCTTTCATTCCACTGCCTTATAAAGTGTTAAATATTCTCACCAACTAAATTAATATTTTTTGAAAAATATATTTAAAATGATGCCTTAACTCTTCCTCACCCTGCAGTAAGTTTACATCTTTGTACATGCATTACTTGGTGATTAAAAATTGTATTCTGCATCACTTGACTGACTTGCTTTGCTTACTTGATTCATCCATTAGTCATGCATTACCATCTCACGTTATTTAAGAATAAGATATTGCTAACCATAGACTTAACTGCTTGGAAATGAAATGAAAAGTAGTTCTCTGTAGCTCCCTTTACCATGATTCCCACAAGGTATAAAAAACTAAATCTTTTTGTAGTTTTGTTAGCACACTTGATACAGAAGATTTTAAGATAACACTTAGGTAAATTGACTTTGAGGGTGTGCAGTTATAACGATTCTGCTGAATGTTTTTCCTTAAGGTCAGTGTGACTCAGCAACACTCTTAAGGCAGCGAACCCTTGAAGCTATTCTATGGCAACAGAGAGCTTTAGTTCATAGTAAACACGTGATTCTGGCTGGTGCCGAGAACAGATTATTCTGCTAAATCGGTTGCTTATTTCTGCAAGATTATCTGCACAAATGGGCAACGTGCCTAAAGTTCTGCCAACTTTGAAAGGACATACTGTTTTAGGTCACCAATTACCTAGCTGACTCATTTAATGTAGTTTTGTACTGGACTGGGCTGTTAAAAAGCTAAAAAGCACAACTGACCATTTGGTTTTTTTGCTATTGTGAAATGGGTTAGCTATAAGGGAGAAGTCAAGTAAGTAAATTGTAGGCTATGTTAAATGCAAATAAACGTATTTTGAATATATTCTAAATACACTAATATATTTATAAAAAATGGCTTCTTAAAATACCCATTGCTTTTTTTCATGTAAAATGGGACACACATTTTAAGCTAGTTTTTGCTTAGGTAATACACTTGCTTATGATGGGACATTGTTTAATATAAATTTTTCAAAATATAAAATTATTACTTCCACTGATCGAGCATTCATAGATCTATATTCATAATAGTATCAATAATTAAAACACTTCACCAGAAGTGAAGATTTAAGGAAATTAAAAACTTCAGCAATATTAAAGTATTAAAATATTTCAGTAGAAGTGCAAACATGTAAATAATTGAAACACTTCAACAGAAGTATACTATGTGGTACACAATAAAACTGTTTCATCTATAATGTGCCTGCTTTTGTGTGTGCATATGTTTTAATCCAACTGTGTACGTGTCTAACACACTTCCATATTTCTGTGCAAGTAGGCTATGTGTGCGTGTAAACAGGTGTGTTTATGGCTTCAGGCTTTCTCGCGCTTTAAAAAGGGCTTCAGGTTGTTTGATGCTAAGCATGGGTTATTTTTTAAAACATAACCAGTAGCCTAATAGCCTGCTTTGTTTTAGGTTTTAGAAACCCAATTAATTCCATAAGCCTTTGCACATTCAAAAGCATTAATTTATAAGGACGGCATATTTTATATATTATGTTAAGGTAAATTACGACAGTCGAAAAACATTTTAAAAAATTAAACAAAGAAACTTGCACATTATTGCATAAAATTGCATCATAACAGATGTAACACAAATCTGGATTGTGGACTGAAACACTACTGTCTATATTCGAATTTAACTCTAAACAACTTTAATAAACTATGTTTAGGTGACTATTTTTCTTTACGTGTCAAAATTATAATGGTTTATAATTGTCAAAATTAATTATTATGCCACCATCATGCCAACAGATGGCGTCAATGAGCTAAAGAATTGTTTTAGAAATCCAAACGAACGGAAATAAACGTTCTGCTGAGCCTAAAATATGCAACAATCTGGGAAAAAATTAGCCTACAGGTTACACTGGATCATTGATTATTGTTTTGGGTTGATTGTAAAGTACTCGTGCTCATTTTCATTCAAGGTAATATTTACCTTAGTCCGCAGATGAACATCCACAAATTGTATGATTTCAGTGTTTCTTTTGTAATTTTGTTTTCTACTTTATAAAATACTTTATAAAAAATTAAGTATTCATTTAAATGGTTTATTTATTCATCTACTGCACTTCAACCCTGATCGACTGTCCTTTCAAGTTCAAGAGTGACTTTCTGCATTTCCTATGCATATATACACACTCACCTAAAGGATTATTAGGAACACCTGTTCAATTTCTCATTAATGCAATTATCTAATCAACCAATCACATGGCAGTTGCTTCAATGCATTTAGGGGTGTGGTCCTGGTCAAGACAATCTCCTGAACTCCAAACTGAATGTCAGAATGGGAAAGAAAGGTGATTTAAGCAATTTTGAGCGTGGCATGGTTGTTGGTGCCAGACGGGCCGGTCTGAGTATTTCACAATCTGCTCAGTTACTGGGATTTTCACGCACAACCATTTCTAGGGTTTACAAAGAATGGTGTGAAAAGGGAAAAACATCCAGTATGCGGCAGTCCTGTGGGCGAAAATGCCTTGTTGATGCTAGAGGTCAGAGGAGAATGGGCCGACTGATTCAAGCTGATAGAAGAGCAACTTTGACTGAAATAACCACTCGTTACAACCGAGGTATGCAGCAAAGCATTTGTGAAGCCACAACACGCACAACCTTGAGGCGGATGGGCTACAACAGCAGAAGACCCCACCGGGTACCACTCATCTCCACTACAAATAGGAAAAAGAGGCTACAATTTGCACGAGCTCACCAAAATTGGACAGTTGAAGACTGGAAAAATGTTGCCTGGTCTGATGAGTCTCGATTTCTGTTGAGACATTCAGATGGTAGAGTCAGAATTTGGCGTAAACAGAATGAGAACATGGATCCATCATGCCTTGTTACCACTGTGCAGGCTGGTGGTGGTGTAATGGTGTGGGGGATGTTTTCTTGGCACACTTTAGGCCCCTTAGTGCCAATTGGGCATCGTTTAAATGCCACGGCCTACCTGAGCATTGTTTCTGACCATGTCCATCCCTTTATGACCACCATGTACCCATCCTCTGATGGCTACTTCCAGCAGGATAATGCACCATGTCACAAAGCTCGAATCATTTCAAATTGGTTTCTTGAACACGACAATGAGTTCACTGTACTAAAATGGCCCCCACAGTCACCAGATCTCAACCCAATAGAGCATCTTTGGGATGTGGTGGAACGGGAGCTTCGTGCCCTGGATGTACATCCCACAAATCTCCATCAACTGCAAGATGCTATCCTATCAATATGGGCCAACATTTCTAAAGAATGCTTTCAGCACCTTGTTGAATCAATGCCACGTAGAATTAAGGCAGTTCTGAAGGCGAAAGGGGGTCAAACACCATATTAGTATGGTGTTCCTAATAATCTTTTAGGTGAGTGTGTATATATATATATATATATATATATATATTACATTTCTGCTGCCTGGCTTATAATACAAATGGAAACACAAAAAAGGAGTGCTGTACTGCATTATGCAATATTGCAAATAAATAAAATTAGAAAATTAGAATTTTTCAGAGACATCTGGCCTTGCATGCTGCCTCGGGTTGGAATTGTTTATTGAAAAAAAAAATGCATTCACTGATGCCTTAACCTTGGATCTGTGCTTCACAATTGTATTCATTCAAAAGAATGGATTAACTCTTTATTGGAATTGGTGTCAAAATAACAAGCCCTTGAGCAAATAATTTTGTGCCTCTTGTAATTGGTACTGGGCCATTACTTGAGTATCTTTATGATTTTGACTTTCAATCAGACAAGCAGCAGGAAACATAATATGCATAATATTAGCAGGTATGCATAATATTAGCATTAATGAAAAGCATAATTTTGGTTTCCTCATTTAATAACCTTATAATGTTTATGTTATGATTGCATCAGTTTCACCAGTCAAGTATGAAATAATGAAAAACTACACCGTTTTCACAGCAGGTTGCCAGAGTCTGTTTTTACACAAAATAACCTTGAATAATATGCAATTATGTGTTCTGAGGTGCTCATCACAAGTAAGAAAATTCTCAAATACAATTTTATTTTATACCCATCTCTGTACCAAACAGACAGAGACACAAAAACAGTGTACAAAAACAAACATCAATAGAAAAGTATGCTTATATCCAAATGTCCAAAAATTGATCAACGTTGTGACATAAATTGCAGAGAAACAACATTTTGTCAGAAAACAAAAAAGGTAGAATACCAAACGTACACCTTTCTATGTGCATGTCTTTATACAAAAGTGTCAATGCAACTCTGTTTGTATATGGTTTTTATAAGATAGGTCCTTTAAATGACAGATTTTTCCTACCCATCGTTGTTCACAATCAGTACTGGGAAGGCACTTTGCAACATACAAATAGATATGCAAGAAAACAAACAAACAAACAAACAAATATTTCCAGTGATGTAATAAGCCAGAACACCATACAAAACACAAATAACAACAATAAAAAAAATAATTGTAGAATTCCCTACAACTTAAAATTTGTAAATAAATAAGGGCCGCAAATATTCAGATCACACTTGCTAGCCAGACAATGATTGTTACTATTAGAATTGTAAAATTGCAATCAATTAACAGATGTTATGATCTGATATTAGCAATGATTAGTCAAATAAGTAAGCTGAAGCAAAAAACCTGCAGGTTTTCCACTGCTAAGATGAGCCCGCTTCAGATTTTCCAGCTCCACATAAAAACAATAAGTTGAACAAGTACATAAGGTAATAAAATAAAGATGTTTTTGTGTGTGTACATTATATCATTCGTAGCTTCAGTCATGAGTGACCACTTGCAAAACCTCTGCAATATTGTACAAACTGCCATTCCAAATACGTATATGGTACACTATACTAATAACCTGCAGGGTAAAATAAACGGAAAGGTAACCAGCATTAACACTGCATTTAGAGTAAGAGGAACAGGGTTACACCAAATACACACTCAAATACTTGCATAATAAGAAAGACACAACTAAATTATGGATTTGTCAATAACAACTTAAAACAATTCTGTTAAAACTTACTCTCCAAAAAAAAAGAACGAAAATATCCATTCATTCAACAAGGCCAAGGAAAATATCTATATACAAGGTCCCCGTATACATAAACTAATATAACTGGCCATACATATATACATATCTGTTATATATATATATATATATATATATATATATATATATATATATATATATATATATATATATATATATATGAATGAATGTTACATGTCATGTATAGTGACAAGACTTTAAATTAAGCAGGAATGTACTGAACCACTTAGAAAAACTCTGATATATTAAAAAAAGATTAAAAAGCCCTCTGTTTATATTACATTCTAGAGATAAAGGACCTTGGAGAGACCGCAGCATACAAACATATACTCATACATACATGTCATCACTCTCGTGCCGTCCTCCTGTCGGCTGCATGATTCAAGAAAATAGCACGTTGCAACAAAACTCAATATATACCTTTGCGTAAAGGAGACTTGGACACCGGTATCAATAAGTTAATAAAATATATTCTTTGCTTCTTGCTATATCTTACAGTGAAACCTGAAATTGGTCCCTGTTGGACATTAAAAACTGACACACTTTTTGTAACCCAAAACAATCGGTCTCAGAACTATCAATGACAAACAAAGCAACACCACAAAAATTACTGAGTTAACAGCCATTATTTAGCCTGAAGCTTTAAAGGATTTAAAATCATTTAAATATTAGTTAAAGAACCTCATACAGAAAAAGACTAATACATTTGTGTTTTATAACTAGGTGTTGAAGTTTAATGATCATTGGACTACAACAGCTGCGCAAATTACACAGTCTCAGTGTTTTCTGATTGTGAAAACTTTTGTTGAGTTAAAAATGCTTGCTAATGATATGCTTTTTCGGTGAGGTAAGTCTGGGCAAAAATAACCTAGAGGTACATTCTGAAAGTTTGGGGCATTAGTTTGTCTTTTAAAGCAAACATCATCCTCAATCCATAATCTGGAAGCTGAGAGACACACGTGATACACATACATGTCAAAAGCAATGACTTTTTTTCTTTTTTCTTTTTTTAGGATAGACCAATGAAATTGAGGATTTGTTGATGGAGGAATAAACAGATTAGCTGCTTCACACCAAGATGGAATCAAAATGGCAAAGTCAAAACATTAACAAACATTAGAATAGTAAGAAAAGCCAAACACAAAACAAAAAGTATTCTACATATGGCGTCAAGGAGTATGAAACAACAGACTAAACTTGCAGTTAAAAGTTTGGTTGCCCAATAAGGTTATAAGAAATTTCTGCATCTCAAAGGGGTCATTTCTCCCCTAAACCCATTCCACTGCTGCCCATCTCAGAGTCCACTAGTGAGGAGGCAAAGGCTGACTGGACGATCTGAAAGCCAAAGGATTCAAGAAGTGACATATTCTGTTGGGGGGAAAAGGGTGAGCCGAGATCACCGAGACCGGACCCGGCTGCAGCACGTTTCTTATGAACCCGGTGATGGTGCTTGTTGAGGTAAGACTTTGTGCGGAAGGTCTGACCGCAGTCGCCGCAGGCAAACTTCTTTTCTTGGTCTGTTTTTTGGATGTTTTTTGATCCCCCCGGCGAGGTCACTGCATCCTCAGGTTGGCCGTTAAAGATGAAAGAGGTCACCTCCATTTCTTCTCCCTCTACTTTCTGTTCAGCCTTGAGGTCCATTCCATTGGAAAGGTCACCGAAAACTGCATCTGATCCATCAGAGTCCTGATGGGGGCATTTCCCAGCATTCTCCTGCCCGTCTGAGGTAAACACAGAGTGGGGAAGGGGATATCAGGGAAGGAAGGGGACAGAGAGATATACAGGAAAAGAGAAGGAGCCTCACATTAAGCAACATATCTAAAAATAAAAATATTTCCTTCATACCTGAACCCTCATGACCACAGCAACTACTTGTATAAACCTCTTTCAGCATAAAACCAGCTTGGCACTCACTCATCTTTATATTGTGGCTTGTCTAATTTGTTGTGCTGTTTTGTGACTTTGTGTAACAAAGAGAAAAATAATATAGGTAAACTGCATCCTATTGTGTACAACATTATACAGAAAATTAATACTTCAGATTGTTCAGTCCACTAAGTTGCTATAGGTTCTATTGCAGTGGCACTTAATCTTAGTTTGGGAGCAAAAAGGAAATTTTTATAATTTAGTCACCCTCAAGTTGTTCCAAATATGTATGAATTTCGCTGGAGCCCATTGATTTAAACTGTATGGACAAGAAAATCTCTCAAAATATCTTCTTGTATGTTCGACAAAAGAAAGGCAGTCAAACCATTTTGAAACAACAAAGGTGATAAAATGACGACAGAATTTTCATTTTTGAGTAAACTATCTCTTTAAAAATTTGAAGATTTATTTTTCACAAAGTAGAGACTTTCCCTGACACCAAACAACAACCATGAAAAACTGATGGTTCTCACTTTTTTCCACATGCATATTAATGAAATTTAGCCTGAACTAGCAAACCTAAGTAGTTCTCCTAGCAACTAACAACAGCACGACAGAGCATGAGACCAAAGATAATTATTGATTGGCTGAGCAGCACTATATTTGGGGGAAAATGAGCCCTTGTGCTACAACACTCTCATTAAAGACTCTATGAACACCATGTTGAGTACCAAGGATCTAGAGTTACAGTCTCTCTAACTCTATTCCACTATTTTGTACTCAAAAATAATAACTTAAACTCTAGTTGATTATAGTGCATTTTACAGACCTAGAAAACTAAGATACAGTCCTGTTCTTCCAAAGCACAAATTATGAAATACAAGAAGGTCAGAAGTAGGTGCTGTTAAAGCAAACTGATGAAAATCAAGCAGCACTGAGAACCACCAGACAAAAGCATGAGCAAAATACTGACGAGACAATTATTAGCCAAGAACTGAAACCAGACCAATATTTTACTTAAAAGGCTTGTAAATGTTAATGGTGCTTAGCAGATATTTGCACCAGACTTATCAGTTACAGCATCCAGACATCCTCAGTTCTTTGGCTCACCACATTAACACCCTCCAAACAGCCCGTACTGACCTGTAAGAGGTCCATGAAGTGGAAACCCTGGTGCTCCGGAAGAGCGGCACTCCCAGAAATAGGGGGTTGGACCTGGCTTGCCCAGGAGCAGCTCAGGCTGCAGGCCCAGGGCCGGAGGGACGGGCTGGGGTAGAACTGGCCCAGTTAGCCCCCGAAAAGACCCCTCTGTCTCGGGAAAGGTAACCACGAGCCGGCGACTGGTGCAAAGGTCTACACGCCAGTAACCACCCCAAGAGGTAAGGGATATGGGTAGAGGAAAAGACAGAGGCCAAGGGGGACAATTGGCAGTCAATACAGTCAGATGACCTCTAGCTTCACATCAGTTCAGAAGCCATCAGATATTACGAAAATTGTTTGTTCAAAGCTAAAATGGCAAAAATAAGTATTAAATGAATGAATCTTTTTCTTTCATTACATGCCAAGCCAGCAGCTCAAAGATACTGTTGGAGTGATACTGTAATGACAATTCTGTACTGATGTAAAGTTAATGTCAACTTTCTGATGCATTTCTGTGTTACTTTTTGCATATTAACTGCCAAAACCCTAAAGCTTGCATTACAAGATCAAAAATAAATTCACTTCCTCTCAATTCTAGTGAATCCACATAGTAGTTAACATTAATAACCTACTGGAAACAAGTAAAAAATTTAATTTTCATAATTCTTGGCATCTCCATTACTAAGGGGTCATGGAAAGATTCTAGAATACTTTTAGTCCATTATAAAAAAAAAAAAAGAAGCTGTCTCCATATTGTTTGCCATCATGTTCAGTAAGGAGACTCCCAATCACAAGCTGCTGGATTTTATGGCAATAATTGTTTGAAAAAGGTCCATTAAATCCACAGAAATAATGCACAGCATGTATATGTGCACTTATGTGGACATGCATGAATGAAGGATCAAAAATGCTTTCATTGTGCCAGCACTTGATGGAGATGATAAGTAAGCAACACATAATGGGACACATGGCCATGCTAAATTGGTCAGCAGCAATGTAAGTGACTAGCAGACAAAGCTGATTGATAGGGCTGCAACTATTATTTAACTCGTGTCTTTAATCAACGGTATCTCTAAATGCTTATCTTATATAAATAACGACTAATAAAGAAACTTAAAGCAATAGTTCCACAAAAAATTTAAATTTGCTGAAAATGTACTTAACCTTAGGCCATCCGAGATGTAGACGAGTTTGTTTATTCACCAGAACATATCTGGAAAAACCTGCTCACCAATGGATCTTCTGTAGCGAATGGGTGCCATCAGAATTAAGAGTCCAAACAGCTGATAAAAACAACACAATAATCCACAAGTAATCAAGAGTAAGCATTATTACAGACTTGTATTTTGGCCAGAAACAATGCTTTGAAGTTAAAATACCTTATTGGTAGATTTGTTTTATTACAAACACAGTTTTTGTAATAACGGCACCCATTCGCTGCAAAGGATCCACTGGTGAGAGATTTCTCTAGATCTGTTCCAATGAAGAAACAAACTCATCTACATCTTGGCCTGAGGGTAAGAATATTTTCAGCAAACTTTCAAGGAAATCTTTTTAGTCTCCTTTTAATATTTTGCAAGCAAGTCAAATAATGAAGAAGCTTGAATATTTTGAATAACGTACTTTGAATTTACATCTGGCAGCCGTCCATTAAGTCTGCAACTACAAGGACTATCTACATATTCAGTACTTCATCAGTCAAGTGATACAAAGGGTATCATTAAAATTGCGCATTTAGATATCCATTTTACAAAACTCTACCAGCTGAGTTGAAGAAACTCATCCTTAACATTCCTCTTTATTCCTTCATTTCTGTTACTTTCAGTAACAAACGTCCTCTCATCCACTGAGAGAAAACTCCTAAAAGATGATGTAATTGCCAAATTCTGAACAACATATCTCTGATTCCCTGCACATTATGCTGCAATAAATGATAAATGCGCAGCACTACAATCTGTATTTGCGGTGAGTTTATATGCAAGCAGATGCAGCATCTGATAAGCAGCAGTGAAAAAGACAGCAAGTGAGCGAGCAACAATTTGACGCTGTAGGGAGAGGCTTGCTTGCCTTCCACTGCGCATAGGCGTCCTGAGTGGTAGGGGGCGCCGTTGTGCATCTGTGGTCTGTTGGAGCGTGGTTCAGGGAACTGATGTGCTGCAGAGGAAGGGAGCATGGACGAGCTGTGGTGCATTTTTACGTGCACCTTTAAGTAGGATGCAGTAGAAAAACCTGAGACCATCGGAAGAACAAGTAGGAAAAACAAATAAAAACAATAAAAAAAAACAAAAAAAAAAAACAGAACAACACTCAAGTCTTATTAATCAGAAGATTACTCTATGGCTTTCAAAAATATAGAGCATAAGCCACAAACCTTTTCAGTACTACTATTTAAAACTTCAGCTTTTTCCCCTTAGACAGTTTTCTGCATTAATAAGCCAATCAGTTTCTGTGAGCCTAAACTAATTTACTAAGGATGGTGTCGGTGGCAATGAAAACGTGGATCATAAGCTGGGTATTTTGTAAGCACAAGTTCTGCTGTTTATAAGCAACGCCCTGATAAAATGAGTTATTTTCAATGTGTGTTTGACCAGTACCTTTGTTGCATATTCCACAGTAGTTATGAGGTCCTTCACTGTGTTTTTTCAAGTGGTCGGTCATGTAGGCAGCCCGGAGGAATTTCCCACACACTTGACATGGTATCTTATCTTCATGGCATGCCAGGTGCGACCTCAGGCGATCTCGTGTTGCGAAAGATGCGTTGCAAATCTGAGACATTTCAAGATATGGTTTATAAGCATTTTCCGAGAGATCATTTTTGGGAGTGTTCTCAAAACAGAAGGTTGATTTAATGGAAGTGTTCACTCAGATATTTAAATTCCACTCTTGTAAATATAATCAATGTGAATGAAGACCTGAGCTGTCAAGACCTAAAACAACAACAACAACAAAAAGCATCATTGAAGGATCATCTCATCAGAGATGAAACCTGTGCGATATGACTAATAAGAACATGTTACATATTACAAATCTTTTGAAGCCAAATTATATTATAGCTTTGAGTGAAGAACCATCAAAAATGTCACCATGAAAATCAAAATTTAATTTTTCTCAATGTAATATTGCAGTGTTTATTATAAATGATATATCTGTGCACATCACTTTTTTAATGTCTACGTCACGGTGTGGGAAGATTTCCAAAACACTGCCCAAACGCATACGCAATGAAAGAAGTCGGAACTATTATTCTCGCTGTAGTATTGTTGCTGCCGCCGGTGCCATGTCCTGGAGACGCAGTGTTTCGTGGTGAAAGCGAAAGTACTTTGTTCGGGCTTCCAAAAGAGGACACAACTAGAAATCAGTGGTTAAGATGTATTTACAACACTGTTCCAGAACAGTACAATGCAAATATTCGAGTGTGTGCAGTGCATTTTACGGAGGACTATTTCCTGAACCTGGAAGAGTAGCCTATAATGCTGGCTTGCACAAAGGCTGTTTCTATAAAGTGGGGCAATTCCAACTTTGCAATGACAGTCTGGCGCTTCTGACTCTCAGCCTGTAAGTACGTTTTCTTATTTAAAGAATTTGCTACTGACGATTCAAACGCGAGTTTTGAGCTGTGTAGAGTTGTTTCTCCGATTACAAATGCAGACATGGTAAAAAGACAGTATAAGTCATTATAATCAGTAATTATGTCCCCACTGGATGCAGCAAATGCCTCGTTTCTAATGGGTTTTATTGTTTTTGTGTTGTCGCGCCGGAACACGGCATCACAATACAGTGAGGGGTGTAACATTTCCGTCTCATGCTTGAAGTATTTGGCCAATCACAACGCACTGGATAGCTGGCCAATCAGAGCACGCCTCGCTTCTCAGAATGATGAGCTTTGTAAAAATTGATGCGTTTCAGAAAGGCGGGGCATAGAGGAGCAACAATAATGTACAGTATGTGGAAAATATACATTTTTTTAACCTTAAACTGCAAAATAATGTTCTTTTTAGCAACGTCATATGACCCTTTTAATGGACCACCATCACATAATTGTAATATACTATGATTTCAGACAAACTCATTCTGAATACTATTTAGGATGGGAAGTATGCAAATTAGGACGCAGAAAGTGAGATCAGATTTGTGAACTGCAGCAATTGATTCATTGCTTCTGTGTTTCTGCCATGAGATTGGCATCCCGAGGTAACTAGGAATTAGTATTACACAAGCTTCAGTCTGGATCCAACCCTTACAAAGATATGAGATGACTGAACACCTGAGAAGAGATGACACCAACCCCACCAGAGGACCTCAAAAGACTGATTACCACTTGGCTAACTGCTAGTTAGTCAAACTAGTTCTTCAGACACGGTCTTAACAGAGGTTATTTCGGTTTCTTCTCCACAAAGCTACCATATCGCTTCATAAGCTGTATCACCTTTATTGTACTTTATGGTGTTTTTGTCATTTTGGAGTATGACAGCCCCAGTCCTCAGTCACTCTCGTTATATAGAAAAGAGTGGCTGGAATATGATTCAGAAATTCACATCTGAAAGAAAGCCATACAGATTTGAAACATGGGCATACATTAAACTTTAGTATTTCTCACCTGACACTTGTGAGGTCTCTCTGTGGTGTGAACCTGTTTAATGTGTCCATTCAGATGGTCTGGCCTACCAAAACAACACAAATCATGTATGATGACAAATACAAAACGAATGCAGTGTATGTATAGAGGCATTTAAAAATGACTGCGCTCACCTGGAGAAACCTTTCCCGCAGCTTTGACAGACATACGGTTTACCCACCGAGCCGTCGTGAGACCGCACATGGTATGACATCCTGTCCTTGCGTTTGAAGCGCAGCCCGCACACCGGACACGCGAACGGTTTCTCGCCCGAATGAGAGAGTTTGTGCCGATTGAGATGGTAGACGTCTCGGAAGACCTTCCCGCACAGATCACACGCGACGTGTCGTCTCGTCCTCTCGCGTTTACGGTTGTCCGCGGGCAGTCCGTTTTCCTGAAACCGCGCCTGGGGATGAGACATCACCGTCGGGCCGTCCACAGCGACCAGCTCCGCTCCTGTGCTCACGCGGCCGGTGAACGTCCCGTGCTGCGTCTCGTGGTTTCTCAACTGGACGTCGTCGGGAAACATCTTACCACAAACCCCGCACGAGAAAATCCCCTCGTTTTCGATTTGAGCAGTGCTGTTGTTGTAAGTGATCGGCTCTGTTGTGGGCTCTTTTTTGGGTCTCCCTCTGCCTCGCTTGGAGCCGTCGCTATTGAGGTGGTTGCTGGGAAACTCCAGCGGGGAAGCCGCTAAGCGATCGGCCGCTTGTGCTGCGGAAGCGGCCGGCTGAGAGCTGTTACTCGGCTGCGTCGGATCGGCACTGTCGCTGTCGTTGTTGTCGGTAAACACTGCGCCGTTGGACACGCTCCCGTTTGACATGTCCACGGGCAGGGGGTATGAGAGCTGCTCCGCGGCCCTGAACAGGCTGTGCTCGCCTCCTCGGGAAGGAGGCACGAGGATCTGCACGTTGGATTGTTTGATGACCTCCTGACAGATCTCGATGACAGATCGCATGAGCAAAAACTTCGCCGCGGTCATAAGCTCCGGGAAGCACTCCAGACGCACCACGATCTTAGAGGTGTACGCGAAGTCCAGGATGTCTCGGAAAACTTTGGGGCTGATCGTGTGCATCTCCAGCTCCTTGCCCTGGCTGTCGTCTTCCGCCTGACAGCTGAACACCGACTCAAAATACTCGCTACACGCCGCCAGCACCGCCTTGTGCGCGGGGAAGCTCTCCTCTCCGACGCGCAAGATAACATCACAAAACCTGCCTCCATCTTTTCTCTGGCTGTTGAGGTTGTGTAGCATCTCGGCGCTGTGTTTGCTCACCTGGTACGTGTAGGAGGAATTCCACGGCTGTTCTGTCCTCTCCATGCCGCCTTCATTCAACAACCGAGCCTAACGCATACGACAGAAGAGGTAGACAGACGCAAACGAACGGCAAACACCCAATAAACAGAAGCACTCAGCAGCGACCACCACTCCTCGCCTTTTTAGCATCTAACATGTTAGCAGGGGGAAAAATGGCAGCCCCCCAGCTTCCTGTGAACTTTAACCTTTGCTTAAAGGGAGGGGGTGTCGTTCGCGTGCAATATTTTCTGTTTTAACAGTTTAATACATTACTTCGGTCCAAAGATAAAGCGCAGACACTAGTCGCACACCAAAATTTAATTTTCGCGTCCGTCTTCCTGGTTCGCAGCGTTATGAATTCACATCCTTGTTTTCCAGTGAGACCCCTCCCCCAAATGCACACCAGACACCGAATACATGACAGCAGACCGTCTCTTTCTCTCTTTTAGACATTGTAACCACTTTGAAAATATACTGTAAACGTGAACGAAATTAAAGGGAAGTGTCAAAACTCTTGAACTGCCACTGTAGCCTAGACAGTCTCTCTTAACTGGTACTTTACATTTCAAGCACAAAGATAAAGGTAATTGTTGTAGACTGTACACTGGCTTGCGGTGTCTGGCTGCTGTATTGTTTGTAGTTTTGGCAATCAGATGTCCAAATACTTTAGGGAAACATTGTTTTTTTTTTTAAATCATATATAAAAAAATGGCATAAAACGCTGGTTTCACACCACAATATTTAGTTACAGTTTTTGAGCGCAGTAGGTCTTCCAATAAAATTAAAACATGCTCTCCCTTCATATTCATTTCGTGTTGTACTTATGTAGTTTCTGTTTTTGAGTTTCAGTCCATGCATTATCCAGCGTCCTTGGGTTTGTGAAAAGCCTCATAACAAAATATTGTGCAGAAAAGAAAAATAACACCTGGCCAAGCGGCCATGAGATTGGATACAGAAGTATGGCAAAGGGAGTATGGCTTGGACATGCATGGATAACACTAGAACAGACTCCAATTTATGTACCAAGGACACCTGATATTTGCTAATAAATTATACGTGCCACAGCAGTTTTGGCATTTTGAAAATATACTTGGCAAGCATGGAGAATAATGACCGTCCAGTTTCACTGGAATATAGAAGAACTGGGCATTAAGAGCAAAGAACACCACAATATACATACAGCCATTCAAAGTGGAATATTTCTTCCTCTGAAAAGTTTGTTTTTTTCCAGACAGACAATTTAAGACCTTGAAATCAGTGAGTCACAAATACAATTTTATGTGAAGGATTTTTTTATTTTATTTAATTTTTTATATATTTATTAACTATTTGTGCTTCTTAAATTAATAGCACATTACTTAATTGCCAATCCCTGCCACCCTAAAACAAATGTGATTCAGAGCAGTGCTTCTCATCCGGTGACTAAGAAGACTGGCTAGAGAAGGGATGGGAGGGCTTTTTGCTTAAAAAAAAAAAAAAAAAGGAAACAAAGGCACAACTAGCATTCACTTCTTGGGTGGAAGAGTGTCCCCTCTTGCAGAACAAGCTGGCTTCAATATTCCAGCAAAAGTTTCAAGGGCATGTATCTCTGGATTAGGGGTGCATTAAATCGCTACACACTAACATCTCCTTTCCAACAAACCAGTAATGGTGCCCTTTCCCGCCCCAGATCAACCCTAGATGGGAAACATGGAACATTGTGCAGACATTGTGACTTGACACAAAAAAAAAAAAAAAAAAAAAAAGAAATTCTATGTACAAGGTGGAAAAAGAAAAATCTATTCCCATAGTCTGCATAATCTGTACAAATTGAGGCCTATACATTATTTACTTTACTCCAAAAACTGAATTCAACACAAAAACTACAAGAAGCTACATTGTGACAAAAGCGGTAGGAAAGAAGAAAAAAAAACGTGTCTTCCCTTTTGACTCTTAACCTCAGGCCTGTAAAAAACAACAACTTAGCAACTGCAAGGGTTTCAGGCAGAGCACAGAAAATAGACAGGGCTCTGACATCTGTACATTATGGTAGAAATCAAAGTTCACATCTCTCCAACTAGAGGGTAGTGGGGAAGGGAAGGGATGTCTTGCTTCGCTCCTGCTGACTGGTCACAGGATGTCATCACTGGTGGAACTCGAGCTCGTCAACACTGATTACTTTAGTAGACGGCATGGAAGGGAGGGGCTGTTGCAGCACGTCGGAACCAAACCACTTGGCCAGACCCAGAGGAGGGCTACCACCTCTTCGCTGTGAATGGTTTGTCCGATGGAGACCGTGGCTCTGTGACTGGGGGCCTCCTGATTGGGCCACTGGCAGATCTGTGGAGAAAATAAAAACTGAAAAACCATACAAAAAAAAAAAAAAAAAAAAAAAAAAAAAAAAAAAAAAGCTAAACATTTAGCATATTTATTTGTAAAAATGTAATGTGACCCTGGACCACAAAACCAGTCAAGTAGCGCAGGTATATTTGTAGTAATAGCCAAAAATACATTGTATGGGTCAAAATTGATTTTTTTAAGCCAAAAATCATTAGGATATTAAGTAAAGATCATGTTCCATGAAGACATTTGGTAAACTTCCTACTGTAAATATCAAAACTTAGTTTTGGATTAGTAATATGCATTGCTAAGAACTTAATTTGGACAACTTTAAAAAAGGTGATTTTCTCAGTATTTAGATTTTTTGGCACCCTCAGATTCCAGATAGTTGTATCTCGGCCAAATAGTGTCTCATTAACATACCATACATCAATGGAAAGCTTAATTTATTCAGCTTTCAGATGATGTATAAATCTCGAAAAATTTACCCCTATGACTGGTTTTGTGGTCCAGGGTCCCATATATTCTCTCTTCTGTCTGGAAGTAAAGCATCAGTTGTTTTTTTTTTTTTAATCGCCAAGTCAGCAGCAAGGCTGTCATCATGGCAAAGACAGAATAAATGTGAAGCTTTGGTAATAAACATGTTTAAAAGCTTGAATCTAGAAACAGACTGATAAATTGGCTATTTGGCAATGAAATTATCAGAAATAGATTAGAACACGTTTTAGGTAAAAGTAAACAAGATCATATCAGCAATTCTCTAAATTGCATTTATAATCATTAGATTGCATTATCCTGTTAGTGTACCAACATACCGCCCATGGTACATTTTGTGCCTGGTTACATTTTCCATGAATGCTAAGTGGTTAAAATCTGATTATCAGCCATGTTCTCTGTCCACCTTGTTCTATAGACAGAAACTGATTAAAATTTGACAACTGATATCCAAATTTTTAAAGATTTTTTTTTTTTTAGCAATGACACTTAGTAAACTGTGACGTAAAGACCGTTACAAAAGACTTCCGTTTCAAATAAATGCTGTTTTTAAAGAATCCTTGGGGAAAAAAAAAATAAATAAAATAAAAGCAGCCTTGTTGAGAATGAGACTTTACAAACATGTTAAAATTCTTACCGATCCAACTTTTGAACAGTAGTGTTTATCATTCTAATGAAGTCATTTTACAACACTAGTGCTGTACGTACTTGGTCTCTGCTGCTGTTGAAGCTGTTGCTGCATGACTGCTAACTGCATGTGTGTTCCTGCAGCTCTAGGGGCCATTAGTGGGTGCCCTGCAGGACCAAGGGGATACAGAGGCTGCCCTAAGAGGGCTGGGGGCAAACCCTGAAGCTGAGACAGGTCTACAGTCTGAGGGAACATGCCTGTTCGTGCAGAAAAAGAACTTCACTATTCCATGTTTTCAGTTAACAACAGGAACAAGTCTGGAACAGGTATGAATAGAGAAGTCTGAAACCAACCGGTTTGTAATAAGGTGGGTCCGAGCTGTTGAGGCTGGATGCCCTGAGCCAGCATCCTCTGCATCACACTGGGATGAAGCTGGGGTGGAGGTCTGACCAAAGGGACATGGGGAAGCAGAGGGACTGGATACATCTGGGGTCTGGGGAAGGGAGAAGAGTGCCCTGGTGACAGCATGGTGGGAGTGTGGTGGCCAGTGGTTGAAGGAGGCCTGGGTCGGTCTGGGTCTTTACTATGACGATTCTGAGTAGGAACAGGGGTGGAGCATGCCTTTACCCCACCAGTCTGAGGACCACTTGTGTCCACATCTTCCAGAAAGGAACTGGGCGATGGAGGCCCATCTATAAAATAAAAAGGAGACTGCTTTAGGAAATAGGAAAAAAGAAAGAGAGCTACTGTTTATTCACCCTGCTCTGATCTCTTGGTGTATGTGCAGAACTTCATACCCTCCTGTGAGTTATGAGAGTTCACAGTCTCCTCTTTACTTCCTGGTCTACTCCGAGGATCATCTCGACTTTTCTCTTTTGACTCGTACATATTTTTGATCACAGAAGTGGGAGTGAAGGATGGAGACAGCTGCAAGGAGGAAAAAAAGAAAAAGAAAAGTTGTTTAAACCAAACACCAAGTCATTTGTTCACATTTGGTGTTTTAGTTTTATAGAATGACATTTAAGTTAATTCAAAACATTAAAATGGCTCTGTAACACTGCAAGTTGATAAATACATCAGATGTATGATCAAGTGCCTCCGTGGCAGTTAAATTAAATGTGATAGATCTGGCTTACCACACTTGTTACTGTATTACCAGGTGATGTCCGTCCAGGCAGGTGAGGCCCAGGTGAACGGTTCATCCTTGTTTGTCTACAAAACAGGAGATTTAGATGCAAATAAATGAAGGTGTCACTGTACACATGTACACACCATTATCAACCTCTTCCATTCATTAAGCTACACTTTTGGATCGGTTCATTTAATGAATAAATGCATAAAAGGTTCAAATCTGGTCAAATTTCCTTTTCAATTGACAGCTCTTAAAACTGTACAAAAATCAGGACCGTGCAATACATGACAAGTGTAACCAAGTACTAGAAGATAATGGATTCAAGAGGCTGAAACCATTAGCAAGGCTTGCTTTAGGACAACCTGCCTTTTGTGTCAGATAATCAACATTACCTGTTCCGAAACACCTTATCGTGAGCCTGTTTGTTGTAGCCTTGTTGGTACTGTGGCCGATTAAGAACTGCCAGTTCCGGCTGAAACAAAGCTTCAAGATTGGCCTGGTCCACTCCCATAGGCAAAGCTCTCATCTAAGAACAAGGAATTCATCTCGGATTCACAAAATGCAAAACCAAGTACATACTCTATACTTTCCTAATTCCATGTTAACAGCCTTTACACAATTAGAATGTAGATTCTCAGAACCACTGATAAATACTCTTAAAAGTATTTTAAAAATGTCATGAAGGGTTGATATTGGTATCTAAATTGGAAGGTATTTTAATATTTGCATATGAATGTTTATATATTTAATATATACAAATATTTTAAAACCAAGCACAGAATTGATCACATGTAGACTTCTTGAAAATGTAAAGCATCCTTGGGGAGAAAAAAAATAAAAAAAAAAATAATAAAAAATAAACTTGCCATATTATTTGAGTTTTACCTGTGGTGTATTCCTGGCCCGATGCAAGTCTGGAATTTGATCTAACACAGATTGTTGGCCAGCAGGGAACCCTGAGATTCAACAAAAGATGGGCGAGGAACATGGCATAAACAAATGACATTTGTTGCACATTTAACATGCCTCTCTTAGTTTAAAATCAGTAACATTTAACTAATTTTACCTGGGAAAAAGTTCTGTCTCTGTGGGAAGAGTGGGGGTGAAGCACGGTGGTGTACGAGGCCAGGCACAGGGGCAGGAACAGGGCCATGAGGGGCAACCAATAATTCCTAAAGCACAGAAGCACAAGATCTTATATTCTGTGTCAATTCAATACCATATTCACTAGAACAGTGTTATAATACAATAAGAATAAGATGAGAGCTTCAGCTACAAGGTTACTAAAGCGGTCTCAATACCGCAGGATAGAAGTCAGTTATTACAGTAAATTACTGGTGCCTCAGTTATTTAAAAAAAAACAAATCCTGAAAACAGTTTGCACCATTTCTTACAGTGGTTTATAGATCAGTGAAATCACATTACTGAGTTTACAGATGTCCTGTTGAGTATAAATTAGTTAAACTTTAGAACAAAAATAATGTCTTTGACAGATCACCTGAAAGATGTTTTTCTGCTGAGAGGCAGGTACCTGTGCCTCCGATAAGGGCACAATAGCAGGATCCACTGACTGCTGCTGTAATTGAAAACACAAGCAGGGAAAAGTGATCATGTTAAGAGAGTTGGAGTATAAACCAGACAAAAACAGATCATATACAACGCATACCATTTGGTCCATAAAGTTTTGTTAGCTGAAGTCAGAAACACTGATGGCACCTACATCATACCAGTGACGGCTTGAGCAAAAATGGTTAAAAACCAAGTATGTTACAAAAGATTCACTGGAGTCAGAACGGGATATGCCAACGCAAGGCATGCAAATGTTCACTGACAAGTCAGCCACAACTGCTAAATACAAATTTATGCCCATCACTAGTCAAAATAAACTTATTTACTAGCCCAGACCAACTAACAAGTAAAAAGCGCTGACTTGTGTTGCATGCAAAGGTAGGTAATATTTGAGAGCAACAAGTTGGGCAACTAATGCATCAATCTGACACATGCAGCTTTACCTGGGGCTGGACAGCAGGCAGCAAGCTCTAACAAAACCATGCACACATAGCCTATGGCTGCATACTTACATTACTCCCGCTGGCTTTGGGGTGGGTGGGTAGAGTTCCACTTGCCTTCATGGAGCTCACCAACTTATTGAATGCAGACATGTCAGGGTCTCGCGGTCGTGACACAGCCCCGGTTCCTTCCGTGAGAGCCTTTTCCAGATGCTCCACCATGAAGGGAGTTCCTCCACCTCCGCCGGGCTGCTTTCGAGGTAATGATGGAGCTGGTTCAGGCTGCACCTTCAGTCCCTTCAGACCCACCTCCACTTCCTCCAAAGACAGCACCACCCCCGAGTTTGCTATAAGAGGGCAGACAGAAAGAGGTATTTCAATTATTTTTTTAAATAATGGGCAATTTGACATCTGTGGCCTGCTGTCTATAGATAAAGTTGTATAAACTTTAAAAAAATAATAAAAATAAAAAACTCACCCCCCTCATTAGGCAGTATTCCAATAAATATTCTAAATATACAGGATGCCACTCACTGCTCTCCTTTAGGTGAGCCTTGTTGACATTCAAGCTGGACAATAGCGGTTTCAGGTCAATGTTGGCTTTATGCAGCAGCTCCAAAATGTCCACCTTCTCTTTGGGATCCACTGAAGATATGGGGGTGAAGTACAAAGACGTACCCTGATTCAGAGATCCAGTATGAGGTTCCGGACCTGACATACACACAAAATTATATTTTTATTATATATATATATATATTCCATCAGAGGTAGGTTGGATTTACATTACCATTGAAAATGGTCAGTAAGTTTTATTTTATATTTTCAGAATATTGCTTTTTTTAAACTTTGAGCATAGGAGACAGATATACACATACACGAAGCAAGAATAAACTGTTAAATAAATGGAGTAATTCCATCCTTGCACCATCTGTGCTCTTGCCCGAATTGCTTTCAGCCACAGGGATGGGAACCTTTTTTAATATCTATGCAAAATGCAGTTTCTTGGCTGGGAAGAAATATTTATGGTAAATTGTCAGTAAAACATATACCTTTTTCTTACTAGGTAAAACAGTTTTAAATAGGCAACTGAACTAAATAGTTTTTACATTTACCTTTTTAGCTTTTTGTTGGTGTAAAATTAATCGATTTAAAGGGTCATGAAACCCCAGACTGCCATTTCTGAGATTTTAGCAGGTGTTTGTTTTGCACATAATAGAAGACAATGTTAGCATGTTAATTTTAGTTTGAGAAAACTGGTTAATTTTAAGCTTTTTTGCGCCATTTTCATCTTCTGGGTTTAAAATCTACATTGTGTTGTCACAATTTGTGACGTGGCAAAGGACTATAATACAACGTTGCGTCGGTGTCTATTAAATTATTCATGAGACCGTGTTCTTATCCTAGGAGAAGACGCTTTGCTTAATTATTCACAACAGCATGTTGATTTGCTATGACAGACGCTTCAGATTGCGAGATCGCGTACATTAACAGAAACATTCATGGATCGAAGTAGAGTGTTCGTTTTTGCTTTGTAATAAGAGTTACACCGTGTCTACATCTATACTGGACGCGACAAAGCGAGCGTTGAAAATCATTTGAAATCTCTCAATACTTCATAAATAGAACGCAGCTGCAGTTGTGTCGCGGATTTTTACAGCTCCTTGACAACTCATCAAAAGGCTTAAATAAACCACAGAATAAGCCTTAAAAGTTATCAACAGCACTTTCATATATAGGTTTTCGATGCAGAGTGCAAACGGCTGTGCATTTATTTGTGTTAACACGATGGGAGCAAAATGAATCTGTCTGAAACTGGTTGTCTGTCTCCTCTTCCCCCTCCACTCCACAACGCACCATGCCCACTTTATAATTTAAAACTGTGCTGAGAACTAACCAGTGCTGAAACAGGGGGTTTCATGACCCTTTAACAAAATTAAAACGCTAAGCTGATAAGGAGTTCAAATATTAAAACTCTAGTTTTTAAATTTACATTTGTAAGTTTGTGCATGCCTATTTCTAAGCTAGGTGGGCAACCTTGAAACCAAAGACCAAACCAGGTGAATATACTATAATAGGAAAGGGTTACCTGCTAGTCTCTCCAACTCCTCATGCGGTGTGGAACGTAGACTGCTGGAGCGGCTGCCAGAGGGACTTCGGTTACTGGAGAACCAGCGGCTGAAACGACTGGCCATGACCGGACCCTCAGCAAGAACATCTTCAATCATCTGGAAGGAAAGAGAGAGGAACCTGGTTTAAACCGTTATAACATAGAAGCAGGAGACAGCCATGGGGAGTGGATGACACTTACGTGAAGTGTGTCTGCAGACTGCTTATCACAATGGGGTGAAAATTGGGCATTTTGGAGAATAGTTTCATTTACAAGATCCCCACGTATTTCTTAACTACATTAAAATTTGGCACAACATAGATGTGCATAACCCCTCCCCCCAATCACTCCTCATCCCCAGTTTCAACAGTATCAATAAAATATTTACAAGTAAGATGGGCATAAATTTGCATAAATTTACAGCTTTCGGTATAACAATTCAAAGCCAACAAATAGCTCGACGCCACAACTGCAAAACCAACAACGTCATATTTAGAACAGACATGAGCAGCAACATATGAACCTCAAAAAGGCTTGTTGAACTATTCTGCAATAACCAACACAACTACTTCTATTGTTGCATTCGTTTAGTAGACAAATGTATCTAAACAGACAATCGACTCAATAGAGAAACATTAGGAGGCATCAGTAGTGCTGCAACACAAATCGGTCCAGTAAATGACAACTACTAAAGAGGTACAAACATTAGAGGAGCACAGTGAACACTACAGAGCCAAGTTTAATAAAAATAAATAAAAAGGCTTACAGTCTGTATAGATAAATAAGCTGCCGAAAAAGTACCTAATAAGCACAAACCAAACATTTCTAAAACCCCCCCCAAAAATACCTTAGGTGTGATTTGTCCATTCCTTTTCCCTTTAAGACAAGCCAGATATTTTGTGACCATCACCCTTACAAGCATGCAGTGCTCCCCATATCTTACCGAAGCCAGGCCAGGCATGGTCTTTTCAAGATTGAAGAACTCATTGAAGTCAAATTCTCCAGGGGTTTGCTCAGAAAGAACCTCGGCATGTGGAACCTCTTGGTCAGCTCCTGACTCTTGAACTACTTCAGGGTGCTCAGAGAGCCCACCATTACATTCAACTGTAGGTGTGGAAGATTGAAAAAGCATGCTGATAAATGCACTGATCCAACAACAGAAGCGTTTCTTAGGTGTTTGCATTTGTACAATACATGCCTTCTTTAACAGACTCTGGCTTCTTCCTGGAACGCTTGGTCCTCCTCCTGTCATCCTCCAAGATCTTGTCATCAAAGCCAATGAGCTCAATGGTCTCTGACTGACTAGTTGGCCCACCAGAGAACCACTCTGGCTCCTCTTCAGCATAGGAGTCATTTCTTCTTCTCTCACTGAACACTCTTTTGTCTCCAAAGTCTCTCTACAGTAGAACACCGAAAACAATAACGTTTTAATATTTGAACAATGCAATAACAAAACGTTCTTTTGTATCAAACCCTTATCACAATACCCTAAATCTCTTGTCCTTAAATTCACGTTCTCGGTCTCGCTCCCTCTCCTTGTCAACTCGTGTGTCCCTCTCAAATACACGTGATGCAATGATACGGCCACTCCCTATGCGACGTGCTCCCCCCAAACGGAGTGACTCGTTCTCTTTGTTCTCCAGAGGGCTGATGGGGCGGCGAGGGAGGGCAGTGGGTGCCACTTGACAACCCCCACCAAAACTACGTCGCTGTGGACTAAGAACCACCTCAAGATCATCATCTTTTACACGTTCCCGAGGATCTAGGGAAGACAAAGTTAATTCTGGTTTTATATCAGCAACAAGGTTTTGATAGACAAATAACATCAGAAACTTCTTGGCCAATTACCTGCGATTCTGCGTTTTAGCGGAACTCTATCCTCTGCATAATCTTTCTTGTATCCTTCTGCTGGACAGCTGTTTTCTGAAGCGGGATATAGTGAGGCATGCCATTTTTCAGGGTCCCAGACCCCATCACTATAAAGGAAACAGTACTGTTAACACATTCAAGGCTTAGGTTCTTCATACAAGTCCATTTTAAACAACATCAGTCAGTAATGTCAAACAAAGTGTATTCAAACAAATGACTCCTGTAAATTAATTCTTTGATTGGCTAATACTGGAAAGCAGCTGTTTGTTAAGTGCCAAGGAGCCAATACTAGGTCTTAAAATAAGAATTAAAATCATAATGTTAATGTATACAAAAGGATACGCAACAGGAGCCAATAATCCCACTGATGTCCTTTTCTTATGATCTTGCAAGATACAGTAATATGGTGCCACATTCAGAAATATCCAAACTGATCTGGCAAACAAACACTAAAAAGTTTACCTGTCATATTTCTCTGATAGACACTCTGGCCTCTCATTGGAAATTGGCAATTCTTTGATTTCCATAAGCTCTTCCTGCAAATACAAACAATTATCAGCATGATAAAACAGTACAGAACACTTCACAACTAAACGTAAACTAGCTTGCATGTTGCCAGCCACTGATCCAAGTTATGAGAAATGTCATGTACAACCAGCTAATTTAACTCCCATGTTCTGGACCTGTCCTGCTCCGTCTTTTTTCTAGAAGTCTGTCTATAGCCCGATTCGAATGGTAATTGTTTCTCAAATGGACGTCTGCAAAAAATAAATTTACATATCACCTCAGTGATAAAACTCATGGATTCGGATGGCGATTTATTCACAGTGGAGGAGCGAGTTCTGTGATCCTACGAACCCAGGAACGCGCTGCTCACGTGGACAGTCACATGATTGTCTGCTGTAAATAAAATGAATTTACCAATTTGTTCTTGTGTAAAATTTAAAATGACTTAAGTAAAATGCATTATTATTCCAAGCATATTTTATAATATATAATCCCATTTATTTAAATCTCCTTTTTAAAAATAGACATGTTATAGTTTTATATAATTATACGCAATCTGTTTATAATACACATTTAAAAAAATATAAACAATTTGTATTGCATTCCTGCTTCTGCCATAATAAAGAAGCATTTCGATTGTTTAAGTGCTTTTCTTCTGTTTTCTACCCCCTGTAAACGGTGAAAATCACTTACTTCCCGGCCTGAGAAACAATTACCGTCCGAATAGGGCTTTTGATTCACACTCAGCAATCACATCTATTAACATTCATTCTTCTCCATTAATTGGCCTGTATGGAGTTTTTCCTCCTGATTGCAAATTGACATTTTATTTTGCTGAGTTAGTAGGATAAGAGAGGCCTTATTTTTTTGTTAAATTGGAAAAATTTAAATGCAGTCTTTGAGGTTCCATGGTTAAATGGGGAAGTCGTGGCCTAATGGTTAGAGAGTCGGACTTGTAATCCAAAGGTTGCGGGTTCGAGTCCCCGGCCGGCAGGAATTGTAGGTGGGGGGGAGTGAATGTCCAGCGCTCTCTCCACCCTCAATACCACGACTGAGGTGCCCTTGAGCAAGGTACCGAACCCCCAACTGCTCCCCGGGCGCCGCAGCATAAATGGCTGCCCACTGCTCTGGGTGTGTGTGTGTTCACTGCTGTGTGTGTGCACTATGGATGGGGAGCACGAATTCCGAGTATGGGTCACCATACTTGGCAGTATGTCACTTCTTCACTTAAATTTAAGAATTTGGTTACCCTTTTTTAATTTAATTGGAATGTTAATTCTTTGTGGCAAGATGTAACCTCTATTAATTGATTGGCTGCCCAATCTGCACCACACTCTAGTCTGTTCTTACCAGGGGCCCGTACTTCGTACCTCGCTTAATACATCTGAGATTATTTGAAAGATACCAGATCTTCTAATCGTGACAACTGATCTCTGGAAAATTTGATTCTTCAAAAGAATGTGGATTTGATTAAAATATCTGGATTAAGTTGCCTAAGATTACTGCATGTTCTCGTGTTCCCCGAAAAGGGCAGATATATTGATACTCGAAACCACGATCAGAAATGCAGCGATTGGCTGGCGGCAAAACAGCCAACGTAATAACATCATATAATTAAAGACACCTGATGAAAAACTTGACAAATTTCTGGACTTTTATAAGGAAACAGCCAAGGGAACAAAACCACATACAGTCATTGCCAAAAATATCGGCACCCTTGGTAAATATAATCAAAGGCAGCTGTGACAATTTATCTGCATTGTTAATCCTGGAGATCTTTTATTTAAAAAATAAATAAATAAAAATCTAAGCTCTCATTGAATAATAAGATTTTAAAATGGGGGAAATAAATAATCATAAATAAATGTTTCTCTCAAATACACATTGGACAATTATTGGCACCCCTAGAAATTCTTAAAAATATCTCTGAAGTATATTCCCATTCATATTCACAATTGAGCACTCCAGGGTGATTATGAACATGAAATTATCCAGCCATGGCTTCTTGTTTCACAGAAATATAAATAGGAGGGAAAACAAAGCCCAAATTCCCTTAATCATCCATCACAAAGAGAAAAACCAAAGAATATATTTCTGATGTGCAGCAAAAGATAATTGAGCTTCACAAATTAGTGAAGTGGCTTTAAGAAAAGACCTGATCAGTGAAAATGACCATTTCCACCATCAGGGCAATAATTAAGAATTTCCAATCAACATAAAATGTTACGAAACTGCCTGGAAGAGGACGTGTCTATATCGTCCTAATGCACTATGAGAAGGAGAGTTTGAGTGGCTAAAGACTCTCCAAGGACCACAGCTGGAGAATTGCAGAAAATAGTTGAGTATCGGGGTCAGAAAACCTTTAAAAAAATTGCACCATCATGGAGCTTGGAATCTAAAGGGTCTGGAGTGATTCTGGATGAAGGAATGGTCTCTGATCTTGTCAGGTGTTCTCTAACCTCATCAGGCAACATAGGAGAAAATTTAGGAGCTGTTAAACTGGCAAATGAAGGTTTCAAAATGTATTGAATAAAAGGGTGCCGTTAATTGTGGCCAACGTGTATTAGAGAAAAACATTTCATAATGACTCCCCCATTTTAAATTCTTATTATCCAATGAAAGATTAGATTTTTGTGATTTAAAAAAAAAAAAAAAAAATAGGATTAACAAAGATTAATTTTCACAGCCTTCTTTGATCATATTTACCAAGGGTGCCGATATTTTTGGCCATGACTGTAAAAGGTATAATATATAAAATGTATGTTTTTATTTTATAATTTTTTTTACATGATTCCCAATTATTTATATTCACGATTTCTAGTATTTGTACATGCTTTACATTTTTATTTCAATGTTGCAATTCATTTAATTTTATCTTTGAAACAGATTTGTTACGTGACAGCATTTTTTAAGGGCCAAGATCAAGCCATTCCCATAATATCTGTCACCACTCAAATTAATGCACGACTCGACGCCAATTATAAAGTAATTATTTTAAATCACAAATATTTCAATATTACAAATTATATTTTTCAAATAATTTTTTTAATTACTGTCCATGGATCAGTAGGGTACTCTTCTAATAAATTAGCAGTGGCTGGGACAGATTTTAAGTATCAATTCTGCTTAAAAAGATGCAGTCTTTTGCGGACCCCTGGTAAGCACTATATAGGCACAATATTTGCAACATTTTTTTAAAACCTTTTTCGCCCTCCTTTTCTCCTAAACTGTTATTCAGGTTACCTCCCTCAACTTCCTGAGCTAATTAATGTCTACTTTGTTTCAACTTGTTTGTATTGTTATATACAGTTTTTCTGTACAATATTGGACACCGTCTCAACCTGTGGGTTGGGTGAGGGTATGCAAGTGATCTTTTTGTATTATTAGGGATGCTTTCAGAATTTGTTTTAACTGGATGATATGAACACAGTTTTCCAAACTCAAGTATGCGTCACATGAACTCCAGTACAGTTCTCTGCTGGTACAAATGTACTGGCACTAGAACTGCAGAAGGACTGATGCACTGCAAGTAGAGAGAGCGTACATCAACTCCTGGTTTTCTAGAAAATCTGCAGTACGATCTGAGCATTAAAAAAAAGTAAGTGCCACTGAGGGTTGATGCCTTGGAAACAAAACCAAATGTTCAAAATCAAAGTATAAAAGGTGAGCAAAACTATATATTGTCATCTTCTACGGTTCATCGTTTCAGGCAATAAATGTTTAACGCTAATCACACATTGTTTTAAATCCTGTCACATGACTACAATTTACAATCTGTGTTGCTTTTACTTCTAGGTATTGACTAAAGTTAAGGGTTTTCCTGCCATTTATCCAATTAAACATGCACGTCAAGATTAATTCAGTGTGAAGTTTCAGTTCACAACAATTCTACTAAACTTAGCTTAATAAAAACAGTATTTAAATAAAATGAAAAAATAGAGAGCTTTAAAAAAAAAAATAGGAGTTTAGTATTGGTAATAAAACATTAATAAGATTAAAATATAATAAATCAGATACATAATAAAAAAAAAAAAAAAAAAGAATTGTCACCTTCAGGGTCATTGTTACATAGCAACAAGCGTAAGCAACTGCTGCTCTGATGACAAACAAATTGCTCGGATTCTAAGCAATCCATTCAAACCAAGTCTGAATGAACCCTTGAAATTGAAATGAATGTTATAGATCTTATTGAGAACAATTAATTGGTTTGTGCATTTTTCTTTTGTTTTTGGGAGAAAAGATCTGCTGGTGCTTCCACTTAATCATGACTTTAAAGCCTAGTTCAATAGGTTTCAAACATGGTCTTTTATTTGGCAAGTCATTTAGAGCTCTAAAAGTTACAGCATGTGTTCAAAGTACATCACACCATAATATCAAAAGACCAAAAATTTTGCTCCTCAAAAGATGTTCCCTTTAAAGGACTGTGATTGTTCTCACCTTGGTATATCTATAGGCGGAGGTCACTACTGAGTCCTTCACCGTTTCCACCATGTCTTCACCATTTTCATCCTTCTCCATGACTTAGGTTCGTGGTCAAACTGAAGTGAAGCGTCAATATCAGACACTCTAGGCACCTGTGAAAGAATTCTATAGCATTAGTTTAACTCCCATGTCAATGTAATTCACATTCATTTGGTTTTAGTCTTAAAATACTTTAAAAAAAAAACTAGCTATTCAATCCCCCCCAAAAAATGAGCTATTAAGTGTGATTGTACAAACAGGCTGCAAGAAGGTTAACAAGGAGTATATAAATTCCGTAAAGTCTATAAGAACTTTAAATTAAAAATGTAACAAATATATTTTCAAGAGGATTAAAATGTGTAGGGATTTAACATCAGGTAAATGTCTGGCTCCTGAGTAGCTGTTGAATTAGCAAATGACGAGGCAGACAGCAAGCAAACTACAGAATTACTAATCGATCTGATGCCGGAACATTATGCTACAATCTCCCACATGAAAAACGCGTCTGTTTTGAAAAACCCAGGCACCTTTCTCAACATATCGATGAACCCACCTGATATTTGAAACGGTGTCACAGCACCTCTCTCTCCTCGCCTGGATGCCCCAGTTAGCTTGTGGCTACCTGTCCAATACCAAACTACAAGAGATGCTGCAGTCAGTCCAGATTTCAGACAGGACGCAGATTAAGCTTTCTTCTTAAAAATTCAGTTTTCTCTGTCGACAATCTTGACAGGAGGTTCGGATATCCCTTGTCACTCCAGATTTAATCGCTAATTGGCAGAGGAGCATTTCATTAGCAAACCGGCTAAACTCAAGCCGACGCCGAGGATTTACTTCGGTTCTTATGGACAAGCGGCTCTATTTGCACCGTTTCTGCTTTTTAATTATACCTTTGGCTGGTTTCTCCTTTGGGTTTTTTTCGTGAGAGCGAAAAAAAAAGAAAATCCGTGTTTGTTTATTTTTAGGCTAGTGAGTCGGGTTAGCAGGCTAGGAAACTTATCCCCACTCATAAAGCTGTACAACGTCCATTAAAAGCGTCAATACACTAAAGCTCACATATATTAGGACCAATTCCAGTAGATAACTGGGTTCTATCACTTAATTAAAGCTTGTAGTCCAACTGCAACAATCAATGTACCTCTGGGTACTTTCTCTGAGCTCTCTTTGGTCTCTGTTCAGTCGCAGAGCGGCGAATTTCTTCAGATCACTGACTGGTTCTGAGAAAGGCCCCAATCAAGGATTATATAGTGTCTAATCACGCCTTCTTTAAAATTTTAAGAAACAAACACTCACATTTGATTGTAATTTCAAATCTAAAAACACAGAACACCAGATTACGTGGTTACAAGTGTGTTATTTATTCAAGGGGGTTGACAAGTGTCGTTACGGAATTTTAGAGCAAGAATACATTTCAGGCAATCAACGCGGCCACCCATTCTAAATTGCAGTCACGTGACAGGATTAAAAAAGCTTAGTCGAGTTGCTTGATTTTTTTTATTTACATGATTCTAACTAAAGTTAAAAGTATTTACCTGCTATTTATTCGATTAAACAAGTATGAACAAGATGGACACATTCCTTGTGTGCTTGCACACACTTGGCGAATAAAGCTAATTCTGAATCTGTTTTAAATTGATTTGTCAACCACATAGTATTTAATCAAACAGTATTTGTAGAAAAAAAGAAAATAATTATGAAAGAAAATGTAATAAAACTATAAGAAGAAAAATTTCGATATTGTTAATAAAAACAATAAGTATAATGACATTAACATGCAATATAATGAAACAGAAAAAACATATGCACACATATAAAGTAATTGAAAATTATTATTTTTTTTTTTACTAAATAATTAATAACCAGCATAACATTTTATGTGAAATGTATAAAAATGATCACCCGCCCTGCGTCCCATTGTGCATACTATCCACCCTCAAACGCCTCAATATTAAATTCACAAAATCCTGTGTACAGTAAAGGCATAAAATTCCAGTCCTACAGGATGAGTCAGTAATGTATTTAATAAATTAAATCAATTTAATATAATCCATTATTTTAAAATATCCGTATTAATATTACTGTAACACTAATTAATTATTATTAATTATAATACAAATGCATTATTAAAATGTTCAAGTTGCCAATTTAGGCAGGTCTTTTATTATGACATTTTACCGGAAGACATTTTTATTCAACACAGAAGAGCGGCAGTTATGGTTTGTTGTCAGTACGATGACAGCTTTATAATGAGCTGCAGTAGCGTTAAAGCCTTAAGTCGAATCTATAAAACCCTAAAAGCTACTTTATTTACTTTATTTCAACCAGCTATAGTTCAAGCACCGGGTGCTAGACAATGCGCTGATTTGCTGAAAATTATGTAACTTATGCTTGAATTATCTACTAAAGATGCAAACGACAAGACCAAAAGCTGGTAAACCGTTGTCTGGTGCTGTTGAGAAGAACCGGCCACGCAAAACATCCATACGGAAAAACACTTACCGGGTCGGATATACTTGGAACCGAGGTGGTAGACTTAAAGAGCTGAGGATAAGGTTGGAGATAATGGCATTCCCCCATTCGTTTATGTGTTGTGAATGTCGTGATAAGTGACTGTTTGTTTTTTGTGCATGTTGGGTATTTAGGCATCTGGCTCGGAAGTTCCTTCACTTGTGGATTCAGAAGACATTTGGACGAATAACAACATCACAAGCCAGGTCCAGTATATTGGTCACGTGTTTAAATAGCGAACTAAAATGTACAAAGAAATACTGCAGTGGTTCTACTGTGCGATATTTGATGTTTATTTAATGAAAAAAAATATATATATATCTATATGTATGGATATTTTTATTTTTTTGTATAGATCTCATTATTGTAAGGTGGTCTTGAGGAAAACCTTAGTGGCTTGGAAAGATGAGTGGTGGCATGCAAGAAAGGAATGGACCCTAAATATAAGGGCAGATTGCCATTATACGTAAGTTAGGCCTTTAACAAAAATAGTCAAAAGTGTAATATTTTGAAATATTGCAATTTAAAATATTTGTTTTCTATTTTTAATATATTTAATATAAAATGTAACTTATTACTGAGTCAGCAGCGCTGAATTTTCAGCAGCTATTCCTCCAGTCTTCAGTGTCACATGATCCTTCAGAAATCATTCTGATATGCTGATTTGTTGCTCAAGAAACATTTTTTATTAGTATCAATGTTTTAGGTATATGCTGTTTAGCAAAACATTTCAAGCCTGGCATGAGTTTATTGCTGTCCAGAGAGAAGAAAAGAAAAAACTGCAACTTGCAATCAGATGGGGTGTGTATGACGTTATTCTAATAATATTTTAGTTTATAGAGTTGAATGAAGATGTGAGATGAAATGCTGAAACTTTATTCACATTTCTGGGGTTGATTATGTTGTGGTATTATGCTACAGTAGGTGTAACTGAATATTTGTACTGCAGAGACAAAGCACAAACTACGTTGTGTGTGGAATGGTTGGGAACTGTACCTGGACATGTGTCACATGAAACGCAGGATGCAGGAGGCGGCAGTGCAGCACGAGAGACTCGCTGTACTGAAGTGAGTATTGCTCTTATGTGGTGTCAGAAAAATATTGCAGAGTCGTATTCATAAGGGTAAAGCAGCCAGATAATAAACAGCATTGCAGTCCTGGTGTAGGGTCGGAGTGTAGCATAAAATAACAGACTTAACTATGACAACATATTTTATATTGAGATTTAAGCAAGTAAACAAGCATAAATCAGTCAATATGTTGATATAATTTCTTAATTTTATGTATATTAATAAATGAGTAATATTATTAGGCAGAAATACATGTACACTATTGTCCAAAAGTTTGAGGTCAGTCAAATAAGCCAGTTAATCAAAAATACAATACAAACAGGAATATTGTTATTATTACATAATAATATTACAATTTAAAATAACTGTTTTCTATTTTAATATATTTAAAATGTAACTTATTCTTGTGTTGGCAAAGCTGAATTTTCAGCAGTTATTACTCCACTCTTCAGAGTCACATGCTCCTTCAAAAATCATTGAGATATGCTGATTTGTTGCTCAAGAAACATTTCTTATTATTTTCAAGGATCAAAAACAGATGTGCTGCCTGATAATTTAGTAGAAACCACGATATACTTTTTCATGATACACTTTTTCACTTTTTGATGAATAGAAAGTTCAAATGAGACTTGCTGAATGAAAGTATTAATTACTTAAAAATTAATTATATTGTACGTTTATATAATATAAACATATAATATAAAGATGCATGTGCATCACACTGAAGGCCTATTTTTTTTAAATGGCCTTTTAGTTAAATACTAATGGGACATATTTTTGTTTGTGCATATGTTGGTCATTAAAGGTGGGTTTGGACTGTGTGGAATATGACACTACAGCACAGGGATGTGGAATACCATCAAGAAGATTTTGCTTTGCAACACTGGGCTCACACTGTCCAGAGCAGAGTGAGTATGAACATGTGAGAATGCAACTGTACGATGAAAATTTCTAAAGTGGCTATTCTTCACAGGCATGGCTGCACTGGAGAGACAGGTTGAAACAAGCCTTTGCTCTGAAAGAGAAGGAGTCCAAAGCTCATCGTCACTATTGTCTTCAACTGTTAAGACATGCACTACATGGATGGATCAGACACACAGAGAACCGACAGGCTAAGAGCAAGAAAACAGGTGCCATTCACTTTTTATATGTATGATATGTACTACTACTGTTGGTCAAATGTGACAGTGAAGACATTTCAAATAAATATTTCGGTTTCAAATAAATGCTGTTCTTTTGAACATTCTATTCATCAAAGAATCCTGAAAAAGAAATAAAGCATGGTTTCCACAAAATATTAAGAAGCACAACTGCTTTCAACATTAATAATAAGAAGAAATGTTTATTAAACACCAATCATTATAAAATGATTTAATGTGCTTTTATGAAGTAATAACAGCTGGAAATTTAGCTTTGCCATCACAGGAATAAACTACATTTTAAAGTGTATTAAAATAAAATGAAAAAGTCACTTTAAATTATGCAAATATTTCCACAATATTACAGGTTTTTTTTTACTGTATTTTGGTCACATAAATGCAGCCTTGGTGGGCATGCATAAATGCTTATTTTAAAAAAGCGTTAAAAAACCAACCCCAAAAGGCTTTTTAATTGCAATAACTTACAGTGGTACAGATACAGTGGCGAACTGATCAGTCACAATTATGCATTTATTTTTTGCATTTTAGTTGTTTTCTGTGTTGCAGCTGTTGCTCAGAATGTATGGCGTGTCGCTGTGCTGGAGAAGTGTTGGTGTCAGTGGAACAATGTGCTGCAATCCAGGCATGTGGAGAAAGACAGAGGACAGAGAGCAGACAAACTGGCCCAGCACGGCTCCCAGAGGCTGGCGTTCTCACACTGGAGACACTGTATCTTTGCTTACACAGTTAAACAGACCGTTCTCATATACTTTTATACTAGAATAAAAAATGAAATATGTCAGTGAAAGCATAATGCAGTTGTTTTCCTGAGCTGTCTTGTAGATGTCAGTTTGTGCTCACAGAAGGCTAAGAGGGAAAAGGCTGCAATGCATCACAGACAACTCCAACTTCTGGTTAGTTGTGTTCTTGTCCTTAGAAATTTTAATGTTTTATAGCCTTTTTGTTTGTTTGTTTAATTCTGTTGGTCTTGTATTTTTTCACAGCATTTGGGTTTAAGAGGCCTTGCTCTAAACGTCACTCAAAGTAAAACTCATCGTCTCAACAAGAACATCAGTGTCCAGCATCATCATTACATTGTATGAACGACACAAATGCACATCAGATCTGTCCTTGAATTTAAAGAAAGTGAAAGTGGAGTGACGTGTGGCCAAGTATGGTTACCCATACTCAGAATTTGCGCTCTGCATTTAACCCATCCAAGTGCACACACACAGTAGTGGTATTGAGGTATTCACCTCAGTCGTGGTATTGAGGGTGGAAGAGAGCGCTGGCCCCACCTACAATCCCTGTTTGTCCTGAGACTCGAACCTGTGACTTTCGGGTTACAAGTTCGACTCTCTATCCATTAGGCCATGACTGCCCTAAGAAGTAGTTCATCAAGAAATGAAAATGATTACTTACTCACTCTCAGGTTGTTCCAAATTTGACTGACTTTCTGTTGAAAAATGTGGGTAACCAAAAATGTATTGGTGCCCACTGACTTCCATTGAATGGAAAAAATACTATGGAAGTCTGTGGAAACTGTTTGGTTACCCAAATTCTTCAAAATATCTTCTTCTATCTTCTTGTTTAGCAGAAGATAGAAATGTATACAGGCTTTGGAACAACTTGAGGCTGAGTAAATGATAACAGAATTCAATTTTTATTTTTGAATAAACTGTCTCTTTAACATTTGTGGAATTTTTTTTTTCTTTTTTTTAAATAAAAGAGTTCATTGTATTATAATATAATATATATATATATATATATATATATATATATATATATATTTCATTGACAGTCAATAAGTAATGATTATGAATTTTATGTTTTGACATTTTTTATTTTTCAGTCATTAATTAAGTCATTTATTTATCATTTAGTGTAAAAAAATGTAAATTCCAGAATGGATATTGACATTTTTCAGTTGCTGGCAAGGTCTTGGAAAGTCTGGCAGTTGCGCTTGGATCAGGCTGAGGACAGAAGCCTGCAGCCCCGAATGAGTGTTGCGCAAGCCCATCACAAGTTAGTTACATAAATGATTTAAGCCATAGATTGTTGTTGGCAAAACAATCTATGTGTGCTGTTTCATTTGAGTTGGTCTGTGATACTTTTAAATGGTTGTTATTAATCAACAGAATTTCTGTGCTGAGATCTTGCCTTCATCGCTGGAGAAAACGTCTCACCGAGCACAGACAAATGCAGGTAGCCACCACACTCTCATTACCTTATATCATAGGCCACCTGTAGTTAGTAATGGAATGCACTTTTCCCCATTTTTGCCTTAAAAATTCTTCTAATATATTATCAAACGATCTGTATAATTACATAGGAGTTGGAACTACGTGCTGATGCCTGCTTTGCCCGACGTATCTTTCCACAATGTGTAAACACTTGGATGGAGTTTGCAGCACAACGCACAGAGAAACGAGAGCAGAAAGAGAAAGCTGAACAACATTGCAGGCAAGTTTCTGTGCCTAAAATAGTTTGTGCGCATGTAGATATCTATGTCTGTGTTATATTGTACTGAAAATGTACATGTTTTTGTCCTCTATACAGGCAGCAGACTTGCAGTTGGGCATTTTATACCTGGTGGAGAAACCTGGAGGTACAGAGAGATCAGAGACTTGCTGAAAGAACGGTATGATTACATCCATGAATGTACATTCACAAAAAATTAAGTCAGTGAGATATCTTTTTAAAGAACATAATATTTCCATTCATCTAGGATGGATTAAATTGATGAAAGCTGACATTAAAGACATATCTATATCAAATAAATACTGTTCTTTTGATCTTTCTATTCATCAAAGGATCTTGAAGACACAATTTATCACAGTTTCAGCACACTAATTTTCCACAATGATAATGTTAAGAAATGTACCAAATCCACATATGTTAAAAAGATTGTGTGACACTGGCTGAAGACTGAAGTAATGGCTGCTGAAAATTCAGCGTTGTCATCAAAGGAATAAATTACTTTGTAAAATATATTAAAAGAGAAAACAGTTATTTTAAATTGTAAAAATATGCTACAGTATTACTGTTATTTGTGTATTTTTCATAGGCTGTGTTGCATTCCGAGCATGTGTCTTGTGCCCGTGCCTGGTCTAAGTGGTACTCCAGTGCTGTACAACATAGAGATGAGAGACTCAAACAAGCAGCAGCCGACTCTCTTTACAAACACTCTCTGCTACGCAAGGCCCTGAACCAGTGGAGAAACCTTGTTGCAAGCATACAGACCAGGTGTGAATCAGATAATGTAAGCTACAGGAAAAATATCTAAATGAACCACAGAGAATTTTGATGTAGTTAAAGCTTTTTTGTGTTTTGTTGATTAGTCAGAGACATTTCGAGCAGGCAGAGGATCATTACGTACAGCACTGTCTGAGAAAAGCCATGTCAGACTGGCATCAGGTATGAGTGGCACAGCTGGCTCTATTCACTAAGAAAACACCTGATAGTGTTTTTTTTATATCATACGATGATGTTGTTGTTTTAATTGATTTGAAGTATTGTGAATCAAAAATAAGTAAATATGAGCTTGTTAAACAGTATGTAGATCACAAAAGACAGAAGAGAGAGAAACTTGCACGAATGGAGAAACATTACAACAGCAGATTGCTTAGACATGCTCTAGAGGCTTGGAAGGTATGAATACATTTGTTTTGACCCAGTATACAGTATATTTGCAAATATTGCTATATTATAGTAGCGTATTTTAAATTGTTTATATCAAGCTTACAGCTGAAAAGTTGATTAACTCATTGTTTTTACATGCATGCGTGTAGTCATACCATTTGCAGACTCAATCGATCAACCAAAATGTGGAGTGCCGTTACCAGGAGCATCAGCAGCACCTTGTCAGGTATTATGATCTATTTTTTATAATTTACTGTAGTGTGTATTTTAAGAGATGTGATCTATTTTTTAATTTATGTTTCTGCAGAAGAATGTTCTGTTCATGGAGGATAAATGTGTCACAGTTGATGGAAGAGAGAGAGAAGGAAAACAGAGCAAAATGTTTTTCTCTAAAGCACCTTCTATCTGAGGTGCTTATATCAAAATGAGTTGTATAACAAGTACAAAGTAACACCTATTATTTATAAGTACAACTTTATAAACTGAATTGTTTGATAGGTGTTTCTGGCATGGCAACAGAGAACAGTATCTGCTCATCTTCACCGTCACCAGCAAGAGGAAGCTCTGAAACAAGCTCAAACACACCTGGATAAATGTACTTTGGTTATATGAATGCAATTGTTGTTAGTCTGTGTAATGATGAAATTATTCAGTGTTGTTTTTGTACTGCTAGTTCACATGCAGGTGGCTTTGAGAAGATGGAGAGAGCGAAGCACAGAGATAAAAGACGAGAGGCTGGAGAATGAGAGAGCCAGCAGACACTACAGCAGAACCCTGGGAAAAAGAACCCTCGACACATGGACCACTAATATTCAGCATCACAAAACTTATCAGGTGACTGTCTAAGTCTCCATATCTGTATATATTTCAGTCCAATCTTAAATCTTGATATTTTGATTGATTTTAGGTCATGAAGAGAAGAAGCTTTGAGCTTCATAAGTTGAGGATTTGTCAGCGCTTTTTTATCTGCTGGAAAACACAAGTGAGTTTTGATGCAACAAAGCGTTCAATCATATTTAATGTATTTTATAAAAAAATAAAAAATAATAATCCTTGATGCTGGCTGGTCAGTTCAGTGCTTCAGCTGCTCTTAAATGTGTATTATATTAACCGCTATGACACAAAATGTTTCTTATCTCATTAAAAAATAGCATTTTTTTTTCTTTAAACTCTAATTAATATAGCACAGCCTGTTGTTTAAATATAGCTGTGATATTAAAGCTTTATTATAGCCTCACTGTGCAGAAGGTGGAGCTGCTGATATTGCCTCATTTCCTTTTTTTTGAGCTGCAGCTACTTATGATTGATTGTTACTGTCTCTTTGAAGTTTTTATATTGTATTTTCTGTCTGAGTTTGAATGTTTATGACATACAGCTGCAGAGCAGAAGAATAGAAGCGGAGAAAACTGAGACTGCCCTTTGGCATTGGTCCCTCAACCTACAGGCCAAGGTAATGCCAGATCATGCACCGCTTATAATGCAGGCTCCTGCAACTGCATAATTTCATACAGTTTGTTCTGTATGTTTTCAGGTGTTTTCCGTGTGGCGGCTCTGGATTGCAGAGTGTCAGAGAAAACAGAAGCGTTTGACTGAGGCAGCTCAGTTTTACAGAGATGAACTGTTGAGAGAGGGTGTCAAACACATCCTCACACACACAGCACACATGAATGCATTCTCAACTAACATTGCACAGCACAGCTATGAACAGGTGCATTTGTGAATTTCAGTCTAGTCTATAAAAGTACATATTTGTTTGTGTTTGCACAAATATTAAGTAATCTGCATCACATACAGAGCTGTCGACAGCTGCAGGAAGTGGTAAGGCGGTGTGCTATACGATGGAAGCAGCGGGCACTGTGCAGGTCTGTCAAGGGTAAAACAGATGGCCACCCCAAGAAGAGTGTGTCTTTTTTTCTGCCAGAAGACCACAACCCCATCCCCGCCCCTTGTCCAATCAGGAGCCAAGCAGCAGAGCAGAGGCAGAAAGATTCCATCATCAGTCAGCTGCAAGTCACTCTTATTGCAAATGTTAATTCTGATTTTATTTATGTTTAAGTTGTTAGTCGGATTAGGCTTTGTTGTGTTTAAATCTACTACAAGCTTCTATAATTTATTGTATAATTAATTGTATAACACATATGATAGGGAAAGAGTAAGTAGTGTTTGATACAACTTAATCCTGTTTTAATTTTTACAGATTTGATTCAGACTTTGAAAATGAGGGTATTTAATCTGATTGGCCATTCTTGAGTTAATAGAATCGTTCTGTTCTGGTTAAAGGTGGTCAGTTCGAGCATCTAGATTGCAACCGAGAAGACCAGATGACCTTCTGCAATCCCCACTCAAACCTCTGCCACTTGACTTCAAGATCAGCAGGTGTAGTATGCATCAAACCTAAAGTCGCAATAATTTTTTTAATAACTATGTTCACATACTAATGAACATCTGCCTTTCTCTGTGGTCCTCCAGTAGTCAGAGGGTGTCTGTAAGAGAGATTTCTCTATTACCCTCAGTCTATTTGTCCCATAGCCCACTGGAGTCACCTGCAACGGTGCTACAACCAAAGGTCCTCCCCTTCAAACCTGGCATTCCTGGATATATCGCCACTACTGTCCAGGACATACTGCTTCCTCCATCTTCATTTACTGTCTCTTTGGCACATAGCAAGGTAAGCAATGATGCTATAAGAACACTTGTTTGAATGTTTTTCAAAAGATGAAAAATTTTTATTAGTTTTTTCCCATGGCAGTTCCTATTTATTTGGTTATTTACTGGTGTTTTTGTTTTGTAGCTTTGTATTTTTGGCTTAAATGTGTATTGCCAATTCTTCTTTATTTGAATACGCTAGTCTTTCTGTACAGACTTTTAACATTGAACGAATTATGCACTTTTCTTTTTTTTACAGCAAAAAAGCTTACACGATCAGCTCCCACTGCATTCTACTTCCCACCCTCTCCAAACACAAGGTAAAAACATAACAATATGAAGAAAGTTTCATTTTTATTAGTCTGAGGTTCATTTTGAAAGAGCATTTATGCTAGTCATGTCGGGCTGTAGGTGTACATGAGAGATTACCTGAGCAGGATGAGGACAATGAGGAAGATGAGACTGCAGATGTGGAGCAAACAGAAAATCTCACAAAAAAACTACTAGACATTAGACTGGAAATGCAACGATACCAGCAAGACAGAAAACAGCTACAGTAAGTAAATTCGGCTTTGAATAGGGTGAGTGTGCAGAATTTAGAATTATTTATTATAAAAAAATATTCTAACTTAATTATTTTTATGGCAATCAAAGGGATGTGTAAACTAATCTGTATATATATATATAGCATGTAAAATACTTTTTTTTTCAGCTAAAGTGATCCTGCAGTAAAAGTCCCAAATATACATTCCAAATACATTTTCAGACTGAAGCTGTTTTGAATAAATGTGAATTGACAAACCAGCTGTAGTTTGACTGAATCAACATATTAATTTTTTTTTTTTACTCTAGTAAACACAAAGGCTTTTGGTCTGAATAGTTGTTTCTGCTACGTTTCAGAGACTAATGAGGAGAAAATATTTGGATTCTGCACTTTACAGAGAAAGGAATGTTTTGCTTTTAAATTTAGTGATCTAGCAAAAGGGGTTTAACATATCATCAGCTTCACATTAAAAAATAAAAACACTGCACCTAATGAGATGTTTTCACTAATATAGTGAAACCATTCTGTGTTTGTGTGTGTGTGTTTAGGACATGGCGTAAGCTCCAAAAGGTCTTGAGTAACTGGCTCGAAACAACAGGCATTGAGGGAGAAACTGAGGAACGAGAGAGCACTTTAAAGGAGTTAAGTGAGGTATCCATATAGCTTTTCTTTATCTCGTGCTCTCATTCTTACATGCATTCATGTCTTTAAATATGTACAGTAAAAATGAACAAATAACAATACAAGGTCTTGGTTCCTCAAGCTGCACTATCACACAGAGGTTTGCATTTAACGTGCATATTTTTAGAGAATTTATGTAAACATAAATCTAAGATGCTCAAAGCCAGCTGTGTGTGTCACTAGATAAAGGTTAGGGATTGCATAAACCCTTGCTTGTGCATATGATATGCCATATTGGAAATCTTATAATATGAATTATAATAGGCATACTTAAGATCTAATATGCTATTATTATTATTATTAGTGATTTGAGTAGCTTAATTTATATGCTTGTACTTATCATTACACACCCCTAGAGATCTAATGGATTTTGTGTGGTTTATGTATTGTTTGTAGAAAAATATTCTACTTTACGCATGTGAGACAGTAGCTATTTGTTCATTTATTTAATTTTCAGAATAATTTTTGTAATGTTTTCATATGATGTTTCTTTTCAGCTTGAGAGTCGCATTTCTTCTCTATCTTTGAGATTAAACAAACAGAAACCCACCATGATTCGCCATGCTGCCAGAGTTAACACCATCCAGAGCCAACTACTACTGTCCAATGTTAAAAACACCCACTAAGTATGGAATATAAGTATAAAAAAGTCTATATTGTGCAGCCCGTTATATGATGACAACTTTATTCCAGAAACAATTTCAGAGGATATTGTATTTTTGGAACCCTTGGGGAAAAAGCAAAATTGTGTTATTCAAAACCTGTTTTTCAGTTATTTACATATTCAAAGACACTGTTGTAAATATGGATTCCATTTCTAATAAAGGATTAAATCACACTTGGAATCCTCATTTGGACCTTCACATGGACTCCGCTGCTGCTTCAGTGGTGTAAGTCCAGTAGTATAACTAACACAATTCCTCACAAAAGGCACTTTCTGGAAATGCCATAGAACGCCAGGCAAGGAAGGATGCCTGGACGAGAATAGTCCACGTGACATAAGAGTTCCAGTGTAATATTTTCCATATGCACGCATTTATTATAAGAACTATTCGCTTTGAAAACACCCGCTGGCACAGTACAGGTTTTTTTCACACTGATGCAAACCTAGACAGTGAGATCTTCGGAAGACGTCATGCCTGTTTCACTGAAACTTCTCTGCAGGGACTCGATGTAGACAGTTACTGTGATTCATCTGCCTAGAAAAGATTTCTGATACTATGATGAAGCGAGTTAGTGTAATTGACATTTTATTGCTGTGCTCCATCACCAACTGGGGTAAGTGCGCATTTGCTAAAATTATCAAAAGCTGCGTATGATTAACTTGTGCTTTTCAGTTCTGTTTTTTACATTTCGTTATCTTAGCCATTTAAATTTTCAGAAGTATGTTAATAGTTTTTAACGTATTTTAGAATTATTAGGAGATAAACGTTTGGTGAAGAAAAAAAGTTGCTTGACCTCTGCCAGAATATTCATATTTTGTACCCACCTACCTACTAATATATAAATATCCCTACTAATTTTGTATTGTAAAAAATAAATAAATATAATTGTATTTTATTTAAAAAAAAATGTACAATACAAAATTAGTAGGGACCATATTATAAAACTGGCCTACATTTAAAATTGTTGGTCCCACTTTATATTAAGTGGCCTTAACTACTATGTACTTGCATCAAAAAGTGTAGTGTGCTTTTTTACTGCTTATGAGGTGGGATACCGGTAATGTTAGGGACAGGATTGGTGGTATGGGTAGGTTAAGGTGTAAGGGATGGGTCAACAGTGTAATTAAAATTAATTACAGATGTAATTACATGCAGGTATTTTTTAACACATAAGTACAATGTAAAAACTTGTATGTATACAATAAGTAAATTGTACCAAATGATTCATTTAGAATGTAAGGCCACTTAATATAAAGTGGGACCCCTTAATAATTAGTTTTTGCGATTATTTATTACATGTCAGTAATGACAGCTATGTATATTTTGCAGGCGGTGCAATTTTTATGTTTTATAATTGTTTCCTATTTCCAAAATAAATAGTTTATAGTCCATAAATTCATTCAAAGAGATGTTTTTGTGACACAAAACACAATTGTAAATATTTAAATTTCCTCAAACAAACAAACAAAAAAAAAAAGCTAATTTATTAGTAAAACTCCATTTTATTTGTGACCTGTTATATCACTGTTCTGTAAGTGTATGCCTGTATATCTGCGTTCAGGTAAGAAGATGCGCTGGTGTGTACAGTCTCAGAGCCGGAGCAGAGGAAGTGTGCTGAGCTGGCCAAAGCTCTGGTTGCTGTGCTTCCACCTGCGGCTGTCACAGCATTTGGCCGTCTCTCATGTGTGAAAGCTTATGGCACTGCTGACTGCATTAATAAGATACGGGTGGGTTACATATGATATCGGGTAAGCTAAAATCAGTTTGAATACAAATTAATCACAGGACAGAAATGTGGATGCCTTACGTTCTGCTATCCTCTCCTGTCAGGATAATAAAGCTGACCTAGTGACTCTGGATGCTGGAGAGGTGTACTCTTCTGTAAAACAGTTTGGGCTCACAGTAGTTGCAAAGGAGATCTACAGAGATGGTATCATACAAAAACCTAATATGCTTTCATTTTTGCTCTGTTTATGGCGTCTTGTAGGTCATCATATGTCTCACACTTTGCAAGCAGAAACATGTAAAGATGTTCCTTTTTCACTTTGTCTCCACCTTCATCTCCCAGGTGGCTGGGACATCTCCTTTCAAGAAACCTCCTGCCCTGGGCAGAGGATGAGCCCCTCAGTCAGGGTAAGATGGCCAGTCACAAATTTTATATAACCAGTGGTATATTAACTAAAACTTAATATATAACAAAAAAATAATTAAATGACAAAAGATAACATAACATAATTACTAAAACATAATTTAATGTCTTAATGTGAAAAAAGGGTGTATGGACTTTTTCCACTGGAGGAAATATTATAATGGACAGGTTTTTTGTCCAGTCAGTGATGGTTTCAAGTTAAAATGTCTTAATGACGGATGCGTTTCTTATGAACATGTAGCTTTTTGCTTCACAGTGTTAACTGAAGCACTGGAGTATTGTATGTATTACTTGTGGATTATTGTGATTGTAAAAGTTAGACACAATTTTCAGCAAATTTTTATTTTTGGGTGAACTAAAAATAATATCAAAAAGATAATTAAAAAATGTATTAGTATAAACATATTACAAAATCAACACGGAAACAACAGTGTATTAAAGATTAGTTCCATTCTAATGGAATGAAATCAGTTTGAAACGGTTTTCCTGATTTTCGTTGTTGTTGTTATGTATTTCCAGTCACTTGGTAATCAGGATCATAACATAGGAAGTATTCCGTCATGTTCTCCCAAACCAAACAAAGTTTTCAAAAATATGTATGACTGTATGCCGAGTTCTCAGTGCTCATACTTTGACTATTTTGTCAGCGGTTAGTGCTTTCTTCAATGCCAGCTGTGTGCCTGGAGCAACTCCAATGGCACCCAGCCTTTGTTCCTTGTGCCAGGGTCAAAGGTCATACATTCGTTAGAAAAATTTTCATTGTGAGACGTCTCACAGTGAACCATTCTACCACAACCAAGGAGCACTCAGGTTAAAATAATTCTGTTTACACCTGTATCAGTAAGTCACTGCCAAGTTCCCTTGACGATCTTACAGCATCCAATCTTTTTCTTGTAGATGTTTACAGTCACGCGGCTGGAGATGTTCCCTTTGTGGATCGCACAGCTCTGGACAGCATAGATGGTTAACACAATAATTCACTCTAACACAAACATTTATGCTTATTTGGATGTACTAGTGATTAAATCCTATTTGAGAGAAACAGCTTTTTCTTCTCTTTCATATTTCTTTTTGATCCCAGCTTATAGTTTTTCTTCCTTCAACAGAAAGTGAGAAAGATGAGTTCAGACTGTTGTGTGCAGATGGAACTCATGCTCCCCTCAGCAGTTTTAGAAAATGTAACCTTGGACGAGGCCCTGGAGGAGGTGTGGTCACACGAATGAACACCCGTAAAATTACTCGAAAATTCTTGGTCGCTGCCCAGGTATGTTTTATGTTAGAACCCAAAACTTGCACATTAGAGTGTCTGATCCAAAGTGTTGTCTATGCAGGGCACACTACTGTAAAATTAAAGCATACATACATACTACTAATATATTGTTTATTAATTACAATCTCAAACCTGACACAAACCCAAAGTTTTACAGTACATGGACAAACTAACCATAAAGGTACAGTTTACCACAAAAATTAAAATTCTGCCATCATTTACTTACCTTCATGTTGTTTAAAGCTGTATAATTTTTTCCTTCTGTGGAACACAACAGCTGATATTTTAATAAATGTTTTGTTGTCCTTACAGTGGAAGTCAATGATGAGCAAAACTGTTTGGTTACCAACAATCTTGAAAATGTTGTCTTCCACAGAATAAAGTAGGTCATACAGTTTTAAAAAGCAACGTGAGGTTAAAAGAATGATAACAGAATTTCCATTTTTGGGTGAACTATCTCTTTAACAAACAGATTGATGGTCCTGTTGACCTCAGGTTCCTGCAGATGTTCCTAATAATGTTATTGGTATCTTGGCAGAAAGTACTGATAGGATTTTCTTTTGAAGATATCATTTGGTTGGAGGGGAAGGGAGCGTCAGCGCTTCCAGCTGTTTGAATCAGCTTCCTACGGTGGGAGTGACCTTCTCTTCAAAGATGCGACGGAGAAATTATCAGTTCTGATGGAAGACATGGATATGAGCCAGGCTCTAGGACTGGACTATTTGGCCTTGCTCAAGGGCCTTGGACATGAAGGCGAAAGATTGCTTCCCCTCTGTACCTATCTTGGGAATGATAAGCTTAGACTTTAGTGTGTGTGTGTGTGTGTGCGTGCGTGAGTGCGCATGTTTATGTGGTTTATGAGGACACAAATTTGTATAATGACATGGGTATGACAGAGGTATTACAATATGAAGGTGGTTTATGAGGACACTGCCTATGTCCCCGTAATTCAAAAGGCTTAAAAAACATACTAAATGGAGTTTTTTTTGAAAATCTAAAAATGCACAAAGTCGCCTGTGAGGGCTAAGTTTAGGTGTAGGGTTGGTGTAGGGCAATAGCACACACAGTTTGTTCAGTATAAAAACCATTATGCCTATGGAGAGTCCCCATAAACCACAAAAACCAACATGTGTGTGTTTGATTAGGCAGCTCACTGGAGGACAGTGTGGTGAGGTGGTGCTGTATAAGCCATGCTGAACAGAAGAAATGCGAGCAGTGGACTCTTAACATAAAATCAGATCCTCTGGTGTGTGTGAAAGCTTCATCTATGAGTGACTGCATTGAGAAGATCAAGGTCCAGTAAGACATATTTTCAGCACTTGTGATTTATATTTAAACAAACATCACCAACATACATTTATTTATTGTATTGTATTTTTATTTGTATTTTTTATTTTTTATCAAATGCAGAATACAGTTTCATCACAAAAAAATATTAATGGCCTAAACATTTTCTCATTTGCAGACAGTAGTGATTGTGATTTTCAGTGTAATTTTAGTATTATTTACTATTGTATTATTCATTAATATTATTAATTAGCTTTTATTATTTTTGTCTTTTTATTTAGCATTAATTTTAATTTAATTTTAGTAATTTCATGTGCTCTTGTCATTTTTATTAGTTTTTTTTTTTATTTTAATGTATTTTTTAGTCATTTAATTGTATTTTATTTAGGTTAGGTGCTAAGGCAACATTTCTCATTTTCATTATTAAGTTTTTCATCTAATATTTATATTTTATTTCATTGAATCTTTTTTAAATAATGAAAACTATTTTTAGTTTTAATTAATACTTCCACTGCTGATTGTTCTTTGTGTCAGTGCCTAGAACAAAATGAATTGTTCATTTTCACAGAGGGATGAGGTGGATGCTGTGTCTCTTGATGCCATAGCTGGGAAATGTGGCCTTGTCCCTGTTGTGACTGAATATTATGGTATGTAAAGCATCTAAGATCCTAATGTACCATGTAATACTCACTCATGTTCTTCTCACCTTGATTTGTTTTTCTCTTTGGTTCTTTTGAAATTTAGGAGAGAAATGTGAGAATCCTGAAGGAGTTGGAGGCCATTTTGAAGGTGGTGGTAATACAGGGCTAAAATGAGCTTAGCAAAATGCAATCTCTATTATTGTGTCTTTACAAAGTATATTTATCTCTGCAGAATTACCATCAGTGTATGGTGTGGCAGTTGTATGTCGAACAAGTAGGAGTTTATATTTTGGAAGTCTTGGCGGCAGACGCTCTTGCCACGGTCACATGTACAGTCCTGCTGGCTGGGTTTTACCTGTGAGACACACACTCAGCACAGAGCACAACAGCAGCGCCCCATGTCAGCCGAATAATGGTACTACATGTTACTCTCGATTACTTGGTATCTTTATCAAATAGTTTAAATATAATATTTTATTTATCTTTTAATGCAGGGTTTAAGTATGTTATCTATTTACTTACATGTCATGTGACCTTTAACCAGCATTAAAGAGCCATGAACATGCAAGTGTGACGTTAAATGAATGAAATACTAACTTAATCTCACAAGGTACTTTAAGAAAAAAGGTATTTGAACCCCTGCTTTAAAGAAAAAAACCCTCATCCAAGATGTAAATGAGTTTGTTTATTCATCAGAACACATTTGTAGAAAATTAGCATTACATCACTTGCTCACCAATGGACCCTTTGCAGTGAATGGGTGCCGTCAGAATGAGCTGGTAAAAGCAGTTGATGAAAAATCAGGGACAGTTAAAATGCTTTAATGATGGATTTGTTTCTTACAAACACACATATTTAAGACATTTATTGAAGGACTGGAGTTGTGTGGATTACTTATAGATTATTGTGATGTTTTTATTAGCTGTTTGGACTCTCATTCTGACGGCACCCATTCACTGCAGAGGATCGATTGGTGAGCAAATTAAGTAATGCTAAATTTCTCCAAATCAGTTCTGACGAAGAAACAAACTCATCTACATCTTGGATGGCTTAAGGGTGAGTACATTTTCAGCATATTTTCATTCTGGGATGAACTATTGCTTTAATGTAACCCATTCTGTTTTCAGTGTACGGTGAGGTGTTTTGGAAAGGTTGTTTGCCAGGAGGTCAAGGCAATCTCTGTAAGGTGTGTATGGGTGGGACTGAGGAAGCTGCCACTAAACGGTGTGCTGACAACCATAATGAGCGTTACTATGGCAATATGGGTGCATTAAGGTGAGGAATTGCTATTCCACACAGTTCAAATTAAATGGTATACAGAAAAATATTTCTCATTGTTAATTTACCATAGTGCAAACCATGCAGCTTTGCAAGCTTAAAAATGTATTTTACGTCAGGTGCTTGGTTGGAGACCCCAGTGGGAAGAGCTTCGGAGATGTGGCGTTTATGGAACACCGCAATCTGGAGAGCAACATCGAACGTAAGCTGTAAACTCTGAGAAATGTCATCGAAATGAATCACATTTGTAATATGCGTGATGTGTTTGTTGGACAGGTCTAAACACCAGTGGCTGGGCAGAGGGTTGGCTCGCTTGGGACTTTGAGTTGCTTTGTGGAGATGGCAGCCGGGCTCCTCTGCCGGAGTGGAAGACCTGTAACTTAGGAGCAATCCATCCATGTATTGTTACGACACGTCCTGTTCTTACAGTTCACATTTATGACCTCTTAATGAAGTTACAGGTCTGCACGCAGAATTAATAATCGTTTTATTAATTTGAGAGTCTTTTAGAATCAGAAAACTCATGTGTTTTGCACTATAGGAAACCATAGCAGCTCGTCTAGATTCTGGGTTCCACCTGTTTGAGTCTCAGCAGTATGGAGAGAGTGACCTGCTCTTTAAAGATGCTACAAAGTGCCTCATTCACACCAGTCACATGGACTACCGCACCATACTGGGAGAAGAGTTCTATTCACAGGCTGAGAGCATCTTTAACTGCACACACTCAAGTGAGAATAAAAGGAAACATTATTGTATCCATACCAGTTATTTATTTGCATTTATATACAATCACTGGATTTTAACATAGCTTGATTTAAAATAGCATATAGATATGTAAAATGTGTCTTATTTGAATGATTATTCATGCATATTTTAATTGGGGCTATTGTTTTTAATTATGAATTAATTAATAAATTTTTTTGACAGATATCTTGCAGTTCTGCAATCAAGATGTGTGCAGCATATTCTAAACGATTTTTTTGACAATGTTAAAAAAGAAGCATGGGTCAAAATGTATATGGTTTATTTTGTATCATTACTGACATACAATAAAATACTCTCTTAAGATATAATATTAGTTTAATCAAAGAACACTGCTGAGGATGTGTTAACAAGCCAAAAAGCGAGGACTTTCACTAAACTACATTAACCATCATGCACCTGTGTAACAACACGGAAGTTCTTGTTTTGATGACCGCTACAGCTACTGTACTAATGTTGACGAAATACAAGACTTTTGGTGTCGAGGATTTTATAAATACAGGTAAATTATTAAAGTAAAGTAATTGGTTGTACATCTGAAATATTTGTTTAAAGTATATATTCGCACGAGGCATAATGTCCGTGGCATGTTTTTCAATGCCCTAGCTTGCTTGACATTTAAATCAAGTTATACAATGAGTTGGTCCCTTTCCATCAACAGACGTCAAAAAACTCAATTAACTGACATGACTATTTTATCGTTATGTTTATAACGTAATAATTTTCTTTATGCTCGAATACCATTCACAATATTGCTCGAGATTTATGTTCACTAATGTTATGATGTAATAAATAAATACCATACACCTTTAAGACATTGCACATATGCATAAACATATGCATTTGATTTGATTTTCTTATTTGATTTGTTTTATTCGTATATTATATCCATGTATATTGGAAACACATTTCCATGTATATTTTATTGAATAACAAATTAGCTGAACAACTTTATTTATTAAAGAACTTTATTAGTTGACCATATTTCAGACCATAACATGTAAATTCCATAGAGTAGTTATTGTGCAGAACAGTTGTTTGTTGTTGATAAACAGTTGTTTGTTGTTATCTGAACAGGTTTGTAGATGCTGTTTTCATGGAGATCCCTGCCTCCTCGTGTGGCAGTGGGAAGATGTGCCTCTACAATACAAGCTAGTGTGCAAAGATTTGTTCCTGCAAGTGGCTCAGTTGACTCCAATGCTGTGGAACAACTCCAGGCCTTTGTGTTGCGGGCTTCTCGTCTGTTTGTGATAAGCGGTGCCGGACTCTCCACTGAATCTGGAATTCCAGACTATAGATCAGAAGGTGTGGGACTGTACGCACGGACTGACAGGCGGCCTATGCAACACTCAGAGTTTGTGCGCAGTGCGAAATCGAGGCAGCGATACTGGGCACGGAACTACATGGGGTGGCCGCAGTTCTCCTCACACCAGCCGAATCCAGCACATTTCGCATTCCGGGACTGGGAGGAAAAGGGAAAACTGCACTGGCTCGTCACTCAGAATGTAGATGCTTTACACTCAAAGGCTGGACAACAGAGACTAACTGAACTTCATGGATCTACACATAGGTAAGGGCAGGACTTGCTTGAAGATCATTTGATTATGGAGTTAAAGAATCTGTGGAATGTTAGAGGAAAAATTTTTTATGTAATTTTATGTTTGTCCTGCCCTTAGGGTTGTGTGTTTGGACTGCGGGCAGCTGACTCCACGTGCTGAGCTTCAGAAGCGTTTTGCAGCTCTTAACCCTGGTTGGGCAGCAATTGCAGGCGCTGTGGCCCCAGATGGAGATGTGTTTCTGGAAGACGAGCAGGTGCTAAACTTCACAGTACCTGCTTGTGATGCCTGTGGCGGTGTACTCAAACCTGAGGTGACGTTCTTTGGTGACGTAGTGAACCGGACTACAGTTAACTTTGTGCATAACAAGCTGGCTGAGTCTGATGCTGTGCTTGTGGCTGGATCTTCTCTTCAGGTGAGTCTTGTTTCACCAATATCACTTTAAAAACACTTCCTATTCACGTAGACCAGGGTTAGTCATTTCTACTCACTGGCTGCCATCTCCTGGTGTAATGATGTATCATACAGATAGGGGTCACAGAACAAATTATTGTTCATTCAAAGTTTTTAGGTAAAATAAACATAATACAAAAGATCAATTTTACATATTCACACATTCTTGGTTAGTTAGCTAAGTGCAATTAAGAATACAGAATACGGCAAGATGGATTTAAGATGACATTTTAGGTGAATGGATTTAAAAGATTTTAATCAAAATCCCCATGGTTATTATACTTAACTAAAACCCAGCCATAGAAAGAAATTTATGCTTGAAATAAAATAAATGTTAACTGGAATTAAAAAAAAAAAAAAAGTTAACTAGTTAAAAACTATTTAAACAAGTTGCCAAGGTAACATTTTAAGATTGTTTCCGCCATTAAATAACAAAAAAGGGAATTATGATTCTTAGTTTAGATCTCACAATTTTTTCAACTCACAACATTTTTGTCTCGGAATATAAACTGTATATGAGACAAAAAAACTATAGTTTTTTTCCCCTTTGGCAGGAACAAGCTTTCATACATTTCTCATTTTCATTTTGTTAACTTTACATACTAAAATAACTGAAACTAAAGCTGAATTAAAAACTATATAGAAATAAAAAAACAAAACTAAAAGTAATGAAATTTACAAAAACAAGCGATCAAAATTACCAAAAGTGTAAAAATAACTAAAATTAAAATAGCTAACATGTAAATGATAAAATCATTATAATAGTAAAATAATTAAAATGAAAATGTAAAATAAAAATGAATTTGAAAAATGTTTAATAATAGAATCATTATCTATTGTAATACTATAATAGTATTTACTATAATAGCAAACGTTCTCAGTAATACTAAAATAGCACTGATCTCCACAAATAGTTACAACCCTATTCTAGTGCACCTTCTTGTAATCTTCAAGTAGACCAAAGATCTTGAGTAGTTGGTTCAGGTGTGTTTGGCTAGAGTTTGAACTAGTTAATGAGTATCACTGGTCTAGATAATGCAAAGAATTTTTCCTCTTTGACTTTCTCAAGACATTTGGAAAAAGGTGAAGACATTTGTTTTTCTTTTCAGGTTTTTTCGGGGTACCGCTTTCTCCTTGCTGCTAGTGAAAGAAAGCTTCCAATTGCCATCGTGAATATAGGACCCACTAGAGCTGATCATCTTACTGACATCAGGGTGAGTGCGCGCTGTGGAGAAGTGCTGCCGGCCATTCAGCTCTGAGAAATGAGACACTCGGAGACTCTTTTCCTTGAAGCTATTCTGAACCTCAGCACTTGACTCATCACATGATTACTGGAACATATATTTTGGTTTGGTTGTAGGCTGCTTGCATAATACAACTGATCTCTACCTCAAGTTTCCGAATTACTTTAACATATTCACACATTCATTAGCTAGAGTTTGAAGTGCAATACAGAATACAGCATTGGTACTAAAGGGTAAGATTAAATACTTTAAAATTATAAAGTAGGTTCATAGGGACAACTGCATTTCCCATCTAGAATTCACTCGCTGATGAAATTGGGAACGAGCTGTATGGATTATGACTCTTTTATTTACTAATAAACGTTTGGTTAATGATGAATAACTATTTAAATATGTATTTTTGAATATGTGAATGTACTAGGATGTTTTTAAAATGCATTGGAGCACATTAAAAATATACGTTAATCATTTATTTGTTCTGCCTGACAATACAAGTCATGTTGATTGTATTTAGTGCTTTTTGCAATACACACATTGTTTCAAAGCAGTTTTACAGAAAACCATGGTGTTAATGTTTTTCTAATATCTTCATGCCTTATAGTTGCATTGGGCAGTTTAGAACTAGCCAACAATATAGTTTACATTTTTCAAACATATAAGCCATTCAAACAGTTGAGATCTGTTATATATGCATCACTTTACATGAGTATAATGTATGTATCTAATGTTAGATATAAAGGATTTTTAAAAGGACTTTGTTTTTGAACTTGTAGGATTTTTTGGGATAAAAGGGAAACTTTGGAGTCAAAAAGGTTGAGATTCACTGCCTGAATTTATTACATGCACACATTATTTTATGTTGCTTTGGTAAGAAATCTGTGAAGAGCATAAATGATACTGAAAATTGGTGATGCAAAAAACACATTTAATAATAAACAAGAAGCATAAATCAGGTTTATTCAAAGGGTCACAGAGGGCAAAGTGACAGTATCTCTAGAAAAGCAGAGATCGGTCAGAACTGGCTGCTTGTTAAATCTCTCTCTCAGGTGCTCAGTCCACCGTTGCACATGACTTTGTACTTCTGACCACAGCTCTTCAGGAACACTGAATGAGTAAAGACAACAGCGATGATTTCTGTCACCCATCTGCCATTTGACCCAAACCGTGTTCACCACCAGTGGTGTCATACACAGACAGTTCCCAAATCCTTTAGTTTGGTCAAACCAGTATGAGGCTGGATAACCTAACAGGATTCCAAACAGAGTGCACAAGTTCCAGTCATTATACAACTCCACTCCTAACACAATCACTGAGCCGCCTTTCTCCAGCTCACTCATGAAGAATTCTGAAAGAGTTTTGATCATATCCTCAGTTGTCTTGTCAAAGCCAGCCAAGACAGGTTGTTTTCTTGAGGGACATACGTCTAACAGAAGGAGACTTTTGTTTTGGAGAAGATCATCCAAGTGGGACTCAGTCGTAGCAGGATTAAAAATGAATGTGTTTTCATCAATAGACAGAATCCGTAGGGGATTGGTTACAACTCCAGACTCCTTTAGATAACTGAGGTACATCTGAAGCTGCTCTGGAGATGCTGCATTACTGTCGTAAAGCAGCGCAGGTTTGACGCCCAGATCCACAGCCATTATTTGAACAGTCACATCAAGACATGTGGACGGAGATAAACGTTTCTTACGAGGACACAATAACTTCTGTGCGGCAGAGATGACCATTTCTGATGAAGCAACCATTGCACCCGTTAACAAAAACAAATATTAAATATTTGTAGACAGCAGGACACACACATTGATTATAAAGTTGTTGAACACTTAATTAATGAAGGCTCACGTTCCAGCATTGGTCAGGTACATCGTGATTTTAGACATTTTTATCGACTGAATGATTCATTGAATTGTTCATTACGCAAAAAAGATTCACATTCACATGGAGCTGTAACTCGCAGAAAGGGCCATTGAAAGAATCACGATTCAAAAGAATCGAGTTATTGGGGTGAATCAAAATCCTTCCAAACTTCCTGTTAAAAGTTGTAACAAGTTAAAAGTGCTACAATGCACAAAAATGAAACAAATTTAATTTAACATAGATTTTTGTTTCACTTTTTTTTAGAAAGTTATGAACGTTTTGAATAATTATAAAATGACACGAGTCGACCAGTTCTCTCCAAAAAGTTAGAAACGCCACCGAGATATAAGGACTTTTAATTTGAAATGGTATCACGGAAGTATATTCTATTTGACAACTTGTACAGTTGTTAAATACCAAATGGCAAATCCATTAAGATACTACTGTAGTACAGTGTCATAGTATAACAACTCTATAATGAAACGAAGGTAATGTTTATTTTCCACCGGCGAATCTGTGATTTTGTTGATAGTGAGTTTAAATAGTCGGCTGAGTTAAAAAGTCTAGTTCACAATGGGCTCAGAGGATGTGCTCAAGAGTGCTTCAACACTGGCCTCTTATAATGTTCTGCTTCAGGTACTGTTACACACACCAAATACACCTTTTATTACAAACATACAATAAAGCAGTATGTTGATATGTTTTATGCTGCAGGTGATGTTTCGAGTGTTGACGTTTCTCTTGAACGCATTTACTTTACGGTTCGTGTCTAAGGAGCTGATAGGAGTGGTAAATGTCAGGTGGGTTTACAGTTACACATAATCTCGAACATTAGTTTCAATGGGTCGCTAACTGCAACGTTTGCTTTTGTTATAGGTTGATGCTGCTCTATTCTACATTGGTGTTTCTGTCTAGGGAGGCGTTCCGAAGGGCGTGTCTAAGCGGCGAGGGGGCGGGGCGTAACTGGAGACAGGTTATCAACCTGTTATGGCTCATGTAAGTAGAATGCCTGTAAGTTTATTAACCAACATTTTCTTACCTCTGGAACCAACACAGTTAAAAAGTGGAAATGCACTATATTTCAAGGAATAGTTCACCTAAAATTAAAATGTTTTTTAATTTCTTCTCAAACTCTTAGATTTCCTGTGGGTTGTGTGTGGGGTGTGGTGTTGGTGTGTGTATGGTGGTGGCTGCTCCAGGCACCTGATCCAGAGTCCATCCCGCATTATGTTCCCGCTGTCGGATTGTTCTGCTTGGCTGCGCTTACGGAGCTGCTGGCTGAACCTCTATGGGTTCTTGCACATGCACACATGTTCATCCGTTTGAAGGTGTCACAATCTGCCTTTCATACTTTATTTTGCTATTAATAGAATCATTGTAGATCGAATAAGTTGAAACTATCTGACCAAATGACATATATTTACAGGTGATTGCCGAAAGCTTAGCCATGATTGCTAAATGTCTTGTTACTGTAGTGATGGTGGTCTCAGCACCTCAATGGGGGCTCTATATCTTTTCAGCAGCCCAGGTATATATATTTGCATGTTTACACACTGAACATATACAACATATACAGTTTTTGGATGCCTTCTGGTTTCTAATCTTGATTGTGTGTGTTTTCATTTCACAGTGTGTCTATGCAGGGTTTTTGCTGTTTTGTTACGCGTTATACTTCGTTCGTTTCCTTGGCTCAGAGGAAGCAGAGAAGAAATTGTTCCCTGTTAGTCACATAAAAGACCTTCTGCCATCTAGAGTGGATCATGAGGTGACTTATTTTATAATACGACACCACAATGCTCTGTTGTATACCTTTTTTATTTCAGTGAAACAACTACACTACGTGTTTGTTTTTTAGCCATTACTAAACTGGAAGTTGACCACACTAACCTGGAGCTTTTTCAAACAGTCATTTCTCAAACAGATACTTACAGAAGGTAAAAATCATGCTCAAATAAGCAGTACTTTTTTTCTGAATGTTGAAATCTTTCCAATAATCATTTTATTTTGATTTTATAGGCGAGCGTTATGTGATGACATTTTTTAATGTGCTTAACTTTGGAGATCAGGGTGAGTTTGTGCATTCATATACACTAATTATTATACACAAACAAAATAGTCAAATTATACTTATTTTCTATTTATAGGAGTTTATGATATAATAAACAATCTGGGCTCAATGGTGGCAAGATTTATTTTTTTGCCCATTGAGGAGAGTTTCTATGTGTTCTTCGCTAAAGTCTTGGAACGTGGAAGAGATGTACGACATCAAAAACAAGTCAGTGTCTGTTTATGTGCCTAACTTTATGTAGTGCAGCCAGCCAGATGTGGGGATGGATAACTGTAAAATGCTGATTGGTCCACAGGAGGAAGTTTACATGGCAGCTGAAGTACTGGAATGTCTTTTGAAGCTAGTGGTTTTGATTGGTCTGATCATCACAGTTTTTGGTTATGCATATTCTCATCTGGCACTTGACATATACGGCGGTGAACTTCTGAGCAGCGGAGCCGGTAAATCACAAATAAGCTTACTAACTTTTCAGTTCAGACGAGTACATTTTTATGTGTGTGTGTGTGTGCCGTAAAGATTTAAATGGTTTGTTTGTGTTTTTTGCAGGGCCAGCTCTCCTACGGTGTTATAGTTGTTATGTTCTGCTGTTAGCCATTAATGGAGTAACAGAATGTTTTGTTTTTGCTGCCATGAGCAAAGAGGAGGTTGACAGGTGAACAACACATAATTGCTATACTATATATATACACTACCATTCAAATATTTGGGGTCTGTAAGATTTTGTAATGTTTTTGAAAGAATTGTTTTATGTTCACCAAGACTTAATTTATTTGATCAAAAATACACGAACAACAGTAATATTGTCAAATATTATTACTTAATATAAAGTAACTTTAAAGTAACTGTTTTCTATGTTAATATATTTTAGTGTCATTTATTCCTGTGATTGCAAAGCTGAATTTCCAGCATCATTACTATAGTCTTCAGTGTCATATGATCCTTCAGAAATCATTCTAATATACCGATTTGGTGCTCAAGTAACATTTCTTATTATAACAGTTGAAATCAGTTTTGATGCATAATATTTTTGTGGAAACCGTGATGCATTTTTAAGGATTTATCTTATAAACACATTTATTTGAAAAACAGTATTTGTTTAAAATAACAAATTGTTTTAACGTCTTAATTTAATGCATTCTTGCATAATAAAAGTATTAATTTCTTTTAAAAAATCTTACTGACCCCAAAATAAAAACAAAAAACAGTTATCTGTTTTTGCAAATAAACTCTGCATATGTATATATATGTATATGTGTGTGTGTGTGTGTGTGTGTGTGTATATATATATATATATATATATATATATATATATATATATATATATATATATATATATATATGTGTGTGTGTGTGTGTGTGTGTGTGTGTGTGTGTTTTCCAAGTCAGATTAGTATTTAAGCCTTTTCCATTTTTAAGAAATTGTTTAAACTATTTTTTCTCTCACTCTTTTTAGATATAACCTAGTGATGCTGGGCCTGTCAGCCTCATTTCTTCTCCTTTCTTATTGGCTAACATGGATGTTAGGGGGCGTTGGCTTCATTTTGGCTAATTGCTGTAACATGGCTCTACGAATCACTCACAGTATTGTTTACATACATCGCTATTTTCTGCAAAGTGAATGCACACCCCTGTGGGGGCTCCGCCCACATTCTGCTGTCTTCATTGCACTTGGCGTGAGCTCCATCCTCACAACCTGCTCGGAGGTATCATGCAAGTGCCTTATTGTTTACATAAATCAGTATTTCGTGATGAGCAAATTTAAACCTGCTTTGTAATCATTTTGTCTTTCAGAGCATGTTTTGCTGTGACGGTGGCTGGTTGCTAAGGCTGGTTCATGTTGCCGTGGGGGCGGTTTGTCTCCTGGGTGTGGTCATCACAGTATTTCTGACAGAAACAAAACTTGTGCAGTTTGTCAGGACTCAGCTGTTACCCAAATACAGCAAGAAACTTACATGAGCTTTTACTTTGAAAGCATCTAATGCCTCAACCTCACTGAGGTTCAGCTGACACTAATGTCATGGACCAGATTTGAATACTGTTTGAATACTATTTGAATACATGGACCAGATTTTTCTCAAACATATTTTGTTTTCATGAAAATTTTCACATTTTTACTCCAGAAGATGCAGTATCTCTATGTTCAGTTTTTGCTTATGACATCAAAAGTAGCTGACAGTTTGAAGGTTAGTATTTCTACAGGACATACCTTATAGAATAGATTATTGATTGATTACAAAACAAACACAGAGAATATTGCAAGGTGATGCAAAGATATCAAGGGGTCCCCCAGAATGAAACTACTGCTTTAATGTGCCTGTCATTTCTTAAGATTGTTCATCTTTTGGACATTAATGCTTGTTATTTGACATATGGTAGGTGTTCATTGACCATTTGCATAACGTTACTGCTAGATATACTGTAGCTGTGTAAATCAGTGGTGAACTTTGTTCATTGATTGTATTAAATGGTTATATATATTACATTTAAATGGTACTGGGTACCGTTGTCTTTGAAAACAGGTAAGATGAGACTGAAAAATATTATCTATTATAATATCTGGGAACAAATAAAACTTATTTTCATGACTGTACTGATTTCCAACTTTAATTTACATACATTACCGTTCAAATTTTTGGGGTCAGCAAGTTTTTTTTTAATGGAGCAAAAGTGACAGTAAATACTTTTACATTATTAGAAAAGATATGAATTTTAAATAAATACTGTTATTTTGAACTTTCTATTCATCAAAGAATCTTAAAAACATGCATCACATTCACAGTGAAATAGTTTTCAACATGAAAATTCAGCTTTGTGATTACAGTTACATGTTTCTGATGTATTTTTGATCAAATAAATGCAGCCTTGGTGAGCTTAAGAGACTTTGAAAAACATTTGAACTTTTGTACAAGTATAGAAACAGATTCTAGCATGAAGCTATCTGAAATGTTTCCTGAGTTTGCAAACCAGTGCAAATGACCAAGAAAGTTAAAACATTAGGACGGAGAGATTCGAGAATGGCGGGACATTAAGTAATTCCTAAGTAGCTCTGCTTAAAAAGTATGTCATTCCAATGGAATACGGAAGAGAGACAAATTAACATTCACAAAAACAAACATAACAGTGTTCAAATAAACACTTGCAGTCATTTAAAAGCAATCCAACATGAAGAATAAAGCAGATACAAGGCATAAACCATAAACTGTTTTCATTTCTGAACTTCTGTAACTAATTGAAGTGCTGAAGATGTCATCTTTAAATAAGCATGAGTATATCCCGACAGGAACAGTGACTGCGATTAAATGGGAGGAGGAACAGTGTGACTCATGCTTTGGCCAAAGGAATTATGGCCCATTTGGGATTGGACTCTGCAAGGGAAGGGTGTGTGTGTTCATAAATGCACAAACGACAAGTTTAAAACAGAAACTTCAAAAAGACTTTAGGACTTCACTGATTTTGAGAGTTGACCATGTCTCACGTAAGAGAAGATGAAACAGAAGAACTGAACATATGTTATTCTTGTCATTAATTTTTCTGTTTCTCTTCAGCAGGGTGAAGAAGAGGAAGTTAAGAGGCCTGAGGTGAAAGCGGAGGACTTGATTGGAGCCAGGGATAACCTGGCGTCTGGAACAGAGGTGAAGAGCAAGACCTTTGAAGTGATGCAGGAATGCGGTGAGTTGAGCAGCTGCTGATCAGCAGAAACTGCAATAATTCAGTTAGAAGGTTGTGTGTGATATTAAAATGACACTGAATCCAAGTGTCCTTGTTTTTTGACTTTAAGCCAAGAGGAAACAAGAAGAGCTGTGTGTTTGTGTGTCTGGTTTTTACAATATTTCCACTCCATATATAGCAGGAAGTCAGAACACACAAACACAGGGGAGGACACTCTTCTACTAATCACTTTTACTAACATGTGTCTTATGTGTTTATATTGAATAATTTGTGTTCTAGCCTTTTTCAAGCTTATAAGATTCCAGCTGCAACATTTTACTACATACTCATTTATCACCGTTTTATGAATATACAATGTTCCCTTAAAAAAAAAAAAAAAAATGGTACCAGTAAGTTATCAAAGACTATTAAAAGATTGCGTACACCACTAAGAATGTGAAATTTATATTTGACAGTACCTGTTTTATTCACATCTTAGTTCAAATTTAGTTTGTATTTTGTCAATTCAAGCACATATTATTTAAATAAATGGAGCACTTTGTATTGAGGTGACTGAAATTCAAATGTTCAAGTGTTCTGATTCTTTTCTTTCTGTCTCTCCTGTTAGAACGAGCTGGGAAGGTCGCGCCATCCATCTTCAGCAAAGCTCGCTCAGGATCTGAGACTGCCTTTAACAAACCCAGCAAGAAAAAGTAACACTATGGAACCATTATTTCACTAAATCATACAGCTAAAACATGTTTTTATAAATGAATCTAAAGCATTAACATAGACCACTCTAACCATTCAATAGCACAGCTAAACGATATTAATAGTTAGATTGATCTTATGTACCTCAATGTACTTTTAAATGTTTAAAAATTAATTTTTTTTTTATTAATTAAATTAAAAAAACAATTAAAACTGAATACTTTTTTAAATATCCCAGAATGCTAGTTTTAATGTTTTTTGGCAAGTTTTTTGGGGGGTAAAATAAATACATACATACATAATTTGTTGATTTAGTTTTACATTGAAAAGAAGTTGAGCATTTGATTTTGTGTGAAAATGAAATGTATCATAAGAAAGTCCCATTTATATTTCACATTACTATAAAAAAAGATTTATTTTCAAAACAAAATTGAACAGCAGACAGGACACTGTAAAACTTATCCTACAGAAGAATAACAAAAGTGTGGGATGAAACTCAAGAAATTAGGTTGTCTAAGCATGTTAATTATGGGGAGAATGTTTTCTTTCCTGTTCTTCTGACTAACAACAACTGACACAATTAGGTAGAACAATACATTAGCCGTGCACTGATGTAGAACTGGCTTAAAACAGCTGTCATACTGTTAAAATGTCATGACAAATGTGAACTAAACCAGTAAAGCAAACTAAAGCAGGCCGTACAGAGAATATGAGTGAGAGTGCTGGAGTTATTTCATAAACTTGGTGTGCTGATCTTGCAGGATTTTTGCAGAGGACTTAGCATCATAGAAGAGTTCATTAATTTCTTCCACCAGTTCCTTTTCAACTACTTCCCTCCCCTGAACTCGTGCCAGCAGACTGGCAGGGGTCAGCAGCTGCGCTGCATATCTGCATTCACACAAACACACACATTAGTCAAAATTTTATAACCAAAGCGCAGAAATTATAGATTCATGACAATGAATCACTGAGAATCCCATTAGCAAGACAGAAATAATTATGACAAATCTAAATCAATAGGATATGTTTTTAAAAATGTAGTAATCAGTGTTACCGGAGTGTAGTCTTGGTACCGATCTCGCCAAGTTGAGATAAAGCCTCCTCGCTGATGTTGATTCCTTCAGTCTGAGCTCGGATCTTTATGATCTATAGCAACATGCAAATTAAACAACAGCATGTAATGTCTACTTCGTCTTTCAGAATATAATAAACGATGTTTGTTTATATGTTTATAATAAAACTTGTTTTGACGCAAAAGTTTATGCACACCTGTTTCATTTCTTGAGGAGTGTACAGCATAGTTCTGATAATCATGACTCGATCCAGCAGATCCAGTGGAATACCGTGAGGAGAGCTGATGTCTTCAGTCCCCCTAAAACATCATAATGCATAACTGTAAACTGTACAACCAATCAAATAACTGGATCACTCTAACAGCTGGTCACAGCAAACTTCAAATTAATTCCAATATTGGTTAGGTTCATTCAAATAGAAGCAGATATGCTCATATTCACAAACATTAGTTGATGAATTGGATATGATGAACTAAAAATTAACAATATTGCAACATTTATTAATCTAGAGTAATGTTCATTTGTACAAATACATTATGAATTACCACAAATTAACAATGAACAAAAATGTTTAAAACTTTACAATAAGGTTCCATTTGTTAACTAAACTGGTTACATTTGTTATTCTTCATTTTAACATTCACTAATACATTAAAATCAAATATTGTTCATATTATTTAAGCACTAACAATGACCAGCTGTATTTCTATTAACTAGCATGTTAAATTTGGACAAAAGCGTCTGCTAAATGACAAAAGTAAAAAGCAAAGAGTGTAAAGACCATCGACTCTACCGTGCGACTCCACCGGGCAGGGACACCGACAAGGGATAGAAGTATCGCTTTTTATTTTAGTTTTTCATTTATATGTTTATTATTGAAATGTTGTTATATGCATGTGTCAATTTTATTTAATGTCTTTATTTTCTTAAATATGTGGGTATATAGTATTTATAGAGTTGTAACTTTTAGTTTTAGTTACTTTTTCTTATTTGTAAGTCGCTTTGGACAAAGACAAAAGTAAAGTAAGTAAAAGTAACTAATTTAACCTGTAAAACTGTTACCAAAATATCCTACAATTATACTAAATATAAAGCTGCGACAAAGCTAAGTTAATTTACAACGTTTTCCACTGTATCAAAAACACACCTGATGAGGCAGTTTCCTCTATTGGATGCAAACACTACGATGGGAGCGATGGAGCTCTCCAGTGCTCGGTGCAGGTAGGTAAAACACTCAATGTCCAGCATGTGAACTTCATCAATGAACAGAACACCAGGAACCAGCTCTGCCACACCCTGATCAATGTACTTGTTCACCACCTTATTGATCTCCCCTCGCAGTTTATCTGCATACGGAATACACACAAAAAAGATACAGCTGAACATGGCTTTATTAAGAAAACCTGTTATAGTTATCAGTATATAAACTACGTTACCTGTGATTTCTGTCTTTTTGGGTTTCATCAGTTGACCCATCATAGAAAGTATGTCCTGGCCTCCCTGAAAAACACAGTATGCTCATATGATTAGCATTATGGAGGTCCACTTGAAATGCTGGAAAACGTGATGTTTGTGTGCACATACCTGAGGTCTTGCATTAGCAATATCCAGGTCATGAAGTGTAACATCCTGAATAATCTCTTTCTTCTTGTGTACATCGCCTTTTGGTAGAGGTACGTACTCTTCCGCCTCCAAATCAAACTCTGTTGCAAATGTGTCACATCGTCCCTGCCTCTGCAGACCAAAGACAGATTAGAATTTAACTTGATAAAAGCCTTGAGAGATTTTGGGACCATTAAATGGAGTCAATTTATTTTCAAGAGAACCGTATTTTACTTTTTGTGAAGTGCAAGTGTATGCGTGTACACTACTGTTATGCTGCATTTGTTTTATCAAAAATACAATAAAATAAAAAAGAAACAGTAACAGTTAAAAAATGTCTTCTATTTGAATGTTTTAAACATTAAACTCATTCCTGCAAACAGTTGTGCTGCTTAATATTTTTGTGCAAATTGTTGTTTTTTTCCATAGTCCTTTCTATAGATAAAAATATAAAGTTCAAAAGAACAGAATCTGTAACATTATATTTGTAATATTAATATATTTTGTAACATAATAAATGTCTTTACTGTCACTTCTGATCAAATTAATACATTCTTTCTTGATAAAAGTATTCATTTCTGTCATAAATATGAAAGACAATCTTGTCCTTTATACCGCTGCCAGACTACCTGCTCACGTGCACTGACAAAAGATTACTTCAATACGCCAACAGCAGATATAGGCAGGAGAGAGAGTGGTTAAGCAAATCCATCCTTACCTTGACTGCCCCACTGTTCGCTTCGATGTAGATAACATCACCGACCTCCACTCTCTCCTTCTGCAGACTTTCATAGATACTGGGATCCAGCTGCACGAGCATAACAAATGCTATGAGATAAAACTTTTAACTTCAAACAGACACAAAATCAGCTTCCATCCAGCTCCTTATCTTTGAAACATAAGTATGCAAGAAAAGCACTTTCACTTCTTTACCTTCAACTGTTTGGTGCCTTTAGTTGTTTTCAAACCGATAATGACATGACTGATAGTTTTGCCGTAGCCCCCCATTGGGTTCTCCGTCTCACAAGGAGTCAGTTCAGTGACCTCTCCCTCATACACCTCTTTAGTCTCCTTGATACGCAGACCTGCACAATCAAAACATAAGAGTTTTAGCTACAAGAATGTACAGAACACATAAACACTGCTAACATATTAAATACTAGCAGATCTACCAATACGCTTTTAAAAACCTACAGAATCCATTATATATAAAATTCCAGTGACTCTATTCACCTGTGTTTTTTCTGTCAGCACTGTATGCATGCATATCTCACTTGATCACACTGTCGACATTGTTTGAGTCATATTGGTGGTCTAATATCAGGTTACAGTGTGTGTGTGCGTGGGGAGTTATTTACTAACTCATAGAAGGACAAGTCCAAATGAATTTGAATGTTTTTTAACGGTGTCTAATCACATTTTTGCCTTTAGTACTAAACATATATTTTAAAAAATGAATAAACATTAACAATTGTATAGCATTTTTACAGGTTACATGAGCTCTGTGTGTGATTGCTCACCGATTGCTCTTCTGAAGTTCTCCATTAGCACTTCAGTCTTCTTGATTTCTGTTGAATACACTTCACTGCCCACCATAGGGCAGAACGGCACTTTATTTCCCAATTCCTGAGCCATGGCTAATGCTAAAGCAGTCTGCAGGGTACAGAAATACAATTATCAAACCATAAACACTTTCATAAAGGACATCTCTGAAACTATTTACAATGACTGATACAATAAAGCTTGTCAGTCCTTACCTTGCCTGTTCCAGGAGGTCCGGCCAGTAAAACAGCTCTGCCAGCCATCTTTTTTAACCGAATCAGCTCTACGATGATGCCACAAGCCTAACAAAACATAAGAATACAGGAAATGGGTATATTTACCATTTTCTTTAAATGCAACATGTCTTCAGTAACATGATGTTCTTTATAAACGAATAGTACTATAATATCAAATGGCTAAAGTACAGGTAATTAGCCAGGAATTATTAAAATATTAATAGTCAGCAAAACCAGGACCTGTTATAACCACAGCAACATACTCTTGGTGATCTGACACATTTTGTATTCGTTCTCCACAAATGATCATATAACATTCAGTGTAATCAAATTGACTGATTCGGTGTTAATTAACAAACTGGCTAACTTAAATATGAACTGGATCCCCACCTCTCTTGCTGCCTCTTGCCCCACTAGTCCAGACGCGGACTGTTTAGCATTACCGGCCTCGTCCAGCCCGAGACCCTTTACATGGCTGTGAGAAGCGATGCGCTGCGTCTTGGTTGTGCTTTTTACCTCTTCGATCTTCATGTTTCTTGTTAGTTAATTAAACACTCTCTAAAAAATTGAAAAAACAACCTCAAGCCTATTACACGAAAGACAGTTGAAATCAAACACAAGAGACCCGCGTTTCCATGTGGGTAACTAAGGCGATTTGAGGAAGTACCGCCCTGGAAACGTTTTTTAGTCATTCCTTGCAACGATTGGTCAATTTGTGGAATCCCTGTTTAATCATTGGCTGTCGGTGTTGTCCGTCTGATGAGTGTGAACACGCCCCTATTTTCCGTTTGTGTGCCATTTGAAGTGTTGTACTGGAACAAAGACGACCGCTGTGGGTTCCACAAATATTTTCTTCCGTATGAACTGTTAATATTCTTCTAATTGTGTTGTAAATAATTTAAATATTTGTACTTGTTTATAAATAATTTGACCCATGAAGCATGTTTCTTTTCTAAAACAAATGCTGTGAAGAGGAACCTATAAGTTGAGCTGATGTTATATCAGGGATTGTTTTCTTGTAGCACAGGAAGAGGAACTGTCAAATTTCAGAAAAGTTTTACTGGATGCAGTAAGAGCAGAAATATTTAGCATGTAATTAAATCTCTCATATCAGAATTAATAAGAGGATATTACTGAATTCCACCCAAATTAGAGACACTTGGTTAACTGACAGTTTAATATTGAGCTGGTTGTTTTGAACCTGCAGCGTTGTTGTTGCTGTCAGCAGTTCAAAGTCTGCGCATTCATTCTGTTACCCAACAGTCATGGCAGACCCCAGTCCTCCTAAAACTCTGAACTTTAACGTCGGTGTCCTCGGCCATGTGGACAGCGGGAAGACGTCTCTCGCCCGTGCGCTGAGCAGCACCGCATCCACCGCAGCCTTCGACAAGAACCCGCAGTCCAAAGAACGAGGCATCACGCTGGATCTCGGCTTTAGCGCGTTTACGGTGCCGTTACCGGAGCACCTGAAAGAGTCCGGCGGGGAAAGACAATACGACAGTCTGCAGTTCACACTGGTGGACTGCCCGGGACATGCCTCTCTCATACGCACTATTATTGGGGGTAAGTGGGTAAATTAGTTTTTTTTATTGGTAGGATTGATTAAATCCACGGTGGCAAACTGCATGGTTTACATGCTTGCGTGAGTCAGTATACATTTCATATAATTCACTACGCACTACTAACGTCTTTTATTATGAGTGCTATCATAAACTAGTTCAAGTCCTGACTATCACCTGTCGGTGCATCTCAAACTCTGTCAAGCACTACCACTTTTGATCAGTAGGTGGTGTGTGTGTAGTATTTGAAGAGGCCATGTTAACACTGTAAAGACTGACATATTATACAATAATTAGTTGAACATTTATAAAAAAAAAATATATAAAAGAAAATCTTATAGAATATGGTGCACACACTTAAAGATGAAAAAACAATAAGTTTTTTGCCCAATCTGAGCAAAAATATGCAGTTTGGTGCAGATGTTGTTATTTATGTGGCCAAAAAGTGAGATGAAATTCTGATATAATGTAAATTAATTATATATATTTTTGTAACCGATATAACAGATCGCTTGCTTACAATGCATATAAATATATCTCTCAATAGTATGCATTTAGTAAGATGATATTGTACGCTTTGTTTTATGATCAAAGCTCGGTAGTCTTAATTGTGGGGGCAAAACATAAAATATAATGCAATACAATGATGATTAAGATGTGTTAGTTCCTCAAAAATATTTTTCTAAACAATAATGTATGGATAATTGAGTAATACTACATTTCAGTTCATTAAATGTTAATATTTATAAATATTGAATATTAATAACAATATAAAAGTTATTCTTATATTATCTTTATAAAATCAGTAAAGATAAAAGACACATGGCAATAAGACATGTACTCTGACCTGAATGTGGATTTTGTTATTATTATTTTTTTAATTATACTAAAATGCCTTTTATTAACTAAAATATTATGAACCATCAATTAGAGTTTAGAAAGCATGTCAATGTACAACAGAATTTTCTTAATGAGCTTTAATAATGCTGATCATTTGAAACTACGACTAATGAAACAGAGTGGGATTTACAAGCCTGTTTCTCTATCACTGATTTAACTGTTTTTGAAGCTACTGCCACCGATCTGGACGAGCTCACAAAGACTGTAACATCATATATCAGTTTCTGTGAGGATATGTGCATTCCTACCAAGACTCATCTAACTTACAACAATGACAAAACTGGTTCACTGCAAAACACAGACAGCTCCGTCAGGCCAAAGAAGATGCTTACAGAAAGGGGGATAAAGTCTTGTATAAACAGGCCAAATACACACTGGAAAATGCACTTAATGCATTTAATGCACTTCCTTTGATACACTGAAAAAATATTTCACTCACAAATTGCTAGTAAATTTCACAAATAATTACAAAGAAATGGTATGTAACGTTTAAATAAATGTAAAATTTTGGAATAGAAAAACTTAAAAAACACCATCAATTTTACAGTACATGTATATTTGTTAATTTAATAGGTAGTTATTGGCACAATACATACAATACATCGATATTCCTCTATACTTAAAGCTCAGATGGCTTGTTTTCTTGCATACACAGTCTCATAGGTATCATTTTCACGGAGGGATGTATGAAGAAATAGATGATGAGAAACAATGTCTTGAGGGTTTTTGTTAACCTTCGGGACCGAACAAACCCAAAGAACTCTCAGTGTAGTGGGAATGTCTAGTGTAATTGCATTGATGGCATTTGTGTGTGTGTGTGTGTGTGCATTTATGGCACATGTGGTTGATTAAGGCGGAAAGGGGCTGTTCGGGGTTCCAGCTTGACTTCCTCTCTCCCCCCAGAGGGGATCTCTCAGGAAAGAATGAGTGCCAGAGAGAGAGAGAGAAAAAGAGGGAAAGGAAAGGCAATAGCCCAGTCTCTTACTTCTTTTATTCTCTGTCTCTTTTTCTGTAATACTGTCTAACAGTGATGACTGTACTTTGTCATGTTTATCATTATCATCAATATCTGTGTACTTGCATTCAGGTGCTCAGATCATTGATCTGATGATGTTGGTGGTTGACGTTGTGAAAGGCATGCAGACACAAACAGCAGAGTGCCTTTTGATTGGTCAGCTCACCTGTTCCCGCATGATCGTCACCCTCAACAAAGCAGACCTGTTGCCTAATGACAAGAGACAGACGGCTATTGACAAAATGACCAAGAGGATGCACAAAACTCTTGAGAACACAAGGTAGACACTGTCAGACAATGTTTACTTGTATATACAGTTGGGCAAAAAAGTACTTAGTCAGCCACCAATTGTGCAAGTTCTCCCACTTAAAAAGATGAGAGAGGCCTGTAATTTTCATCATAGGTACACTTCAACTATGAGAGACAGAATGGGGGAAAGAATCCAGGAAATCACATTGTCTGATTTTTAAAGAATTTATTTGCAAATTATGGTGGAAAATAAGTATTTGGTTAATAACAAAAGTTCATCTCAATACTTTGTTATATACCCTTTGTTGGCAATGACAGAGCTCAAACGTTTTCTGTAAGTCTTCACAAGGTTTTCACACACTGTTGCTGGTATTTTGGCCCATTCCTCCATGCAGATCTCCTCTAGAGCAGTGATGTTTTGGGGCTGTCGCTGGGCAACACGGACTTTCAACTCCCTCCAAAGATTTTCTATGGGGTTGAGATCTGGAGACTGGCTAGGCCACTCCAGGACCTTGAAATGCTTCTTACGAAGCCACTCCTTCGTTGCCCGGGCGGTGTGTTTGGGATCATTGTCATGCTGAAAGACCCAGCCACGTTTCATCTTCAATGCCCTTGCTGATGGAAGGAGGTTTTCACTCAAAATCTCACGATACATAGCCCCATTCATTCTTTCCTTTACACGGATCAGTCGTCCTGGTCCCTTTGCAGAAAAACAGCCCCAAAGCATGATGTTAGGGAGAAAAACTGAAATAAATCTAATGAGACATCTCAATACTGTTAAATTTACAGGTTTTGGAAGTGAAAAAGAACAAGGCATCTTGTAATTTACAGTGAAAAATGTAAATTGCTGCCTTTTTAAGTTATGGCAACAGCTGCTGTTTTTTAAAGTAAAATTTTACAGATTTGTTTTATATACATGTCAGCGTGTATAACAAATCTAAACTGCTCGATACTGTAGTGGAATGTAACCTATGTCACATAAGATGTTATAAACATTAACATCATAAGTTTCTATAAAAATGCTTTGAAACAATGTGTATTGTGCTATACAAATGAAATTGACTTGACTTTTTGCTTGTCAGATTTAAAGGCTGCCCTATTATTGCGGTGGCAGCAAAGCCAGGTGGTCCTGAGGCCCCAGAAACAGATGAGCCACAAGGAATAACTGAGCTCATGGATGTGAGTTAGTAGGTTTGCTGTCAGTAGCACGGATTCAAGATCCAAAAGTCTGAGACCACTTTTAAATTGTATATTTTTATAAACATGGAAATGAGCATAACATTTTAGGACTTTGTAAAATGCCTAAATAAAGAACAGGTATGATGTCAAAGAAGTAATATATATACAATGAATAAAATTTAGGCAAATTTGTGACATTGACCATACAAAAGATCATTCCAAAAGATTTCCTCCTTTCCATTAATACACACAATAGAGGGTTGTTAAATCCCGGATAATATAGATCAGGTTTTGTTTATACTAGCTTTATTGAATGTTGTCATTAAAGCAAAAGCGTGGTTTTAGGTCTAACATTTTTGGACATTACTGTATTTTGAAAGGTGTGGATCATGTTTTAAAGGTGTCTCTCTCTATGTGTTCAGTTATTGAAGGCCCAAGCCTTCTTTCCTCATAGAGATCCATCAGGTTCTCTTCTGATGGCTGTAGATCACTGCTTCTCCATCCGTGGCCAGGGAACAGTCATTACCGGCACCATCCTACAAGGGTCACTCAGTGTAAATGATAATGTGGAGATACCAGCATTAAAGGTACATGCATATATCTACATAGCACTACAATATATACACTGCAGTTCAAAAGCTAAGGGTGAGTAAGATTTTTTTTAACGAAATAAACTTTTTTTGAACTTTTGGTCCCTAAACGTTTCAACAAGACTGTACAGTGGTGTGAAAAAGTGTTGGCTCCCTTCCTGATTAATTTTTTTTTTTTGCTTGCTTGTCACACTTTAATGTTTCAGATCATCAAACAAATTTAAATATTAATCAAAGATAATACAAGTAAACACAACATACACATCATGAAGGGAAAACAAAATCCAAACCCACATGGCCCTGTGTGAAAAAGTGTTGAAAAAAACTTTTTCACTTTGAACTTTTTGGAAGGTGTGTGTCCCATTACATCTGGCGTAAAAGTAACAGCATTTCAGAAAAAGAACATCATACCAACAGTAAAATATGGTGGTAGTGTGATGGTCTGGGGCTGTTTTGCTGCTTCAGGACCTGGAAGACTTGCTGTGATAAATGGAACCATGAATTCAGCTGTCTACCAAAAAATACTGAAGGACAATGTCCGGCCATCTGTTCGTGACCTCAAGCTAAAGCGAACTTGGGTTCTGCAGCAGGACAATGATCCAAAACACACCAGCAAATCCACCTCTGAATGGCTGAAGAAAAACAAAATGAAGACTTTGGAGGGGCCTAGTCAAAGTCCTGACCTGAATCCTATTGAGATGCTGTGGCATGACCTTAAAAAGGCGGTTTATGCTCGAAAACCCTCCAATGTGGCTGAAATACAACAATTCTGCCAAGATGAGTGGGCCAAAATTCCTCCACAGCGCTGTAACAGACTCATTGCAAGTTATCGCAAACGCTTGATTGCAGTTGTTGCTGCTAAGGGTAGCCCAACCAGTTATTAGGTTTAGGGGGCAAGCACTTTTTCACACAGGGCCATGTGGGTTTGGATTTTGTTTTCCCTTCATAATAAAAAAACTTCATTCAAAAACTGCATGTTGTGTTTACTTGTGTTATCTTTGTTTGATCTATATTTAAATTTGTTTGATGATCTGAAACATTAAAGTGTGACAAACATGCAAGAAAATAAAAAATCAGGAAGGGGCCCAACACTTTTTCACACCACTGTATATACACAAAATGCATTAAGAAAGACTGTTTCCAAATGATCTGTTTCACCATAATAGTTGATCAAATATTTTGCGACATTGTGTACTGACACGATCAGCTCCTTAGATGAACTTTTTTGTTTCCTCAGGTAACTCGCAAGGTCAAATCTGTGCAGATGTTCCGTAAGCCAGTTCCTAGTGCTATGCAAGGGGATCGGGTCGGTGTGTGTGTGACACAGTTTGATCCAAAACTGTTAGAACGGGGTGTAGTATGCACACCAGGCTCATTGCAGACTCTTTACGCTGCTGTTATATCCGTCCAAAAGATTGAATACTATCGCGGAGCAATTTCCAGCCGTGCAAAGTTTCACATCACTGTTGGACACGAAACTCTTATGGCACGTATTTCACTGTTCAATCGAGTGCTTCTTGGAGACTGTAATCCCACCTCTCCAGAGCAAAACGCAAAATCTTTCTCATTTGATTGGGAGTTTCACCACTTGGATGAGTATTTGACTTGTCAGGCAGAAGGTGGGAGAGGGGAACCACAGCAATGGGCTTTACTTGAGTTTGAACGACCGGTCACATGTCCACCACTTTGCTTAGTGATTGGGTCACGTCTGGACTCAGATATCCATGGTAACACATGCAGGCTTGCCTTTCATGGAAAACTTCTGGAAGGCTTTGAGGACAAAAACTACTCCGAGACAGCACTGCCTCGCCTCAAAATCAGCAAAGACAAGCAGAAAGAAGGAGCAGTGGAACGGGTGACTACAAATATTTACACGTCCATTATTTTTTTTAATTAACATTCATTCAACAAGAATGATCAGAAGTCACAGTGAAGATATTTATAATCTTATAAAAGATTTCTATTACAAATAAATGCTTTTGTTTTTTACTTCCTATCCATCAGATAATCCAGGAAAAAATGTTTTATGGGTTCCACAAAAATGTTAAGCTGCACAACTATTGATTATAATAAGAAAAGTTTCTTGAGGACCAAATCAGCATATTAGAATGATTTCAGAAGGATCGTGTGATACTGGAGTAATTCAGCTTTGTTATCACAATAATACATTAAATTTTAAAATGTATAAAAAATGTAAGTTACATTTTTTTTTTTTAGTTTTAGCTATTTTGTTTTTTCAAATGTTTTATTTTCATCAAATAAATGCAGCCTTGGTGAACATAAGAAATTTATTTTAAATAAAGAAAAATAAATATAAGAAAATCTTACCAACCTCAAACTTTTTGAATTTGCATTAAAATGTACATAATATACATGATTTTATATATATTATTTATTTCAGTATATCCCATGGCATCTTTTGAAAACCTCATGTACTGTGACTCTAGCTAATCAGTTTTGGCCAATTTGTTTTTTATCTTTGATCAGGTGACAGATGACTACACTGTGATTGGTCGAAACCTTTTTAAGAAGGAGACAAACCTTCAGCTGTTTGTGGGTTTAAAAGTTACACTGTCAACAGGAGAAACGGGATCCATTGAGGGTGGCTTCGGCCAAAGTGGCAAAATCAAAATCAGAATACCAGGTAAGCAAAGACAAATGCACTCTCTTTTACTCTCCCTTACTTTTTCTTGGCCCCTTTTTACCTACTTCCTTTAAGTTTCTTCAGGTGACTTCCATATTTATACATCCGTACACTCATTCATTCATTCAAAGACAGCATATAAAAGTTACTCTCATATAGAGTTACACACACCAAAAATGCACGCTGTATCTTAAATATACGTGCAAAAGAAAAAACTCACATCCTCTTCCTGACCCTCAAGGCTCTCTTGTGTAGGTAGACCTCAGCCACACAAATACACACACACATTACAGCACACCCCTCTATTCAGGCCCAATGAAATGAAGTAGAATGAATGTAATCATAACCACACAACTAAAGATGTTTAGCAATTTTTAATATACAATAGTTCAAATTATTGTCTAGACTGAGAAAAAGACTAGATTTTAAATATTTTTGCCTTGAAGTTTTGATTTATTCAGCAGTTAATTTCTGTTCATAACACAAATGATCATATGAGAATTGTAACAGACCAAAACATGAGAGATACATTCTGTCTAGTAACATTGTATGCGCATTGTCAATAAATGCCTGTTCTTTATTTCTCTTCTGTTAGAGGGGCTGAAAGAAGAAACCAAGCAGCTTCTATCCTCTTCCTCTAAGAAGAAGGGGAAGGGTGGGGCCAAAAATGAATCCTCCAAATTGGAGGAAACTAAGCCCGACGCTCAGCCGGTCACCATACATCTGAACTTCAAACGCTATATATATGATCCCCAAAAAAAGATGGTGCAGTCTTGACCATCAGTCCAATCATTCCTAATAAATACTGACAGGAAAGGGACAGAAATAACACGCACTGAGCATATACTACTAAAGTCATATGGAACAGAAGCGTCTTGTACTTGTTTTCTTGTGTGCAGAGTTTCTATTCTATTACTTTGCACTTATTATTCCTTCAAATGTGGAATAATAAAAATCAACAATAAAGAAAAGATCATTATTTAATAAATTGTGTTATATGACTGCTAGTAAAACAACTCTATTAGCTAAACTGCTGTATTTGCAGTGCACTGTATTTTGTGATTTACATTTTATTTGCAAAATCTTTGAGTTTGCCGTATCAAGGGTGGTTGGGACGTTGCTTTAGGGCAAAACACATTGTGAGTATAGGCAAATATTTCTGTTGGGAAATCATGGGCAAAATGTGTTTCCATGCACCCCACCGTCAGTTACTCTACATTTATAAATATCCTTTTTTCCATATGTTTGTTCCACTGTTTATGTATGTTTGTTTGTTTATTTTGTGCAGATGAGTGGTTAAAAAAAAAAAAAAAGATTTGAATATCTATTCCAGTTACGTTGTGGCAACTTGGGGGAATCTGTAGGAAAATTCTTTCTTAATATGCGAGTATACAAATAGCACCTGTACTAAAATATTAAATGCCATCGGTGTTGTTATACTTCCCTGTTTGTACATGACACCACAGGTATAAACAAAGCCTTTATTTGTTTTTCATTATAATTGCCATTAACTGGACTTTTTTAAGAAGTGCATACATAGGTTACTGCATATCACTCAATCGCTTACGTACTTTTCTTTGACTAGCAAATGTGCTGTCATGGACTAATTTACAGCATCACATTACTCTAAAAGGAAGATGTGTTGAGCTAACTGACATTAAAGTTTTTTTATATGTTTGTATGGAACCTTTGACGACTCAGCTTTGACTTAACCTCAATCTCTAAATGTGTAGTATTGCACAGAAAAAAGAAATTTAGAATTTTCATTTTTACTGACCCCAAACATGAACGGAGAGATATATGCCGTATAAATTGCTTGTTGTAGTCTGCTGACTGATTGATCGCCCATTTCTCCTTTGTATGGATTAGAAGTTCATTGTATGTGTGTGTTTTACTGTGTATTCATATTAATGAAGCAATTTGCTCTGATTAATTACAGCAGGAAAGAGACAGAATGCTGCAGGCATTAGAACTCTGTGTGAGTCTAACACAACATGGCTTTCATGCCATGTTCGGCCTGCTCAGTGTTCATGACATTGACTCTTTAAACACAACACACACACAGTCTTTTACTGTCCTTTTCCCTTCAGTAACTCAGATAAGAATCTCTGTCTTTTATTTTGTGTGTGAGTGCATGCATGTAAAAGCCTTTGATATGACAGCTTGAGTCTGTTAACCTCTCTAATCAGGGTCTTTCATCAGAAAGTTCTTTCAGAGTGCCTGTTTAAAATTCATAAATTGAAAGAGAGGGGAGAAGAGGGACCGAAAATTGGAATAGAGAAAAAAGGAAACAAAAACATAAACTCTCCCATGAGGTAAAAGCTGCAGATTGTCTCCTTCCTGACCCTGGACCTGCACTGATCTTGAGATGAGCCCAAAGAGGGGTAAAGTCACGCTCGGTGTTTGACTTACCACACACATTAACATTATCGGCTTCATCAGCACGGGCAGTTGGCATTTGTGTGTACGTTTTTCATTATTTTCTTTGATCTCGTGGATTGTTTCCTTACAGAGTATGTTCTGTCCCTCCTGAAGCGTGCTCTTTCGTGTCCATGTGGACACTGCGGTACCACTGGCTCACATGTAGAGGGCATTAGTATCCCCAGAGTCAGTCCAGTCGTAGTCATTATTCATTTTTATAATGTTTTCTCTTTTTAAATAAATAAAAAAACGAAACTACCTCTATGTGAGTCCGGTACGTTACTCGTTCCACATTCAGTATTTGTGCATTGCATCTGGATATCTCAAATGCGTGGCCTATTGAACAGAGGTGAGCTATTACTTTTCTACGTTTTCTAACGTTAGTGTTGCTAGAGGTGAACCCTTGAATACTTGAAAACAGTAAGTAACCGACTTAAAACAGTAACTAGCTACCACCTAGTAACGCCCTAGAAACCCAGAACACCACAGCAACAGGACAAGGTGGGTATCATATACTATAATATAACCACACCAAAATAATTGGTGTGGTTATATTATAGTAACTTGGTAGGATGATTTAGACAATTTTCCCAGTCATCTCAATCCCAGAAGTGTCCTAATTTACCTGAATTAACCCTATTGTAAATTATTCATATTTCATAATTCATGTAAATATTATTTGCTTGAATTTGGTTGGCTAATTATTAATTTTTTGATGATGTAAGTGCATCATGGACATGCAAGCCTTGACAATCATCCTGTTTAGTCTTATTTGTAATGGCACACAGTTGTCTACATAGAGGTTTTAAGCTCTTAATGAATCAATCACTTGAACAAAAAACATCAATCCTTCTATAAATCAATGGGTTACTGTTAGAGATCTAATCACATCATTTCCTTAGCTGAGCTTTTAGCGGAACGTAAACTAGTGTCCCTGCATTTTATAGATTTCCTTAAGTCTCTGGGTGAATCAAAAGTTTAGTGCATTTTACGGTCTTTTAAAATGTTTATTAATTTTTGATTTGACACTTTTGCAGGAATTAAATGACATCATATTTTATTTTGATCTTATTAAAGCCTAGTGATGCCTCTGCTATGGAAGTGATTTTAGGCTGAGATATTGTAAACTGCTTATATATATCATGTTTCCCTGTGTGCTGAAGTATGTTGTCTTCACAGAGTCATAAAGTAACACACTCTTATCGTATAAAGGTCCACATCCACAAAAAACACAGTCATGTAACACATTCATTCAAAAGCGTGCTTTGTTCCAGTCCATTATCCCACTTTCCATCCTTTCTTTAATGCACTTTATCTCTGTCACCCCTTTGTTCTCTCTCACCTATTCTTTATGTTTGCTTTGTTTGGGCCTTTATGTCCATACAGCCTTTATCCCACACCTCCCTTTCTCTTGTTTTCCTTTTCTTTGTTCTGCACTTTTCTTCCAGGTCAGCAGGATTGTCACTGTCTACGGAAGAATTTAACTTTGTCACAGGTATTTTGTGTGCTGCCTATGTTTTTGTCTAGATCATATACATATGAGTCTTAAAATAAATTTTTAAGAGTATGAGTCCATCTAATGTGGTAGATGTCATTGTTTTAGACGTGTGCCGCCAATAAGTGTTATGTGACCTTTGCTGTTTTAGGTTTGCATGCAATTGTTTAGGAGTGCATCAAACTGTCAATTTATGTTTTCTGATCAATTTGTTGACACAAGTGACAGACACTTCAATATGAATTGCTAGACTGTAAGAAAGTAAGTAATAGAGGTCATTCGGTTTTGAACAGTTCAGGTTACGCTCATCCACTGTCCGACTCATTGCACCAATTAGCAGGGCAGTAAAAGCCTCCCAAATCCCTTACTGAAGAGACTAATAAAATTAGCAGGCCCTCCATCTTATCTTTGAACGATAAACAGCCAGCTATTAGATTACAGCTATTAAATTAGAAACAGTCTCTAAACAAACAATTGCCTGAATGTAAGTGTGGGATGGGAAAAAAAGAGGATAAAACATAGTGTCTGTGGAGAGTGTTTATGGATGCATAGAGGCTTTTGACCATGTTGGTTCCATGGTCCAAAGAAAAGTGTTCTGTTTAATGGCTTAAATTAGTTTGATAACATCAGTACATTACAATAATGGAGCAGAACATCTATCAACTTCTCCATTTAAACCCCTTTGCCATCCTTTTTCACATTTAATATGCACTAAAAACCTAAATATTTTTCTGGCGCATGTGCAAGGTCTGGATCTGCACATATATACTATATAATATATACCAAGGGTAGCATGTGTACACATGTAGGGTGTATAGAGTGGGTTTCAATATGTTTACTAATTACAGTTAAGGTTCTAATGACCCAGCTGTCACACAATACATCTCTCAGATTACTGTAGCAATGTGAGTCCTATTATACCCTTATGCCTTTGGGTTTATTCAATCACAACAATAAAAACACAATAGCAGCTCAATGAAAGAGCCGACTTTGTGTTGTCTAAAAAGTGTGTCCAGATTTTGCTCGTGTGATTTGGTTTCTCAAAAATATCAGTAGATTCTATAAATCTGTATCATCTTTCTTTCTTTCTTTCTTTCTGCATATTTTACAAATATTTGTCTGTCAGCCAACTTATCTTAAATCTTTAGCCGGCCTGCTCTTTTTTCTCATTTTTGGCCATTGTTCCTTCTCTATACAGCTCTATCCATGACTCTTTGTCTACGTGTTTCAACTTAACTTTCTCATTGGCTTCATGTTTTTTTGTTGTCCATCATGTTTATTTATTACCATTCTTTTTTATTATAGAGTTTCTCTTTAAGAAAATATGCTTTCTGTAATCTTTTGGCACAAACTTTCCATAGAGGTTTGCTAGAATATTTTGCTTGGGAATTTGGTTATTGACCGAATTTTGTAGCAAATAAATTTGTTTAAAATTAATATTTTAATTTACGAAATTTAAGTGTATATATATAAATGATATTTATATGTACAGCTTTATATAGTTTCTTCATTTCTGTTTAAAATGTATTTCATTAGACATGTAAACATTTGCAGTTTTAGTTTAGTTCATTGAGGTTCATTGAGACCTCCAATATGTGGCATATCATAACCTTTTGATTTAACAAGTATGTCTGTATTTACTGTTATTGAGCCAGATAACTTGTAACAGTGTATTTAGACTCCCCTCCTGCCTCCGGCCTACTTTCCTGCCTCTAAGGTTTCTCTTAGGACAAAAACACTAGGACAGGGAAAATAAAAGAGTGGAGAAAGAGATGTAAGCAGATCTGTTACCCTGTTCCAGGAGGATGGCAGTAATACACACTCTCACACACACCACACAAACTGTCCCTGGAGAGGAGAACTGAGCACTCACAGTTGGTTTGTCATTTAAAATAAGTGATTGTTCTGAGACAGAGGATGAATTAATTTACCTGCGATACAAAAAGTTTAGGAGAAGAAAAGAAAAGACAGACTGAAAGTGGTTGAATGCAGGTTGGCCTGTTATATGGGAGGGTTCTGTTGTGTCCCAGTTTTCAGACCGAATGTTTGCAAACAGCTACATCTGTTAGGTCAGATTGTACAAACATAGTATGCATATGTTGTTAACAATATATATACAGTACAAATATGCTATATATACACTAGCGTTCAAAAATTTAGGGTTGGTAAGATTAAGATGTTTTTGAACATCTCTGAACATTTTGAACGTCTCTTTTTTTTAAACAAGGTTGCATTTATTTGATCAAAATATTGTACAATTTTAAATAACTGTTTTCTATTTGAATGTATTTTAAAATATTTTTATTCCTAAAATGGCAATGCTGAATTTTGGTTGAGTGATTAGATATAGAATCCGAGATACAATCTCTTTTAGAAATAACCTCATATCCCTATTTACTCTGGCCTAGAAAATAAATAATACAAACCTTGCAACACACTCTAAGAAGTGATGATCATAATAATAATAATAATAATAATAAAGTTAGATTTAGATTCAGATTTATCAGATCAGTTGATAAGTATATAAACAAATGTATTTATACATTTAATTTTGAGATATTTTCTGTATGTATATAAAAATGTATATAAAATGCATAATCTATAAATCAGTGCAACTTTTAATACTTTTATATTATTGCTGTCAAACGATTAATTGCGATTAATCGCATCCAAAATAAATGTTTTTGTTTACATAATATATGCGTGTGTATTGTGTATATTTATTATGCATATATAAATACACACACAAACAGTATATATTTATATATTTATATTCATATAATTTATCATATATAAATATATTTAATATATAAATGTAACATATTTTTCTTAAACGTATACATGCATGTGTGTGTATTTATATATGTAATAAATATACAAAGTACACGCATATATTATGTAAACAAAAACTTTTATTTTGGATGCGATTAATCGCACTAATTATAAATACATGGACACTGTAATGTGTTGCCATAACTTTGTTATCGCGATATATATATATATATATTTATATATATCCTACTCCATTTATTATTTTACTTACAAAATCCCAGTCATGTGGATTTACATTTCTTTTAAATAATCCACTATGTACAATAATTTCCTGAATTACAGTTTAGGGAAGTGATTTCTAACAAGATGCCCGAGCTACTGGCAAGCTGCACATACTTTTGTAACATACTGGAATAAGCAGCAGACACGATGTACAACTGATAAAGTAGCAGGGATAGTAATGAAGGCTGGTCTTTTCCAGGTCTCCTAAAAACAAACCCTGAAGACTTTCTCTGCTGTTTCATCTTTATCTCATCTCTCCATTTTCTCTTGTCTCTCTAGAGACCTGCTCTTCACTCACTGTTTGAGTCCAGTCAGCATGCTGATAAGTGTAAGGCCACACTTGTTTATGGGTTCTATGTAGCATGTTTTTCACAAATAAGGAAAGAACTCACATAAAAAAAATGCTTTGTTTAAATCATTTATTAACTCAAATTTAAAATGAGTACACAGTAAAAAAAAAGGCTTTTGAGTGTTACATGTATTAATGCATGTGTGTATAGAAAATATGAATTGATACTATTGATGTTGATACTAGTTTATATATAA